>NC_041386.1:163269576-163356761 GCF_002162155.2 Triticum dicoccoides
GAGGAGGCGAACGCCACGTGGCAGCTCCGGATTGGCGCAGGGGCGGCGGTTTAGGGCGCGGACATGTCCGTCGGTGAGGTTTTTGTCCGGCGGCGCGGAGAGGAAGAAGGTTAGGGTTCATCTGTGAATTTTCGGGGGAGAGGACATATATATATAGGTAGAGGGAGCTAGGAGAGTCCAAATGAGGTGCGGTTTTCGGCCACATGATCGTGATTGAATGACCGAGAGGATGGAGGGGGGTTTGGATGGGTTTTGGGCCACTTTGGAGGGGTGTTGGGCTACAACACACACAAGGCCTTTACGGTTCCTCGGTTAACTGTTGAAGTATCAAACGGACTCCAAATGACACAAAACTTGACAGGCGATCTACCGGTAGTGAACCAAGTCCGCTTGGCAAATCTCGGTCCATTCCGAGAACCTTTAACACCCACACATGAAAAGAGGCAAAAGGAGGCGTCGGAGGACATAGGAGCGTCGGGTTGCGAAACGAACAACGGGGAAAATTCTCGTATGCATGAGACGAACACGTATGCAAATGCGATGCATGTGATGACATGATATGAAATGCATGACATGCAAACAAATGACAAGGCCACAACAGCGAATAACTAGAAGACACCTGGAGCAACGGTCTCGGGGCGTTACATCCCGGGCCCCGGGGGAGCAAGCAGGCGGTGGCGACATGTTCGCCATCTCCGATGGAGCCAGCAAACCTCTAGATGAGGAATGCTGGATAAGATCGCGGGTCGGGCTACAAAAGTATGGATTAACCATGTTAGCATAATAAAAAGAAAGGGCTGGATATGCGCGTAAATGATCCATGTCGCTTACGATGCGGCCCGAGGCCTAGTGCGGGGGCGTCATTCTGGACTGGTGTCAATGTCCCATGCGGTGTTGACCGCTGGGGCGCCCTTCCCCTTTTTGGGCGCTTTCGCCTCCGGATGTGATGGGGCCACCCTTTTCTTCTTCTTCTCCTTGGGAGGAGGGTTGTTTTCCTCCTCCTCCTCTTCCCTGTCATTATCCTCAGGGACGGAGGAATGGGCCTTGTCGTCTTCGGATGTTGCATCCGAAGCGCCCTTACGACGGGGGCCACTCTTGGCCCCCCGGGCCTTCTTCTTGGACTTCTTCTCTAGCGCCGTATATGGCGCCGGCACCAACATCCTCGCCAGGCGCCGGATGACCGGTTCCTCGGGAAGCAGCGCCGGACACTGGATCCGCTGCGCCTTCTCCACCCAGTCCTGAAGGAGCAATAATAAATCTCAGACATCATCCTCGAAACATTCAAGTTGGGAATATGTTAAAAGAAACATACCTCGTTGGTGGGGCGTTTACAATTGTGACCACGATCTGAGTCCGTGGCCGGTGGCTTCTCGTTGCCCTTAAAGAGCAACTTCCAGGCCCCTTCATGAGAGGTGTCGAAGAGCCTTCTCAGGGTCTGGTGCTTCTTCGGATTAAACTCCCATAAAGGGTGGCTTCGGCGCTGGCATGGAAGAATCTGGCGGACCAGCATCACCTGGATAACGTCGACAAGCTTGACGTCCTTGGTCACCATGCTTTGAATGCGCGTCTACAATGCTATCAGCTCATCAGGAGAACACCAGTCTGGACTCTTCTCGACCCGGGAGGTGAGCCGCGTGGGAGCACTAGAGCGGAATTCGGCAGTTGCGGCCCAGGTGGTGCCGCGAGGTTCTGTGATGTAGAACCACTGCTTTTGCCATTCCTTTACTGTCTCTATAAAGGTTCCTTTGGGCCAGGAGACGTTGGACAGCTTGCTCACTATGGCTCCTCCGCACTCTGTATGCTGACCATCCACCACCTTCGGCTTCACGTTGAAGACTTTGAGCCACTGCCCGAAGTGGGGATGGATGTGGAGGAAGGCCTTGCACACGACGATAAACGCTGAGATGTTGAGGAAGGAATTCGGGGACAAATCATGGAAATCTATCTCGTAATAGTACATCAGCCCGCGGACAAAAGGGTGGAGTGGAAACCCTAGCCCGCGGAGGAAATGGGGGATGAAGACTACTCTCTTTGTGGGCTCCGGCGTGGGGACAACTTGTCCCTCGGCTGGCAGACGATGGGCGATCTCCTTTGCCAAATATCCGGCCACCCGGAGCTCAGTAATGTCCTCCTCCTTGATGGAGGAGACCATCCACTTGCCCTGACCACCAGATCCAGACATGGTTCCTTGAGTGGAAAGGAGATGGGAACTTGGGCGCTGGAGCTTGAGATCGGAAGGGCGAAGATAGAGAGAAGGCGTGAGGAGAGGAAGGGTGAATCCTTATCCCCTTATAAAGGCAGTAGATGTTAAACGCCTCCTCACTCGCCTTAGGATTCGCCTATTCCCTAGGGTTGTATGAACGGCACAGTTGAGTTTCCCATACCCGCATTGATGAGAATCCCGCGATAAGGGGACACGGTCTCTGTTTTGACAAGACGTGCCAGTAGCAATCGCGTCTCGAAACATGGGATGGCAGAAGAAAAACGGTTTGAAATTATAACTGGACAGACACGATGCCGTGTTGGAGAGAAGTTGTCAACAGATTGGATTCATGCAAATATTATATTCTCTCTGCGGTTGTGTATGGTGTGCGTAACAGGTCCGGATACACTTATTTTGTCCGAAGACTATTCTGGAGTTCGGAAGGAGGGAACCCGCCTTGCAATGGCGAAGACAAATCTGCGCGCCGAACTCCTCGTCATTGAAGCCAGGTTCAGGGGCTACTGAAGAAGTCCTGGACTAAGGGGTCCTTGGACGTCCGGCCTGTTATCCATGGGCCGGACTAATGGGCTGTGAAGACATGAAGACCGAAGACTGCACTATGTCCGGATTGGACTCTACTTGGCGTGGAAGGCAAGCCTGGCGACCGAAGATGCCTTCTTATGTAACCGACTCCATGTAAACCCTAGACCCCCCCGGTGTCTATATAAACCGAAGGGGGTAGTCCGGAAAGGAGCACATATACTCATTACCACATTCTTAGGCTAGACTTCTAGGGTTTAGCCATTACGATCTCGCGGTAGATCAACTCTTGTAATACTCATATTCATCAAGATCAATCAAAAGTAGGGTATTACCTCCATAGAGAGGGCCCGAACCTGGGTAAACATCGTGTCCCCTCTCTCCTGTTACCATCGGTCCTAGACGCACAGTTCGGGACCCCCTACCCAAGATCCACCGGTTTTGACACCAACAGCGAGGTTATCGCGCTCTCCTCCGATGACGAGGTCAAAGGCGGCAAGGATGGCGGCGTGGAGGGCGGTGAGGTTATCGCGCTCTCCTCTGATGACGAGGTTGAATTCGGCGGTGATGGAGGAGCGGAGGGCGTCGAGGTGGGCCCCGAGGACGAGGAGATCGACGTCGACAAGTGGAGGAGTGCCTTCCCTAACGACCCCGACGATGGTACTGGCCCGGACCCAACTCGCGGCACACCATACATGACGAGGAAGGATTGGCTCAACCTCTACTTCGACCAAAAGTAGTTTAGCTTAGTTTAAATTTATGTTTTTTGCCCGGTTATGCAAAAATATCTATTTTTATGTTTGAATGCATGCTACTTTCGGTTGAACCTACTTTGAACTTGATTAAATTGAAGTTTACAACCTTAAGTTTAGGGGATCGACTAGAAAAGTACAAAAATTGCTAGAGTATATATATATCCACTAAGGATTTTAGACCATTAACTTTTTAAGGATCGCCTAGAGATGTCCTTATGACTTGTTTATTTCAGTTCTTCACAATGTGATGCTCTATATGTGCAGTTCAATTTCATCAATAACAGATTCAACAATAACAGTTTCAACAATACCACTATGAACTACGATATTTGGTTGTTGTTAAGGATATTGCAGTTAACATGCCTTTTCGTTTTTTAATTTTTGTTTAGCAACATGCATTGTACAGAATGACTAAATATGCAATCCCAGGCTACATAGCAACAAGGAAAAGTGTTACTTTAATGTTCTGATGATGTCTAGATATACATGTAATAAAATCTTATATAATCGGATGGAGGGAGTGTTGTACTACATCATTTTCCAATTGTTGTTTAGATTCTAATATTAAATTGGTGCTTTTAGGTACATATATCAGTGCCAAAGATCCACACTTCGACCCTTTCTGCGTATGGGGCAATGAGATATTCATGAACCAGCATCAAGTGAGGAAACTGATAAAGATTGTTATTAAAATGGGTCAAAAGATGTTAATCGAACTATTTGTTTACACTTTATGCAAGACAACAGTGAACTGCAGGATGGTAAGTAAGAACCCTGTAGCCTTCTTTTTACTGCCCGTAATGAGTTGTGTTAGATGACAATATCTGAATCTTTTTTCTTTTGTAGTGGATCCTGAAGTAGTTTACTCAAGATTACCTCTCAAACTACATGATTGGCGGCCGGCCATCACAAGGGGTTGGACTAGAGCATGCATGCCTTCTCCATCCAGGAGACCACAATAGGGCCATTCCGCTTCACCTTGTTCAACAAATGGAACGTTTGCCGCCTCTTTATTTACCATCTGTAATAGTAAAAGTATAGAACCCTGGTACATCATTCTTTATTTGGTGCTTATGTAATTCTTAAACATATGTACCTGTGAATCGAATAATGCATTGGATGTTTGTACCTGATGGATATGAATAAAGCTATAGCCTACTTTCAAGTTTAAATTAGGTATAATTTTAAATAGCAGCAATTAAATTAGGGTGAAATTACGTTGTGCAGGTCATTACGGCACACATGGTTGGTAAAACACGAACGTTTGTGATATAAACCATAATCCGAGGCGGTTCATAGAGAGGAAACGTGTGCAAGCATGCACACAGTTGCCATTTGCAAAGCGTGTGTGCTGTCAGACACTATCACATACGTTGCGGGAAAACTAAATGTGTGTGATTGTCTACCTATCATACACTGTTTATAATCATGAACTGTTTGTGATGTGCCAGGCATCGTAAAGCTCCCGTGCCTAGAATCTGCCTGGAAAACTCCCGTGCCTGGAATTTGCATGGTTTTAGGTAGAACCACAAAACGTCGACTGCGATGGCAATGCAAGCAAGGATGAAGTGTTTGGGATATTCGAGATATCGGAAACGGTTATATAGGGACAACTGTATGCATCGAGGCTCCCTATCCCCGATGGTTTCTGGGTCGTGTGGGAAGGACCCCCCTATCACCCACACTCACTTGGCGATGGTTCCAAATGCCGTTGCGGAAATGGGTTAAAAACCGTTTGTTTAGGACCGACACGCACCAGTGATAGGCGTACTATACACCGACAATGCTCCAGGATATTTTGCACTGCATGTCACACTGTTGGTGATAATAAACTGTGTGAAATCTGCTTGATTTTCCATTTGATTTGAATTATATAATGGGGTCACAGCGGCAACTGACGGTGTTTGAATTGCTAAACTTTTATCTGCTTATGTCCATGGGTTTATGCTTATGTTCCATGCAAGAAATGGGGATGAAGTTCAAACACTACGACACCTTTGGGGATGAAACAATATCCGTTGCTCTTATTGCTTTCAAAAAATTTCTTGTGTCAACATAGAACAAGAGGAGTGTTGTGTTAAGTTTTGGAATTCTTCGGTGTTCGTTTGGACATTTTTTATACATTAACTGGGTTTTCTAGGCATTTTATGTGCATAATTCAAATTAGAAATACATGCACATGCTCCAGTGCATATAAATTGGTTGAAAAATCAAATATGTGTCCTTGGGTGCATGCTTAGGTCCCATCCAAGAAATGGGAATGAATTTCAAACACTAGGGCACTGTTGATTGCCGGCAAAATGTTGAGATACCTGGTTTTTAAATTCTAGAAAATCCAAAAATCGTCTGAAATTCATGAAACTTGGCATGCTATCATGGAGCGGCATCAACATGACATGGTAAAAACTTTGTCCCATTTGTGGCAGGTTTGGGTATAAGCTTCTCACAACAAGCCTGGTGGTTTTAGTAGGGAACGTGTCACCTTTGGGGACGAAACAATATCCATTGCATCTTATTGCTTTCAAAAAAATTCTAGTTTCAACATAGAACAAGAGGAGTGTTGTGTTAAGTTTTGGAATTTTTAGGGGTTCGTTTGGACATTTTTATACATTAACTGGGTTTTCTAGGCATTTTACGTGCATAATTCAAATTAGAAATACATGCACATGCTCCAATGCATATAAATTGGTTGAAAAATCAAATATGTTTCATTGGGTGCATGCTTAGGTCCCATCCAAGAAATGGGAATGAATTTCAAATACCAGGGCACTATTGATTGCCGGCAAAACATTGAGATACCCGGTTTGTGAATTCTAGTAAATCCAAAATTTGTCTGAAATTCATGAAAGTTGGAATGCTATCATGCAGCGGCATCAACATGCCATGGTAAAAAATTTGTTCCATTTGGGGCAGGTTTGGGTATAAGCTTCTCACAAACCAGAGCTTCTCACAACAAGCCTGGTGGTTTCGGTAGGGAACGTACCACCTTTGGGGACGAAACGATATCCGTTGTCTCTTATTGCTTTCAAGAAATTTCTAGTGTCAACATAGAACAAGAGGAGTGTTGTGTTAAGTTTTGGAATGTTTCGGGGTTCGTTTGGACATTTTTATACATTAACTGGGTTTTCAAGACATTTTATGTGCACAATTCAAATTAGAAATACATGCACATGCTCCGGTGCATATAAATTGGTTTAAAAATCAAATATGTGTCCTTGGGTGCATGCTTAGGTCCCATCCAAGAAATGGGAATGAATTTCAAACACGAGGGCACTATTGATTCCCGGCAAAATGTTGAGATACCTGGTTTTTAAATTCTAGTAAATCCAAAACTCGTCTGAAATTCATGAAAGTTGGCATGGTATCATGGAGCGGCATCAACACGCCGTGGTAAAAAACTTGCCCCATTTGGGGCAGGTTTGGGTATAAGCTTCACACAAAACTGAGCTTCTCACAACAAGCCTGGTGGTTTCGGTACGGAACGTGCCACCTTTGGGGACGAAACAATATATGTTGCCTCTTATTGCTTTCAAAAATTATCTAGTGTCAACATAGAACAAGAGGAGTGTTGTGTTAAGTTTTGGAATTTTTCGGGGTTCGTTTGGACATTTTAATACATTAACTGGGTTTTCTAGGCATTTTATGTGCGTAATTCAAATTAGAAATACATGCACATGCTCCAGTGCATATACATTGGTTGAAAAATCAAATATGTTCCCTTGGGTGCATGCTTAGGTCCCATCCAAGAAATGGGAATGAATTTCAAACACCAGGGCACTATTGATTGCCGGCAAAACGTTGAGATACCTGGTTTTTAAATTCTAGTAAATCCAAAAATCGTCTGAAATTCATGAAACTTGGCATGGTATGATGGAGCGGCATCAACATGTCGTGGTAAATTTTTTGTCCCATTTGGGGCAGGTTTGGGGATATGCTTCTCACAAATCAGAGCTTCTCACAACAAGCCTGATGGTTTCGTTAGGGAACGTCCCACCTTTGGGGATGAAACGATATCCATTGCCTCTTATTGCTTTCAAAATATTTCTCGTGTCAACATAGAACAACAGGAGTGTTGTGTCAATTTTTGGGATTTCTCGGGGTTCGTTTGGACATTTTTATGCATTAATTGAGTTTTCAATGCATTTATGTGCATAATTCAAATTTGAACTACATGCACATGCTCTAATGCATATAAATTGGTTGAAAAATCAAATTTGTGCCCTTGGGGGCATCCTTAGGTCCCATCCAAGAAATGGGAATGAATTTCAAACACGAGAGCATTGTTGATTGTCGGCAAAACATTGAGATACGTGGTTTTTAAATTCTAGTAAATCTAGAACTCGTCTGAAATTCATGAAACTTGGCATGCTATCATGGAGCGGCATCAACATGCCGCGGTAAATTTTTTGTCCCATCTGGGGAAGGTTTGGGGATATGCTTCTCACAACAAGCCTGGTGGTTTCAGTAGGGAACGTGCCACCTTTGGGACGAAACGATAGCCGTTGCCTCTTATTGCTTTCAAAAAATTCTAGTGTCAACATAGAACAAGAGGAGTGTTGTGTTAAGTTTTGGAATTTTTTGAGGTTTGTTTGGACATTTTTATACATTAACTGGGTTTTCAAGGCATTTTATGTCACAATTCAAATTAGAAATACATGCACATGCTCCAGTGCATATAAATTGGTTGAAAAATCAAATATGTGTCCTTGGGTGCATGCTTAGGTCCCATCCAAGAAATGGGAATGAATTTCACACACCAGGGCACTGTTGATTGACGGCAAAACGTTGAGATACCTGGTTTTTAAATTCTAGTAAATCCAAAACTCATCTGAAATTCATGAAACTTGGCATGCTATCATGGAGCGGCATCAACATGCCGTGGTAAAAATTTTGTCCCATTTGGGGTAGGTTTGGGGATATGCTTTTCACAAATTAGAGCTTCTCACAACAAGCCTGATGGTTTCGGTAGGGAACGTCCCACCTTTGGGGACGAAATGATATCCATTGGCTCTTATTGCTTTCAAAAACTTTCTCGTGCCAACATAGAACAACAGGAGTGTTGTGTCAATTTTTGGGATTTTTCAGGGTTCGTTGGACATTTTTATGCATTAATTGAGTTTTGAATGCATTTATGTGCATAATTCAAATTTGAACTACATGCACATGCTCTAATGCATATAAATTGGTTCAAAAATCAAATTTGTGCCCATGGGTGCATGCTTATGTCCCATGCTAGAAATGGGAATGAATTTCAAACACCAGGGCACCGTTGATTGTCGGCAAAACGTTGAGATACTTTGTTTTTAGATTCTATTAAATACAAAACTCGTCTGAAATTCATGAAACTTGGCATGCTATCATGGAATCGCACCCGACATGCTATGTTATTTTTTGTGTCCATTTTGAGAGAAGGCGCACTCGAATAACAGCCAACAAAGGCATTTTGAAAAAAATAGCTACCACTTTAATATCTCAAACATTTGTATAATTGAAATCGTATGCGTTCTATTAACCATTCACGTGACGCCATGTGTCTTTGTTTTAATGTCTATAGGAGTTATCGTGTGGACAGCTGCTTGACCTTGACTGAACAGGAGGCGTGCGAGCGGAGTTCGGTGCGTAGGCTGACCGAGAGGCATGCAAGTTGTCCTCCAATGTGCAGGCTCATTGGGAAGCGTGCGTGTTGTCCGCTGCGCAGGCTCACTGGGAAGCGAGCCCTTTGACTTCCATGGCCGCCTTCCTTCCTCTCCATTAATGGCGCCCGAGCCGCTGTTTAATACGGGCGGCCTTATTGTTCACCGCCCATTCCCCTCCCTCCTGCAGACCTCCACCAACGCCATGGCACAGAATGATCATTTGCCACTGGTCTTCAAGTTTGGTGAAGTCGACTCTGAGTCGGAGGAGATAGAAAATAAGGAGGAATGGGGCCTCATGGACATAGCCCAGAACGAGCTGGCTGCAGTGGTTGCTGCCCCCGCTCCCATCCCCGCGCCCGCGCCAGTGACCATCCCCATAGCATTGACGGGCTGGTCGCCGAGCACTATCGCAGAGATGGAAGCCGCGGGCGTCAACGAGGTCTCCGCGGACCCGTGTGAGCTCGTGTACATGCCAGCGCCAACGCCCGTGCCTGTGCATTTGGCTGCACCCGCCGCGCCCCTCCAACCACCGTGGCGCCAGGCCCCGTGCGTTTGGCTGCACCCGCCGCGCCCGTGCCCATGCGCGCCCCCCTCAGCGGCATGGGACGCTGCCGTCGACCGCTACCTCTCAGCGCTGCCAGTTGCCATCCTCCTGTGCCCCGCCCGTCGATCGCGTGACGACATGATGTTCGATTTACAAGTGAAGAACATTTTGTGCTTCCCTGAAGACTTCAACAACAGTGTCCCTGAGGACGACAACGACAACGACGGCGCGGCACGCCCCCTCCGCCGCCGCCGGAAATAGTTTTTTTGGGGTTCAATATTGTATCTCGAATTCTCGATCATATGAATATAAATTCATAGTGTGACTGAATGAAAGATATGGTTTGAACGAATCGTTTTTCTCTCTTAATGTATAGACTTGTCAAATGATTTAAATTTGAAACAAACGTCAATGGTTTTTAAATATAAAACACTCATTGCAAAGGTTTTAGTTAGAACGCCCGTATGCAAACCGACAGCTTCCCCAGAAAGCCAAGGGAAAATGTGCCGAGCAGGATTTCTGCAGCTCTTGATCATAAACATTTTAGATAGAACACCCATATGCAAAGTGAGAGCTATGGTCTTCCCTCGCAATGCAGGATTTGTGCATCCCTTCAACGCAAACGGTTGTTTTGGATGACCCGTGTGCAACCACGTAGAAACAATTGGGTAAGATTTGCATCTTTCATTTTGGGTATGTTGCCATTTGTCAAACTAGAAATATTGACGTCTGTTTATCTAGTAACATTGCCATTTTTCAACCTTGTAACACTGCGATTTGTCAAAATATGTAGCTAAAAATCACTAGCACTATCTAATTTTTGCAACTAAAATCACTAGCATTGTTCATATGGACACCACCAGCAGGCGTGAGTTGATGGACGCATATGAAAATGTACCATTGATTACATACAACAAGCCATCAACCCACAACAACAACGAGGATACATGTTGGACTATAGATTATTTTCAACAAAACATTCTAGTAAAGTAAAGTTTTTCTCACACAACAAATAACAAAAGGGATGAAATGAACTTCAGCTCAACCACTCGTCGGCGTTGGAGACGCTTGCTTTGAACCAGAAGTGATTCTCTGGGAAGGGCCAACTACTGTCAATCTCGAGACCAATGCAAGACTAACCATCCAGGCTAAAGCGGCTTATGTCAGGACCCATATTGTGATGGTAGGGAAGCATAGCAATGACCAAGGTATAGATACAATTGCTTCTCATAAATGGTAGTAATCTTGTGTCAATAGAAGCTGGATCGCCTTTCACCATCATTGGATAGTTTTGTCCAAAGAAGAGCGAGTTTCCTCCAAGACTTTCAATACTGAACCAGGGAGAAGGTGTTGGCGGTAGTACACTAGTATCCACCCCGAATACCCTACAACGGATGTTGGAATAGGACAGGAGAGTGCGACCATACGAGCACCTGCTTCCTTAGTAACATCAGCAGTGCCCTGTATATAGATAAGAAGAGGTGATCCATCGGAATAAGTTGCTAGGCGCCACTGAATATATGGGTCCTGCTCGTGATCATCAGCATCGTCATCTCCCCCTTTGTTATAAAAATTTTCAAGTATAGGTGGTGGAACGTTCACAGGACCTTGGAAACACAAGAAGGTTAATTAGTAAAGGGAAACTAGCTAACCCGCATGCATGTGGATGAAACAATTATAATTATGGTGGAAGACAAACATACCGAAAGCATCAGTATTCCATGCAAAAACAGTGCCACGAGTGGTGGCAGCAAACACAAGACCCTCGCATTGAATTGCATCACAGTACTCATCCGTGTACAGAAATTGATTTTTGAGCAATATCCATCGAGGCATGGAAGTAAGGACGGCAACAAGCTTGTCGAAGATAGCAACAACTTCATAGTTCGTGTAATCCCAAGAGCGGTTGGGAACTCGACAAATTGCTATCTTCCGTAGACGACAATCACCATGATTGTATTTGAACTCACGTGGAATACCGGTGTACTTAACCTCTGGGCAGTCTGAGATTTTTGGAAGTGGAACCCGGTGACGAGTGTACACATTCACAAGTTCCCACTCGCAGTTGTACCCAATATAAACAACCCAATCTCCATTTGCGCCTGCCCAAGCCTTGCCCTCAAGCAATGGCATCTTAACATCACCCGTATCATTATCAAGTGGCATCAACTTGCACAAGGCGAGGCTTCCGTCATCCGCGCGCCAGTCAGCAGGATCATGGCGAAGAAGATAGGGAGATCAAATCGCTCCTGGACCCTTGGGTTCCTTGTAATGATGTTATTAGTTGTGTTGAAATGGTCTTGAATGAACCTGCCATACTAGCCGAGTTGATGACGTCGCACCGATCAATGAGTTCCTCCACCACGTCATCTTTCAGATCAGGGCAAGAATAACAGGGTCGTTTCCAGCATGTTCCCTCCATGGAGAAGATGATTGAAAAATGGCAAAAGGAAGGGTGAAGGCAAATGGAGGGAGGAAGAGCGTGCAACAGCAGTTCCAAATCGAGAGGGAAAGGCGAAGAGGCGGTGGACGGTTGCCACGATACAAGAAGAGGCTAGTGTGGAGCGAATGGTTGCCACAGAGGTCACACACTGACGACAAGGCCGAGTGAACCGCATGCCGTATATCGCACACACCTTGATCTGGCTGACCGTTTCTTCTGTGTTGCCTAATCACAAACAGTTCATCCGAGTGAACCGTAGGCTGTACATCGCACACACCTTCATCTGGCTGCCCATTTCTTTTGTGTTTCCTAATCACAAACAGTTCATCCGAGTGAACCATATGTTGTATATCATACACACCTTCATCTGGCTACCCGTTTATTTTGTTCCTCCTCATCGCAAACAGTTAATTGAACTGAACCGTATGCTTTGCATCGCATACGCAACTAAAATCTGAACTGTGTTTGATGCATCCGTCATCACAAATGTTTTGCACCTTTTTTGATGGTTTTTTTACAGCATCGTTTGTGACTATTGCATCGCACACAGTTTCGTAGAAGGGTCTCTGATCGTAGTGTCGCGTTAGCAGCATCCTGCAGTAGTGTTAGTACGGCGGTAGCATTATAAAATGATCCCTCATTAAAATTTCAAGGTATAAGTGTTCTCCCTGAGTATGCAGCGTTGCGACAGTTCATCGTGCTGAGACACCACGTGATGATCAGGTATGATATAGGCTCTACGTTCACATACAACGGGGGCAAGACAGTTTTGCACATGCGGAATACTCGGGTTAAACTTGATGAGCCTAGCATGTACAGACATGGCCTCAGAACACTGGAAACTGGAAGGTCGAACGTGAATCATATAGTAGATATGATCAACATAGAGATGTTCACCATTGATGACTACTCCATCTCACATGATGATCGGACATGGTTTAGTTGATTTGGACCACCTATCGTTTAGATGACTTGAGGGATGTCGACCTAAGTGGGATTTCTTAAGTAATATGATTAATTGAACTTAATTTATCATGAACTTGGTCCTGATAGTATTTGCATATCTATGGTGTAGATCAATAGCTCGCGTTGTAGCTCCCCTGTGTTTTTTGATATGTTCCTAGAGGAAACTAAGTTGAAATATGATAGTAGCAATGATGCGGACTGGGTCCGTGATCTGAGGATTATCCTCATTGCTGCATAGAAGAATTATGCCCTTGATGCACCGCTAGGTGACAGACCTATTACAGGAGCAGATGTAGACGTTATGAACGTTTGGCAAGCTCGATATGATGACTACTTGATAGTTTAGTGCGCCATGTTTCACGGCTTAGAACCGAGACTTCAAAAATGTTTTGAACGCCACGGAGCATACGAGATGTTCCAAGAGTTGAAATTGGTATTTCAGACTCATGCCCATGTCGAGAGGTATGAGACCTCTGACAAGTACTTTGCCTACAAGATGGAGGAGAATATCTCAACCAATGAGCATGTGCTCATAATGTCTGGGTACTACAATCACTTGAATCAAGTGGGAGTTAATCTTTCATATAAGATAGTGATTGACAAAGTTCTCTAGTCACTCTCACCAAGCTACTAGAACTTCGTCATGAACTATAATGTGCAAGGGATAAACGGAAAAGATTCCCAAGCTCTTCGCGATGCTAAAATCGGCGAAGCTAGAAATCAAGAAAGAACATCTAGTGTTGATGGTTAACAAGACCACTAGTTTCAAGACAAAGGGCAAAGGAAAAGAAAGGGAACTTCAAGAAGAATGACAAGAAAGTTGCCACTCCCATGAAGAAAGCCCAAAGGTATACCTAAGCCTAAAACTGAGTGCTTCTACTACAAAGGGAATGGTCACTGAAAGCGGAACTACCCTGGATACTTGGTGGATAAGAAGGATGGCAAAGTGATCAAAGGTATATTTGATATACGTGTTATTGACGTGTACTTTACTAGTGTTTATAGCAATCCCTCGGTATTTCATACAGGTTCAGTTGCTAAGAGTAGTAACTCGAAACAGGAGTAGCAAAATAAACAGAGACTAGTTAAGGACGAGGTAACGATGTGTGTTGGAACTAATTCCAAGGTTGATACGATCACCATCGTACATTCCCTCTACCTTTGGGATTAGTGTTGAACCTAAATAAATGTTATTTGGTGTTTGCGTTGAGCATGAATATGATTAGATCATGTTTATTGCAATACGGTTATTCATTTAAGTCAGAGAATAATTGCTGTTATGTTTATATGAATAAAACCTTCTATGGTCATACACCCAATGTGAATGGTTTATTGAATCTCGATCGTAGTGATACACATATTCATAATATTGATGCCAAAAGATGCAAAGTTGATAATGATAGTGCAACATATTTGTGGCACTACCGTTTAGGTCATATTGGTGTAAAGCACATGAAGAAACTCCATGCAGATGGGCTTTTGGAATCACTTGATTATGAATCATTTGATACTTGCGAACCATGCCTCATGGGCAAGATGACTAAAACTCCGTTCTCCAGCACAATGGAGTGAGCTAATGACTTATTAGAAATAATACATACCGATGTATGCAGTCCGATGAGTGTTGAGGCTCGCGGCGGGTATCGTTATTTTCTGACCTTCACAGATGATTTGAGCAGGTATGGGTATATCTACTTGATGAAACACAAGTCTTAAACATTTGAAAAGTTTAAAGAATTTCAATGTGAAGTAGATAATCATCATAACAACAAAATAAAGTTTCTATGATCTGATTGCAAAGGCGAATATTTGAGTTACTGATACATCTCCCACGTATCTATAATTTTTTATTGTTCCATGCTATTATATTATCTATTTTGGATGTTTAATGGGATTTAATATACCTTTTTATATTATTTTTGGGACTAACCTACTAACCAAAGGCCCAGTGCAAATTGCTGTTTTTTTGCCTACTTCAGTGTTTCGTAGAAAAGGAATATCAAACGGAATCCAAACGAAATGAAACTTTCGAGGGAGTTATTTTTGGAACAAACGTGATCCGAGAGACTTGGAGTGGACGTCAAGAAAGAAGCGAGGAGGCCACGAGGCAGGAGGGCGTGCCTAGGGGGTAGGCGCGCCCCCCACCCTCATGGGCCCCTCGCAGCTCCACCAACATACTTCTTCCTCCTATATATAGCCATATACCCCGAAAACATCCAGGAGCACCACAAAACCCTATTTCCACCATTGCAACCTTCTGTACCCGTGAGATCCCATCTTGGGGCCTTTTCCAGCGCTCCGCCGGAGGGGGAATCGATCATGAAGGGCTTCTACATCAACACCATAGCCTCTCTGATGATGTGTGAGTAGTTTACCATAGACCTTCGGGTCCATAGTTATTAGCTAGATGGCTTCTTCTCTCTCTTTGGATCTCAATACAAAGTTCTCCTCGACTCTCTTGGAGATCTATTCGATGTAATTCTTTTTGCGGTGTGTTTGTCGAGATCCAATGAATTGTGGGTTTATGATCAAGATTTCTATGAATAATATTTGATTCTTCTCTGAAATCTCTTATGCATGATTTAATATCTTTGCAAGTCTCTTCAAATTATCAGTTTGGTTTGGCCTACTAGATTTGTTGGGGATATAACTATTTGAGTAAGCCGGCCAGGAGGGGCCGGGTTATGCAAATAGGACTAATCATAAAGGAAGCCCAAGACCCATCATGAGGATGGCGGTTCATAGAGCTTAAGGCCCATAGAGACAAACCGCCGTAATGGCATGACTTGTAACATAAGGAGAGGTAACTAGTCACCGAGCCGGACACAGTTTATGAGCCGGCCGGGACTCTGTAGGCCGGAGGGCGTCAACCCGTGTATATAAGGGAACGACCCGCCGGCGGCTTAGGGCAAGAGACAACCAATCGAGAACCGGGCATAGCGTATCTCGCTCCCTGGTCATCGAAACCTCAAGCAATACCAACCCAACTAGACGTAGGCCTTCCTTCACCGCAAGGGGCTGAACTAGTATAAACCTCGCGTGTCCTTTGTCCCGATTAACCCCTTTAAGCTTCCTAGTTGCGATGGCTCCACGATTAAGTCCTTGCAAGAGGACATCTACCGTGACAATCCCACGACAGTTGGCGCCCACCATGGGGCCAGCGCACGGTGGATTTGAGTTCTTGAAGGGCAGCTTTGAAGGGCTCAAGGGATACGCAGTTGGCCGGATGACCAAGAGTCGTCGCGGCAAGATCTACATCAACGACGAAGGCTGGGGCCCCGACGCCGGCTCAATTGAGTACGAGTACCGGGTCCCCTTTGGCGGAATTCACGTCTTCATCGGTCGGATTGGTGAGTCGGGCCCTGAGCCGGACAGCTGCACCGACCTCGTCGAGATGGCTCAGCGCGAAACCTGCCCGAGCTCAACCCGTCGTGAAGCGTGCCTTTGTGGGTTACATCCACGGAGGTGAACTTTCTAAAGGATCTGAAGGTGATGGAGAGCCGGCCGTCCTCTCTGACAGTGATTCGTCTGCCGGCTCAACAGATTCGCTGTATCAAGTTCAAGATGGTGTGCTTGGGGGCTGCTCCGATGGTAGCACTATTCCAGACCCCTCAGAGTCGCCAAACTGGGCAGGAGTCTTCATGGCTGGTACTCAACCCGGCCAAAATTCTACGGCTTCAGCAGCGACAACGTCCAGGTTAGGAGCAGCCGGGGTAGGAGGCCCTGTGCGCTCACCAGCTCAGGTACTGATGGATCTCATGGCTAAGCTTATGGCCTTGTTAACTGCTACAGTCGTCCTTGCGAACCAATCTGAGCATGAGGCGGAGGTGGCACAGGTTCGCGATGAGATCGCCCGGGCCAAGGAAACCTTAGCAGCTGAAGATACTAGATTAACCACAGAGCGGATGGCTTTGGACGCACGGGCGCAGCAACTTCAGGCAGAGGCCTTTCAGCTCATGTTGAGCTTAAACGCATCTAATGAGGTAATAAGGAGGATACATCAGAAAACTCAGTCCCATTTACCTCAGATTTATGATCCTCGGAATCTCTTTGCTACACCCGGGGCCGGCCCAAGCAACCCGCCAGGTGCAAATCAGTTTATGACATCCGGAGCGGGAGGCCCAGTCCAGCCTCCGGTGACGGCGCCTCTTCACGGCAATATGGCACCGCCCCATCATGTACCGATACCACAGGGTTTCTTCTCCAACCTCATGGAGAACTTAATCGCAGCATCAGCACGTTTGGCGGCTCTCCCAGTAGATGGTGATGATCCGACAGCGGTGGAAACCCGGAGGATCAGGGAACTTGTCCAAACAGCCCTGGCTCAGCAAGAGACCTACTCCTACAGCCGGGACAAGATTCACTCAACTCCTCCGCCTTGGTTAGCTCCGCCTCGTCAAAACCGGAGCCCGAGTTACAGTAGACACATGGAGTCAGAGGCCTTGTCAAGTAGCGCTCAGCGTCGGAACCAGCCCAGCGGGTATAACCCGGTTCAGGATCGGATACGTCAGGAGGACAAGCGGGCGGCTCAGCTAGCGGCTCAGCTAGCATCCCAACAGGACTCACTGGCTTATCCGACGACTTCCGTTGAGGCGGGTATTGCTACTAGAACCGGAGGAGTTCCTTGTCTGGTACCGGCTCTACGTAATGTACGTCTGCCCAAGGATTTCAAGGGACCTCGAAAGGTGCCGAATTATACGGCCGGTTTACAGCCTGGGGCGTGGATTGAAAGTTACGAGATGGCCATGGAGCTGCTGGAGGTTAGTGATGAAGTGATGGCTAAATACTTCACCATGATGTTGGACGGAACGGCCCGTTCTTGGTTAAAGGGTTTGCCACCCAATTCCATTAGTTCATGGGCGGAGCTAAAGGCCCGTTTTATCCAGAACTTCAAGGACACTTGCAAGCAATCTATGTCGATTATGGACCTGACAAATTGTAAGCAGGAGGAAGGTGAATCTATGACTCATTGGGTGTGCCGGGTCAAAGATATAATACATTCTTCTGACAAGATGGATGCCGGTTCAGCAGTTCTCATGTTGGAGAAGAATTGCCGCTTTGAGCCTCTGAGACAGAAACTGGGGCGCCTAAAGCGTGATTGCAACGATATGAGGATGCGGATGGCGGCTTTAGTCAAGTATGCCGATTCTAATAGTACCAAGGATCCCGCGTCTGATGAGGAAAAGACAGGGAAGGGAAAGAAGAACGGTAATGGAAAGGGTCAGCGGCATAACCCGGCGAGTCAAGGAGGCAATAAGTGTAAAGCGGATGGTAACCCGGAATTTGTGGCCAATGCATAGGGTAACAATCATAAGCGCAAAGGAAAGCCACCCCCTCGGTTTGGCGGGTCAGGTCCATCTCTTGAGCAACTACTCAATGAGCCCTGCCCGAAACACGGCACCCGGGAACGACCAGCGACTCATTTATGGAAGGATTGCGCAATCATGAAGGCTTTCACGAATTCTAATACGTTTGATGGCAATCAAGGCCCAGGCGGCGGCTCAGGAGCTGGCGACTTTCATGGCCCGGGCGGCGGTTCAGGATTCGATTTTCAAGGAAGCCAGGGTGGTTATAATCAACAGCAGTCTGGATCACCTTTCACCATCATGCTTGTTGTGAGAAGCTCTGGTTTGAGAAGCTTATACCCATACCTGCCCCAAATGGGACAATTTTTTTACCACGACATGTTGATGCTGCTCCATGATAGCATGCCAAGTTTCATGAATTTCAGATGAGTTTTGGATTTACTAGAATTTAAAAACCAGGCATCTCAACGTTTCGCCGGCAATCAACAGTGCCCTGGTGTTTGAAATTCATTATTGTCTCTTGCATGGGACCTAAGCATGCACCCAAGGACACACATGTAATTTTTTCAACCAACTTTGGTGCATTGGAGCATGTTATTGTAGTTCAAACTTGAATTGTGCACATAAAATGCCTAGAAAACTCAGTTAATGTATAAAAAAGGCCAAACGAACCCCGAAAATCGCATTCCCATTTCTTGCATGGGACCTAAGCTTGCACCCAAGGACACAGATTTGATTTTTCAACCAATTTATATGCACTGGAGCATCTGCATATACGAAGTTCAAATTTGAATTATGCACATAAATGCATTGAAAACTCAGTTAATGCATAAAAAATGTCCAACAAACCCCGAAAAATCCCAAAAATTGACGCAACACTCCTGTTGTTCTATGTTGACACGAGAAATTTTTTGAAAGCAATAAGAGGCAATGGATATCGTTTCGTCCCCAAAGGTGGCACGTACGTTCCCTACCGAAACCATCAGGCTTGTTGTGAGAAGCTCTGGTTTGTGAGAAGCATATACCCAAACCTGCCCCAAATGGGACAAATTTTCTACCACAGCATGTTGATGCCGCTCCATGATAGCATGCGAAGTATCATGAATTTCAGACGAGTTTTGGATTTACTAGAATTTAAAAACCAGGCATCCTAATGCTTTGCCGGCAATCAACGGTGCCCTGGTGTTTGAAATTCATTCCCATTCCTTGCATGGGACCTAAGCATGCACCCAAGGACACATATTTGATTTTTCAACCAATTTAAATGCACTAGAGCATGTGCATGTAGTTCAAATTTGAATTATGCACGTAAATGCATTGAAAACTCAGTTAATGCATAAAAAATGTCCAAACGAACCCCGAAAAATCACAAAAATTGACACAACACTCCTGTTGTTCTATGTTGACACTAGAAATTTTTGAAAGCAATAAGAGTCAATGGATATCATACTTGTTGTGAGAAGCTCTGGTTTGTGAGAAGCTTATACACGAACCTGCCCCAAATGGGACAAAAATTTCACCACGGCATGTTGATGCCGCTCCATGATATCATGCCAAGTTTCATGCATTTTAGAGGAGTTTTGGATTTACTAGAATTTAAAAACCAGGTAGCTCAACGTTTTGCCGGCAAACAACAATGCCCCGGTGTTTGAAATTCATTCCCATCTCTTGCATGGGACCTAGAAATTCATCCAAGGACACACATGTGATTTTCCAACCAACTTTGGTGCATTGGAGCATGTACTTGTAGTTCAAATTTGAATTATGCACATAAAATGCCTAGAAAACCCAGTTAATGTATAAAAAAGGTGAAATGGACCCCGAAAAATTCATTCCCATTTCTTGCATGGACCTAAGCATGCACTGAAGGACACATATTTGATTTTTCAACCAATTTGTATGCACCAGAGCATGTGCATGTAGTTTAATTTTGAATTGTGCACCTGAAATGGCTAGAAAACCAGTTTAATGTATAAAATGTCCAAACGAACCCTGAATAATTCCAATTCTTTTATGACACACATATAGTTGCATCTTCACTGCAGATAAAAGGTCCAGCAATTCAAACAGTGCCCATTGCCGGTGTGACCCCATTTTGTAATTCAAATCAAGGAGATCCCACATAGTTTATTATCACCAACCGTGTGAGATGTAGTACAAAATATCTTGGAGCATCGTCGGTGTATAGCATGCCTATGGCTTACGCGAGAATGTGGGCCGGGTATAGTCTACAGCCGGCGTGTCAAGCACACTAGCTTGCTCCCCCAAAACTCCCGCCTCTGCATCCCTCACAATCACGAAAATGTCTACCGCCTGGAAGGTTTTAATGTTTGATAGCACTCGATTAGTATGTGCGGACCGTGTGTGATGTCTGTTACTCCCGCTCTGCTTCAGTCCCTTGATTCAAACTTTCAGCAGCCCCGGCATTTTACTCCCGCCTCTGCATCCCTCGCAATCTGAAAAATATCTGCTTGCCCTTGATCCACATTTTCAGTAGCCCCACCTTGTTACTCCCGCCTAGTAAAATTTTTAGTTGCCGCAGTATTTCCTCAAACACAACCTTGCCCCCCCCCTTAAACACACCCCAAAACCTCCGCTCACACAGACACACACAACCCTCGAAACCATTGGTAGGTCACCGCCATCGCCGGCGCCTCCATCCTCAACCTCTGCCTGTGTGCCGGGGAGCTTGAGCAGCCAATGGCCAAAAAGAGGTTTATCGTGGCCTTTTTGCCTGACACCGGCGAGATGGCCGCAGATGACCCACAAGTATAGGGGATCTATCGTAGTCCTTTCGATAAGTAAGAGTGACGAACCCAACAAGGAGTAGAAGGAAATGATAAGTGGTCTCCAGCAAGGTATTCTCTGCAAGTACTGAAACAAGTGGTAACAGATAGTTTTGTGATAGGATAATTTGTAATGAGCAACAAGTAACAAAAGTAAATAAGGTGCAGCAAGGTGGCCCAATCCTTTTTGTAGAAAAGGACAAGCCTGGACAAACTCTTATATAGAGAAAAGCGCTCTTGAGGACACATGGGAATATCATCAAGCTAGTTTTCATCATGCTCATATGATTCGCGTTCGTTACTTTGATAATTTGGTATGTGGGTGGACCGGTGCTTGGGTGTTGTCCTTACATGAAAAAGCATCTCACTTATGATTAACCTCTATTGCAAGCATCCACAACTACAACAAAAGTATTAAGGTAAACCTAACCATAACATGAAACATATGGATCCAAATCAGCCCCTTACGAAGCAACGCATAAACTAGGGTTTAAGCTTTTGTCACTCTAGCAACCCATCATCTACTTATTACTTCCCAATGCCTTCCTCTAGGCCCAAATAATGGTGAACTATCATGTAGTAGACGTTCACATAACACCACTAGAGGAGAGATAACATACATCTCATCAAAATATCGGACGAATACCAGATTCACATGACTACTAATAGCAAGACTTCTCCCATGTCCTCAGGAACAAACGTAACTACTCACAAAGCATAAACATGTTCATAATAAGAGGGGTATTAATATGCATATAGGATCTGAACATATGATCTTCCACCAAATAAACCAACTAGCATCAACTACAAGGAGTAATTAACACTACTAGCAACCTACTAGGACCAATCCCGGACTTGGAGACAAGAATTGGATACAAGAGATGAACTAGGGTTTTGAGAGGAGATGGTGCTGATGAAGATGTTGATGGAGATTGCCCTCTTCCGATGAGAGGAGCGTTGGTGATGACGATGGCGATGATTTACCCCTCCGGGATGGAAGTTTCCCCGGCAAAACAGCTCAGCCGGAGCCCTAGATTGGTTCCGCCAAGGTTCCGCCTTGTGGCGGCGGAGTTTCATCCGAGAAGATGGCTTCTTAATTTTCCCCATCGAAAGACTTCATATAGCAGAAGATGGCCACCGGAGGGCCACTAGGGGGCCCACGAGGTAGGGGGCGCGCCCAGGGGGGTAGGGCGCACCCCCCACTCTCGTGGGCAGGGTGTGCCCCTTGGTGAATTTCTTCTGCTGAGTATTTTTTATATATTCTAAAAACGTCTCCCGTGAAGTTTCAGGACTTTTGGAGCTATGCAGAATAGGTCTCTAATATTTGCTCCTTTTCCAGCTCAGAATCCCAGCTGTCGGCATTCTCCCTCTTCATGTAAAACTTGTAAAATAAGAGAGAATAGGCATAAGTATTGTGACATAATGTGTAATAACAGCCCATAATGCAATAAATATCGATATAAAAGCATGATGCAAAATGGATGTGTCAACTCCCCCAAGCTTATACCTCGCTTGTCCTCAAGCGAAAGCCGAAATCAAAAAATATGTCCACATGTTTAGAGATAGAGGTGTCGATAAAAATAAAATACAGACATGAGAGCATCATGATCATTCTTAGAACGGCAACTTACATAATTCTTGTCATATGATTTCTTATGCTAGAATAATAATTCAATCACAATTTCAAGTATGAATCGTAAACTTTCTTGAAAACTAACAAACTACAATCTCAGTCATTGGAACAATTGCAATTTATCATAACATAGGAAAGAGTCAATGTATAAGACCTTTTCAGCAAGTCCACATACTCAACTATCATATAGTCTTTCACAATTGCTGACACTCACGCAATACTTATGGGTATGGAATTTTAATCGGACACAGAGAAAGATAGGGGCTTATAGTTTTGCCTCCCAACGTTTTACCTCAAGGGTAATGTCAACAATAATAGTTCATGAAAACTCACATCCAATTAGCCATATATACCAGGATCTTTCCAACATACTGGGCTTGCCAAAGGATAAAATGTAAAAAGGAAGGGTGAAGATCACCATGACTCTTATGCAATGTAGGGGCTAAAAGTAAAAGATAAGCCCTTCGCAGAGGGAAGCAGAGGTTGTCATGCGCTTTTGTAGTTGGATGCACAAAATCTTAATGCGAAAGAACGTCACTTTATATTGCCACTTGTGATATGGACCCTTATTATGCAGTCTATCACTTTTATTTCTTCCGTACCACATGATCGTATAAAGCTTATTTCTCCCACACTAATAAGTCATACATATTTAGAGAGCAATTTTTATTGCTTGCATCGATGACCATTTACTTGGAGGATCTTACTCAATCCATAGGTAGGTATGGTGGAATCTCATGGCAAAACTAGTTTAAAGGTATTTGGAAGCACAAGTAGTATCTCTACTTGGTGCGATGAATTTGGCTATCATGAGGGAGAAAGGCAAGCTCAACCATGTTGGATGATCCATGACAATATAATTTATCTCAGATGTAAGAAAACATAACCTATTATGTTGTCTTCCTTGTCCAACGTCAACTCTTTAGCATGTCATATTTTAATGAGTGCTCACAATCATAAAAGATGTCCAAGATAGTATATTTATATGTGAAGACCTCCCTTTCTTTATTACTTCCTATTAATTGCAATGATGACCAAAAACTATGCTTGTCAACCCTCAACAAATTTTATTCATCATACTTTTTTCTATGTGAGCTCATTACTCTCCATAAGACTCACATGATCTCTTTGTTTCTTTTTATTTCTTTCTCTTTTCTTTTATTCCCTTAGGATCATGGCAAAATAATCAAGCCCTTGACTCAACACTAATCTTTATTATATAGCTCACAGACTCGATTACATAGAAGGATTATAAAGCAAAACTCACGACTAGATCATACTAAGAACTTTTATTCTACTAGATCAAGATATTACCAAAAGGATCGAACTAAGGAAAACGGTAAAGATAAAAGTGATGGTGATACGATACCGGGGCACTCCCCCAAGCTTGGCAGTTGCCAAGGGGAGTGCCCATACCAGATACTCAATTCTTCTTTGTTGGTGGAGAAGGTGATGGTTTTGTTGATGGCGTAGGCTTGTCGTCCTTCTTCCAAGGCATGGGCTCACCATCATGGAAGGATGATCGAGTCTCCTAAAACCTCAAATCTGCAGCCAAACTCGTCCTCTTGAATCTATATTCATACTCATAGTTTTGATTTTGCAGGTCATAGATTTGGGCTTGGAGGTGCTCGTTTTTCTCATGAAGCTTGAAGATGGCCTCCCCAATGTCCTTGACGTCCAGCTTGTGGTTGTTGGTGAACTCCGTGATCATAATGTGATTGGAGTCGAGTCCATGCTCCACCATCTCCTGACACTTGAAAACTTCTTGCTCCAATGCCTCAAGCCTTGCCTCCGTGCTTCCGGTCTTCCTTGGTCCCTCAATGTCGCGGATGTGCAACAACCCCTCATGCATCTAAATGGTTTGAGGGTGTTGCAGCACTTCTACGAGGTAGGGGTTGATGCCCTTCTCGAAGAACTGGTCCTCGGGGGTGCTTGGAGACGACATGACAACCTGGATCTGTCAGAAAAACAGCTTGAAACAAAAACAGGAGATTTTTGCGTGATACGGGAGTCAAAACCTCCGGGAGATTATATAATGATTTTTTACCGACCAAAATATGTGTCGTGTACTAAAACGGAGTCTAGAGAGCACACGAGGTGCCCACGAGGTAGGGGGCGCGCCCAAGGGGGTAGGGTGCGCCCTCCACCCTCATGGAGCCCTCGTGTCCTTCCCGGACTGCTTCTTATTTTTCTATTTTTCTAAATATTCCAAAACGGAGAAATATTGCCTTAAAAACTGTTTTGGAGTCGGTTTACTTACCGTACCACATACCTATTCCTTTTCGAAGTCTGGAGCGTTCCAGAAAGTGTCCCTTATGTATTCCTTCAGGGTTACGGTTTCAATAATATTGGTTTCAACATTTATGGGATTACCTGAGATATAATGTTTGATTATTTGACCGTTCACCACCTTCGGATTTGTGCCTTCGAAGTTGTTGATTTTTATGGCATCGGAATGATAGATATCCTCGATAACGTAAGGACCTTCCCATTTAGAGAGAATTTTTCCTACAAAAAATCTAAACGAGAGTTGTATAGCAATACATAGTCACCTACATTGAACTCACGCTTTTGTATCCTTTTATCATGCCATCTTTTAACTTTTTCTTTAAACAACTTGGCATTTTCGTAGGCTTGGGTTCTCCATTCATCGAGTGAGCTAATATCAGATAACCTTTTCTCACCGGCAAGTTTAAAATCATAATTGAGCTCTTTAATAGCCCAATATGCCTTATGTTCTAGTTCGAGAGGTAAGTGACATGCTTTTCCATAAACCATTTTATACGGAGACATACCCATAGGATTTTTATATGCAGTTCTATAGGCCCATAATGCATCATCAAGTTTCTTGGACCAATTCTTTCTATATCTATTAACAGTCTTTCGCAAAATTAATTTGAGCTCTCTATTACTCAACTCTACTTGACCACTAGACTGAGGATGATAAGGAGATGCAATTCTATGATTAACATCATATTTAGCAAGCATTTTACGGAAAGCACCATGAATAAAATGTGAACCACCATCAGTCATTAAATATCTAGGGACTCCAAATCTTGGAAAAATAACTTCTTTAAGCATTTTAATAGAAGTGTTATGATTAGCACTACTAGTTGGAATAGCTTCTACCCACTTAGTAACGTAATCAACAGCAACTAAAATATGTGTATATCCATTAGAGGAAGGAAAGGGTCCCATATAGTCAAAGCCCCAAACAGCAAATGGTTCAATAACGAGAGAATAGTTCATAGGCATTTCTTGACATCTACTAATATTACCAATTCTTTGACATTCATCACAAACTAAGACAAACTTATGGGCATTCTTGAAGAGAGTAGGCCAATAAAAATCAGATTGCAATACCTTATGTGCAGTTCTATCTCCAGCATGGTGTCCTCCATAAGCTTCGGAGTGACACTTGTGTAGGATCTGTTCCTGTTCATGCTCAGGTACACAACGTCTAATAACACCATCTACTCCTTTATAAATATGTGGGTCATCCCAAAAGTAATTCCTCAAATCATAGAAGAACTTTTTCTTTTTCTGGTATGTGAAACTAGGTGGTATAAACTTAGCAACAATGTAATTAGCATAATCAGCATACCATGGAGCAGTATGAGAAGCATTTATGACATTTATTGCTCATCAGGAAAGCTATCATCAATAGGTAGTGGGTCATCAAGCACATTTTCTAACCTAGACAAGTTGTCTGCAATGGGGTTCTCAGCTCCCTTTCTATGAACGATATGTAAGTCAAACTCTTGTAGAAAGAGAACCCATCTAATAAGTCTAGGTTTAGCATCTTTCTTTTCCATAAGATATTTAATAGCAGCATGATCAGTGTGAATAGTTACTTTAGAATCAACAATATAAGGTCTGAACTTATCACAAGGAAATACAACTGCTAAGAATTCTTTTTTAGTAGTAGCATAATTTCTTTGAGCATTGTCTAGGGTTTTACTAGCATATTGAATAACATTTAATTTCTTATCAACTCTTTGCCCTAGAATAGCACCTACATCATAATCACTAGCATCACACATAATTTCAAAGGGTAAATTCCAATCAGGTGGCTGAACAATAGGTGCAGAGATCAATGCTTTCTTAAGTATTTCAAATGCTTCTACACAATCATCATCAAAGACAAATGGTATATCTTTTTGTAATAAATTAGTCAGAGGCCGAGAAATTTTTGAGAAGTCCTTAATGAACCTCCTATAAAATCCGGCATGACCAAGGAAACTTCTTATACCTTTGATGTCCTTGGGACATGTCATCTTCTCAATAGCATCAACCTTGGCTTTATCAATCTCAATACCTCTTTCAGAAACTTTGTGCCCCTAGACAATACCTTCATTAACCATAAAGTGGCACTTTTCCCAATTCAAGACAAGATTAGTTTCTTCGCATCTCTACAAAACTCGATCAAGGTTTCTCAAGCAATCATCAAAAGAAGATCCATAGATGGAGAAATCGTCCATGAAAACCTCACAAATCTTTTCACAAAAGTCATAGAATATAGCCATCATGCATCTTTGAAAGGTAGCATGTGCATTACATAGACCAAAAGGCATACGTCTATAAGCAAAAGTACCAAAAGGGCAAGTAAAAGTAGTCTTTGATTGATCTTTGGCTGACACAGGTATTTGAGAGAAACCAGAATAACCATCTAGAAAGCAAAAATATGTATGTTTGGATAATATTTCTAGCATTTGATCGATAAAAGGTAAGGGGTAATGATCCTTTTTAGTGGCCTTATTTAATTTGAGGAAATCAATTACCATCCTATAACCTGTAGTAATTCTTTCAGGAATCAATTCATCTTTATCATTAGGAACGACCGTAATACCTCCCTTCTTAGGGACACAATGGATAGGACTTACCCACTGACTATCAGCAAGGGGATAAATTATACCTACCTCAAGGAGCTTTAGTATTTCTTTTCTTACCACTTCTTTCATTTTAGGATTCAGCCGTCGTTGATGATCACAAACTGGTTTAGCATCTTCTTCCAAATTAATTTTATGTTGACATAGAGTGGGACTAATGCCCTTAAGATCATCAAGAGTATACCCAATAGTAGCACAGTGCTTCTTTAGAGTTTTCAATAATCTCTCTTCCTCATGCTCTGAGAGGTTAGCACTAATAATAACAGGATATATCTTTTTCTCATCAAGATAAGCATATTTAAGAGTATCAGGTAACGGTTTAAGCTCAAACACAGGATCACCCTTGGGTGGAGGAGGATCCCCTAGGATTTCAATAGGCAAATTGTGTTTCAGAATAGGTTCCTGTTTAAAGAATACTTGATCTATTTCCCTTCTTTCTTTCATAAACATGTCATTTTCATGGTCTAGCAAATATTGTTCTAAAGGATCACTAGGAGGTACGGCAATAGAAGCAAGAGCAATAATTTCATCCTTACTAGGTAATTCTTCTTCACGGTGTTGTCTACTAAACTTAGAGAAATTAAATTCAGCAGTCATATCTTCTAAACCGATAGTAACAACATCCCTTTTGCAATCTATGGTAGCATTAACAGTGTTTAAGGAGGGTCTACCAAATATAATGGGACAAAAACTATCTTGTGGGGAACCAAGAACAAGAAAATCAGCAGGATATTTAGTTTTCCCACACAAGACTTCAACATCTCAGCAGGTGCAATATCATGCATAATTTCTTTGTATAAGGAATAAGGTATTGCACTAGCACTAGCACCCATATCACATAAGCCATGATAACAATGATCTCCTATTTTAATAGAAATAACAGGCATGCCTACCACATGTCTGTTTTTATCTTTAGCACAAGGTTTAGAAATTCTAGCAGTCTCATCAAGGAAATGAATAACATGCCCATCAATATTATCAGACAAGAGATCTTTAACAATAGCAATATCAGGTTCAACTTTGATTTGCTCATGAGGTGTATAAGTTTTAATATTGCTTTTACGAACCACAGTTGAAGCTTTAGCATGATCCTTTATCTTAACAGGAAAAGGTGGTTTCTCAACATAAGAAGTAGGAACAATAGGATCATTATAAGTGACAATCTTTTCTTCAAATTTAATAGGTGCAGCTACTTTTACTTCTATGGGAGGATGATATTTAAACCACTTCTCCTTGGGGAGATCAACATAAGTAGCAAAAGATTCACAGAAAGAAGCTACTATCTCAGAGTCAAGTCCATATTTAGTGCTAAATTTACGAAAAACATCGGTATCCATAAAAGATTTAACACAATCAAACCTAGGTGTCATACCTGACTACTTACCTTTGTCGAGGTCCCAATCTTCAGAGTTGCGTTTAATTCTTTCCAATAAATCCCATTTGAATTCAATAGTCTTCATCATAAAAGAGCCAACACAAGAAGTATCAAGCATGGTGTGATTGTTATCAGAAAGCCGAGCATAAAATTTTTGAATAATCATTTTTCTTGAGAGCTCATGATTGGGGCATGAATATAACATTGATTTAAGCCTCCCCCAAGCTTGAGCGATGCTTTCTCCTTCGCCAGGTGAAAAATTATATATATAATTGCGATCACGATGAACAAGATGCATAGGATAAAATATCTGATGAAATTCCAATTTCAATCGTTTGTAATTCCAAGACCCCATATCATCACATAGCCTATACCATGTCGATGCATCTCCCTTCAAAGATAAAGGGAAGACCTTCTTATTAACAACATCTCCGGGTATACCTGCAAGCTCAAATAATCCACAAACTTCATCCACATATATTAGATGCTCATCAGGATGCTTTGTTCCATCTCCTAAAAAAGGATTAGCTAGCAGTTTTTCTGTCACACCCGAAGGAATTTCAAAGCAGACATTTTCATTTTCAGTAGGTTCAGTAGGTTGAGAAGCAAATCTTTGCTCTACTGGTCGGGGTGAAGATACCCCGAACAAGCCCCTCAGAGGATTACTTTCCATAGTAACAAGTGACAGTAAATTTCAGCACAATATATAAATTTTTTCTTACCAAATTCCACCTACCAAAGGCGCTTCACTCACTGGCAACGGCGCCAGAAAAGAGTCGTGATGACCCACAAGTATAGGGGATCTATCATAGTCCTTTCAATAAGTAAGAGTGTCGAACCCAACGAGGAGTAGAAGGAAATGATAAGTGGTTTCCAGCAAGGTATTCTCTGCAAGTACTGAAACAAGTGGTAATAGATAGTTTTGTGATAGGATAATTTGTAACGAGCAACAAGTAACAAAAGTAAATAAGGTGCAGCAAGGTGGCCCAATCCTTTTTGTAGCAAAGGACAAGCCTGGACAAACTCTTATATAGAGAAAAGCGCTCCCGAGGACACATGGGAATATCATCAAGCTAGTTTTCATCACGCTCATATGATTCACGTTCGGTACTTTGATAATTTGGTATGTGGGTGGACCAGTGCTTGGGTGCTGCCCTTACTTGGACAAGCATCCCACTTATGATTAACCTCTATTTCAAGCATCCACAACTACAACAAAAGTATTAAGATAAACCTACCATAGCATGAAACATATGGATCCAAATCAGCCCCTTACGAAGCAACGCATAAACTAGGGTTTAAGCTTCTGTCACTCTAGCAACCCATCATCTACTTATTACTTACCAATGCATTCCTCTAGGCCCAAATAATGGTGAAGTGTCATGTAGTCGAAGTTCTCATAACACCACTAGAGGAGAGACAACATACATCTCATCAAAATATCGAACGAATACCAAATTCACATGACTACTAATAGCAAGACTTCTCCCATGTCCTCAGGAACAAACGTAACTACTCACAAAGCATAAACATGTTCGTAATTAGAGGGGTATTAATATGCATATAGGATCTGAACATATGATCTTCCACCAAATAAACCAACTAGCATCAACTACAAGGAGTAATTAACACTACTAGCAACCTACTAGCACCAATCCCGGACTTAGAGACAAGAATTGGATACAAGAGATGAACTAGGGCTTTGAGAGGAGATGGTGCTAATGAAGATGTTGATGGAGATTGCCCTCTCCCGATGAGAGGAGCGTTGGTGATGATGATGGCAATGATTTTCCCCTCCGGGAGGGAAGTTTCCCAGGCAGAACAACTCTGTCGGAGCCCTAGATTGGTTCCGCCAAGGTTCCGCCTCGTGGCGGCGGAGTTTCGTCCGAGAAGATGGCTTCTTATTTTTTTTCCATCGAAAGACTTTATATAGCAGAAGATGGCCATCGGAGGGCCACCAGGGGGCCCACGAGGTAGGGGGCGCGCCCCCACCCTCGTGGGCAGGGTGTGGCCCCCCTGGTGAATTTCTTCCGCTGAGTATTTTTTATATATTCTGAAAACATCCTCCATGAAGTTTCGGGACTTTTGGAGCTGTGCAGAATAGGTCTCTAATATTTGCTCGTTTTCCAGCCTAGAATCCCAGCTGCTGGCATTCTCCCTCTTCATGTAAACCTTGTAAAATAAGAGAGAGCATGCATAAGTATTGTGACATAATGTGTAATAACAACCCATAATGCAATAAAAATCGATATAAAAGGATGATGCAAAATGGATGTATCAGTCACCGAGGTGTCCCCGTCGTCCTCCGCAGGCCCGATCCGCCCGCCGCCGCGCCCCTACGCCGGTTCGAGGACTACCCCGTCATCCCTCGGACCCGGCAGCTGACGAAGTCCTACCTCGGGGTCCGGCAGTGGCGGTGGGGGACGTGGGTCGCCGAGATTACAGATCGAGAGACCCACCCCCGCTGGTGGCTTGGTAGCTTCCACACGGCCAAGCTCGCGGCCATGGAGTACGACCGCTGGCAGGTCCGCTACCACGGTGCGGCGGCTAGGCTCAATTTCCCCTTCGACACACGTCCGGTCGACCTCGTTCCGCCGGAGCCAGGGGTGGTGAGCTCGGCTATGGCACGGGAGGACCGCGAGGCGTGGGAGCGCCTCGAGGCCGAGGCCACCGACGAGGCCTACATGCAAGAGCTCTGCCGGCAGCACCCAGAGCTCGTGGAGGCGGAGCGAGCGATCTTTGCCGGCACCGAGGGCGGCGAGAGAGGGAGTCCTGGACTAAGGGGTCCTCGGACGTCCGGCTTGTTATCCATCGGCCGGACTGATGGGCTGTGAAGACATGAAGACCAAAGACTGCACCGTGTCCGGATTGGACTCTACTTGGCGTGGAAGGCAAGCCTGGCGACCGAAGATTCCTTCTTATGTAACCGACTCCATGTAAACCCTAGATCCCCCGGTGTCTATATAAACCGAAGGGGGTAGTCTGGAAAGGACCACATATACTCATTACCATATTCTTAGGCTAGACTTCTCGGGTTTAGCCATTAAGATCTCGTGGTAGATCAACTCTTGTAATACTCATATTCATCAAGATCAATCAAGCAGGAAGTAGGGCATTACCTCCATAGAGAGGGCCTGAACCTGGGTAAACATCGTGTCCCCTGTCTCCTGTTACCATCGATCCTAGACGCACAGTTCGGGACCCCCTACCCGAGATCCGCTGGTTTTGACACCGACATTGGTGCTTTCATTGAGAGTTCCAATGTGCTTCGGCAGAAGGCTCGATGGCCCCTTCGATCGTCAATAATGACGCTATCCAAAGAGGAACCTTCCTCCCCGGACAGACCTTCGTATTCGGCGGCTTCGTACTGCAGGCCAACTCGATTGGCCATCTGGAGCAGATCGATAGCTACGCCCCCGACCATCAGGTCGGATTCGGAAGCTTGAACTACGTCGCGGATACCCGTGGAGACTCGATCTTCAAGGGATTTGAGCCTGCAGCGATCGCTCCCCCTCATCTCGATGAACATGACTTACATCTGTCATCAGATCACACCTAGGAGATGGTTCCTACGGCTACAACGACCTTAGAGCCAAAGTAGATTGAGCCATCCGAGGCCTCAGAGTCCGCGGAGTTGGAGCCGCACATGGACTCGACACCCTGCAGCATTTGCTTTAATGGAACCTCGGACTCGTCTCCGGCTACAAGTTCCGGACTATGTACACCTACAGACACCGAGCAAGATCGGTTATCGATCCTCGAGTTCAATGTCGCTGACGTGTTCCAACACTCTCCCTTGGGTGACGTGCGAAAATCTTTAAAGAATTTGTCCTTGGAAAAGGACTCCCAGCCGAACTATGTCCGGTTCGAGCTAGAGACGGATGATGAGGAATTTCACTTCTCACCTGCCACCCACTTCATAGCCACCGTTGATGACTTAACCGACATGCTTGACTATGGCTCCGAAGACATCGACGGTATGGACGGCGATGCCGACAAGGAGAAAGGCCAAGACCCGCCATTCACTGGACGCTGGATGGCCACCTCTTCATACGACGTGTACATGGTTGTTACACCTAAGGGATTCGGCGATGACAAAGAAGAGCCGGATACGAACAAAACCTCCGAGACACAGTCCAAGCGCCGGCGGCCCAAACGCTGCCCTAAGCCCCGTCGCTCAAAGGACGACAACACTGGCACCGGAGAAAATAGTACTCCGGGCGACGCTGAAAACAGCGAAGACCGTGCTGGGGCTACATCCGAACAGGAACACGACAGCAGGCAAGACAACACTGACGAACAGGCATAGAAGACGACCCGGAGGATGATAGTTACCATCCGCCCTCCGAGGAGGATACAAGCCTCGGCAACAAAGACTTCATCATGCCTGAGGATCCTCTTGAGTAGGAGATCTTTAAGCTTCAGCTCATAGCCACTTCAAGGAGCCTGAAAAAGAAACAACAGCAGCTTCAAGCTGAACAAGACCTGCTCGTCGACAGATGGACTGACGTCCTGACAGCCGAGGAATATGACCTTAACCGCCCAGCCAAGAGCTGCCCGAAACGCAGACTGCTACCTCAATTGGATGAGGAAGCGCCGGAGCATATATCTCCCTCGCCCAATGCGGATCGATCACCACGTGGTCGGGACAGGGCGGCAGAATGTCCACCCCGCGGTCGAGATAATGCGGCAACTCAGGTCGAACAGCAGACCGCCCCACCACCCCGTCAAAATAGGGGCAGAAGAGTCCGGAGTCGTACGTATGACCTCCGACAGATCTTGGATAGTAAAGCAGGACACACAAGGTCGATCTATGGATCATGAGGACGTGCCTCGAGGCGTGACGACGGCTACATACTCGGACATGACAAACCTAACCACGCTCGAGCCGAATGCTATAGACGGACTCCTTCAGAGCTCCGCCACGATGCAGCCTGATATAGAGGCGCCGCACACCCGCTCTGCTTCACAGATGAAGTGATGGATCATGAATTCCCCGAGGGGTTCAAGCCCGTCAATATCGAATCATACAATGGCACAACTGATCCTGCAGTATGGATTGAGGATTTCATCCTCCACATCCACATGGCCCGAGGAAACGACCTCCACACCATGAAATACCTCCCATTAAAGCTCAAAGGACTAGCTCGGCATTGGTTAAATAGCCTGCCTGAGAACTCCATCGGAAGCTGGGAAAACTTGGAAGAGGCTTTCCTCGACAACTTCCAAGGAACTTATGTCCGGCCACCAGACGCTGATGACCTAAGCCACATAGTTCAACAACCTGGAGAATCAGCCAGAAAATTCTGGACTAGGTTCCTAATCAAGAAGAACCAAATCGTTGACTGTCCGGATGCCGAGGCCCTAGCAGCCTTCAAACACAGCATCCGTGACGAATGGCTAGCATGCCACCTCAGACAAGAAAAACCGAAGTCAATGGCAACCCTTACGACACTCATGACCCGCTTTTGTGCAGGCGAGGACAGCTCGCTGGCTCGTAGCAAAAACACAACCAGCAAGGCAGGCCCCACCGAGGCCAAGAACAGCACCGGCAAGCTCCGACGCAATAGACACAAACACCGAAGCAATGGCGACAACACCGAGGACACCACAGTCAACGCCGGATTCAATGGCTCCAAGTCTAGCCAATGGAAGAAGCCCTACAAAAGAAATAATGAAGGACCTTCCAGCTTGGACCGCATACTCGACCATCCGTGCCAAATTCACGGCACCCCGGATAAGCAAGCTAATCATACCAACAGGGATTGTTGGGTCTTCAAGCAGGCTGGCAAGTTAAATGCTGAAAACAAAGAAAATGGATCACAAAGTGAGGACAATGATGAAGAGCCCCAGCAGCCGAACACCGGGGGATAGAAGAAATCCCCCCCTAGTCAAAACGGTGAACATGATATATGCCACGCACATCCCCAGAAAGGAGCGCAAACGAGCACTCAGGGACGTCTATGCGGTAGAGCCAGTCGCCCCAAGTTCAATCCATGGTCGTCATTCCCAATCACCTTCGATCGACGAGATCATCCGACTAGTATCCTCCACGGCGGTTCAGCCGCACTGGTCCTTGACCCAATCATCGATGGATTCCACCTCACTCGAGTCCTGATGGATGGTGGATGCAGCCTCAGTCTGTTGTACCAGGACACAGTACGGAAGATGGGCATTAATCCCTCACGAATCAAACCAACAAAGGCTACCTTTAAAGGAGACATACCAGGTGTAGAGGCCCGTTGTACGGGCTCAATCACACTGGAGGTGGTCTTCGGTTCTCCGGATAACTTCCGAAGCGAAGAGTTAATCTTCGATATCGTCCCCTTCCGCAGCGGCTACCACGCACTGCTTGGACGAACCGCATTTGCTAGATTTAACGCAGTGCCTCACTATGCTTATCTCAAGCTCAAGATGGCCGGCCCACGCGGCGTCATAACAGTCAATGGAAATACGGAATGCTCCCTCCGAACAGAGGAGCAAACCGCCGCCCTCGCAGCGGAAGTACGAAGCAGCCTTCTCAAGCAGCACTGCAATCCAGCTGCCGAGCCCCTGGACACCATCAAGAGGGTCCGGACTACACTGCAATAGGACATCGCGGCTCGTCAAGAGCTCGACTAGCAATTCGGCCTCCGTCCCAACCCCAAGGAAGTAGTGGCATTTGTACCACGTGTACACAATTACGCACTCAAAATTCTAGGACATCGATGAAGGCACGAGATAGCCCGGGGGCTACAATTCGGCAAAACCGACCCCAGACGCAAATACTTTTACTTATTTTTCTCATTACAGGCACCTTTTTCGTAGGCCTGATATCAAGTCCTCTAGAAGGACTGGAACGCAACGGTGGCAAGAAACACAGGTGTGTACGGTAACCTTTATACGTTCTTATTGACGGTATTCACACTTCTTTCTCAGGACCTGCACGCTGCGCCATACCGGTTCGGCATGTTAAACAGTCGGATACTTCTAGCACCATCTGTACAAGATACGCCCTGACGTATCCATCCAGTTATAATAAAAATGGTTTGTGGCCCAGTCTTTGTGTTTTTCACTTCTCACTTCATTTTATTTTGATCTGCCTATCTGCTGCATCAACACTCTTTTACGTTTCATATTCGCTAGGGGCTACCTATCGCCCCACAATACGGCAGCACAGTCCGAACACTTCTTATATATAAGTTCGGCACCCCGATTTTAGCATTGTATGCATTGGCTCTGAATCATGTTTTTGGTCAATAGTTGGGTTGCCTGGCTCCTGTGCTTGCTACCCTACGTTCCACTCCATCGGCTAGGGTAGTAAAGGGAGAACTACTGCGATTGTGCCCTGGCTTGGATCGGACGAGTACCTCAGTAGAGAAAGTTGAAAAACTGACTATCATGATACGGCGAGAGCCGGTCAACTACTCGAGGGTTACAAATCGTTGGAGATTTTATCCGCATTATGCGAGAGATCGGTACTTCCCGATCAGATGATGACAGCATTCTGGCTCAAACCAGGGGCTGCACCCATGCTTTATTATAAAACTCCTATGGCTAAGTGAGGGCGTTTAAGCCGTATAGTCCGATTTCCTTGTTCGTTGCACTAAACAACTCCTTCAAGGACCATGTAATTGCATCAAGATTGTTTAGATTCCATCTCGAACACCTCCGTACTATCTACGTGAGGGCAGAAGCCGACGACTGGCCAACCCTCAGATTACATATAACACGGCCGCACAGGGGGAAACAATCAAAGCATAACAAAATTGCATTAACAAAACGGGCTTTGTTTCTCATAATACAAGGCAAAGGGAACATGAATACATTCATTCAAACACAATGTCCTGTGAACATTGTGCTGCCGCAAGGCGAGACCCCTCCAGGACATCCGCAAAATACCGTTCCGGTGTATGGTGCTCCTTACCCTCCGGTGGCCCCCTGGTCACCTCGACGGCATCCATCTTCTCCCACCATATCTTGCAACGGGCGAAGGCCATGCGCGCACCTTCAATACAGGCCTAGCGCTTCACGACGTCCAGTCGGGGACAGGCGTTCACCACCCGCCTCACGAGTCTGAAGTAGTTGCTTGGCGTAGCTTCGGCTGGCCATAGCCGGATTATCAAATCCTTAATGGCTAGTTCGGCCACCCTATGCAGCTCCACCAGCTGTTTTAGCTGATCGATGAAGGACACAGATGCTCCGGCGCCGCATACTACAACCAGAATAGCCTCTCCGAGGAATCCCCTCCTTCGGCTCGATAGAACTCCACGGCACCGGATACACTACGTGGCAAATCCGCAAAGGCCCCTGGAGAACTCCAAACTCGAATTAGTAAAAGGTACTGCTTCTCCGCATACTTGCTTTGCATCTTAAAAGCCTTACCCGCCGTGATCTTCTTGGCCTCCTGGATCTCCTGGAGGGCGACCTGGGCCTCATTCCGGACAGTCTCCGCGCTTTGATGAGCCTTGGCGAGTTCGGTCCCTTGAACCGACGCATCATGCTCCAAGGTCTCGCATTTTTTCACCGCATCCTGGAGCTCCTGCTGGACTTCTTTGACCCGGGCCTTGAGCTTCTTACAATCGGCCTGCTGCTGGACAGCCTTCTCCTCGGCCTCACCCAGGCCTTCTTCAGGGCCTCGACCTCGGTCGCGACTTCTACACATATAACGATACCGCTGTCAATACACAGCGCTTATACTCAACTTATAGCAAGTCGTTCCTCACCTTGCTTCTCTTGGAGCCGAACCTTAATCTCGCCGAGCTCGTTCTCGGTCCGCTCCAACTTCTGCTTCAGCTCGGAAACCTTGGAAGTATGCAAGGTCGCGGCCAACAACGACGCCTGCTTATTCATACATATTCTGTTAGTCTCCTACAATAAGAGGTTGATCCTCTATCTGGTTCTTCCTGCCGAACTCCGGACAGTGTCTCAGGGGCTACTGAATACATGGGGTTTTCCTCTTTCGATGTCACTTACCTCGAAACCCGTCAACAGATTGTTGCAGGCTTCGTCTAGTCCACTCTTGGCGGACTATACCTTCTGAATCACTGCACCCATAAGGACGCGATGCTCGTCCACAACGGAGGCCCCTTGTAGCGCCTCCATCAGGTCATTCGATGCCCCTGGGTGGACAGGGGCCACCGGTGGAATTTGCACACCCCCTCCTTCGAAGGAGGGTGCTCGCCTGATTCCGGAGCCACATGGATCTCCGGAATCGTATCCGGCTGAGGGCCGAACTCAATACGGCCCTCTTCGCCGGTCTCCTTGGGGATCTGCTCCCCCATATGTCCGGCAGCGGAGGTCCCGCCTTGTGGGCCCCCGGACAATGTCCTGAGCTCCTCCCTCCGGGATAACACTTCGGTGTCGTCCCTTGTAACACCCACGATGCGGCTATATCTCCCACGTGTCGGAGCATGACTTAGAGGCATAACCGCATAGTAGGCATGTCGCAAGAGGGGTAATCTGTACACATCCCATGTATTGAATTATGAAAGGGATAAAGAGTTGGCTTACAATCGCCACTTCACACAATACATAAATATAGCATTACATCAACCAGATACAATTAAGGTCCGACTATGGAAGCAAATAAAGAAAGACAACCCCTAATGCAAAAGATCCCCGATCGCCCCGACTTGGCTCCACTACTGATCAACTGGAAATGGAACAACACAACGAACACGATCTTCATCGAGCTCCTCCTTGATCTCGGTTGTGTCACCTGCACGGTTATCATCGGCACCTGCAACTGTTTGAAGTAATCTGTGAGTCACGGGGACTCAGCAATCTCACACCCTCGTGATCAAGACTATTTAAGCTTATGGGTAGGAAAAGGGGGTGGTGAGGTGGAGCTGCAGCAAGCACTAGCATATATGGTGGCTAACTTACGCAAATGAGAGCGAGAAGAGAAGCAAATCACGGTCGTGATCTAGAAGTGATCAAGAAGTGATCCTGAAACTACTTATGTTCAAGCATAACACAAGAACCGTGTTCACTTCCTGGACTCCGCTGGAAAGATACCATCACGGCTACAGACGCGGTTGATGCATTTTAATTAAGATAAGTGTCAAGTTCTCTACAACCGGACATTAACAAATTCCCATCTGCCCATAACCGCGGGCACGGCTTTCGGAAGTTCAAAACCCTGCAGGGGTGTCCCAACTTAGCCCATCACAAGCTCTCACGGTCAACAAAGGATATTCCTTCTCCCAGGAAGACCTGATCAGACTCGGAATCCCGGTTACACGACATTTCGACAATGGTAAAACAAGACCAGCAAAGCCACCCGAATGTGCTGACAAATCCCGATAGGAGCTGCACATATCTTGTTCTCAGGGCACACCGGATTGTCCAAGATTCCGGTAGACCAACCTAGAGTTGCCCCTGGTGGCCACCGGCTGCTGATAGGTTGGACCAACACTCAGAGGAGCACTGGCCCGGGGGTTCAAAATAAAGATGACCCTCGGGCTCCGGAAACCCGAGGGAAAAAGGCTTAGGTGGCAAATGGTAAAACCAAGGTTGGGCCTTGCTGGAGGAGTTTTATTCAAAGCGAACTGCCAAGGGGGTCCCATTCCCCCAACCGCGTAAGGAACGCAAAATCAAGGAACATAACACCGGTATGATGGAAACTAGGGCGGCAAGAGTGGAACAAAACACCAGGCATAAGGCCGAGCCTTCCACCCTTTACCAAGTATATAGATGCATTAATTAAAATAAGAGATATTGTGATATCCCAACAATAACCATGTTCCAACATGGAACAAACTTCATCTTCACCCGCAACTAGCAACGCTATAAGAGGGGCTGAGCAAAGCGGTAACATAGCCAAACAACGATTTGCTAGGGAAGGTGGGTTAGAGGCTTGTCATGGCAACATGGGAGCCATGATATAGCAAGTGGTAGGTATCGCGGCATAGCAATAGAGCGAACAACTAGCAAGCAAAGATAGAAGTGATTTTGAGGGTATGGTCATCTTGCCTGCAAAGTTCTCAGAGAAGACGAAAGCTTGATCCTCGTAAGCGTACTCAACGGGTTCCTCAATCATGAACTCGTATCCCGGCTCTACCCAAGGCAAGAACACAATCAAAGTAAACCACAATCAACCACGGTGCAATGCGTAAGCAACATGATGCAAAACATGACATGATATGCGAGACGTGATATGCAATGCATATGCGTGCTTCGGAAAGGAAAGATTGAACCAGGCCTCTACTTGGCAAACCAAGTGTGCCGCTGGAAATATCAGATGATTTCGGTCGAAATCGATATAAAGATCACCGGAATCGGATGCACGGTTTGGAAATGACAAGCAAAACAATAAAGGCACAATTATACTATTAACAGCACGATGCCATCTAGAATGCAACAAGAAACTAAGCTACTGCACTCCAACATAGCAACAAAGCACACGGCAGTGATCCACTCAAGATGGTTTACAAAATATGAACACTAAGATATGGCTAAATCACACAATAGAAGGTTTAAACAAGCATGGCAAAAGTGCAAAAGATAACAGCATCACAGACTTGGTGAAAATAACAACATGCCAGGAATTAACATCAGGAAGCAATGTTTAGAGCAAGATAACAACATGCTACAGGATTAGAACATGTCAAAGCAAGGCATGGCATGAATCTACTCAACGCATATAACAAAAGTCCCTTACTGGCCATAAGTCAAAAAGGATCGTAAGATATGATGGCACCCATGTAAACATAGCAAGTTTCGTTAACAGATTCAGACTTAGCCGAAAACTGGACATGGCATAGATAGAGTTACGTAGGCATGTTTGCGAGCTCGATGCACTCAACACAAGGCATTGCATGACAAACTAATAATACACCCATCAAGAATACATGTTCAAGAAGCTAACCATGGCAAGAACAATCTCATAGCATGCATGGATCAACTACAACAACCTTGGCAAAATTGATTAACACGTAAACAATCTACCAGGAACATTTTATAGCAAAAGTAGAGCAATATTGAGTCATGCTAGGGCACTCCATGAATACAAACAAAGGCATGGATGGATAGAGCATAACAATATCTCAAAATCATCCTTACTGAACATGCTCAAAAGAGGCATGGATCACTCTGTAGCAACATGAATACATGGCATAAAAATAACATCAGGGAAATGACTAAGAAGAATTCTAAGTCCCTGAAATCAGCAACATCACGAGAGCTACTTTGCATGCTTGTTCTAGTCACCACATTGATCAAAAAAATACATGGCATACACCCCTGTAAAGATGGCATTGCATATAACAAAACACATGTAGAGCTCATGCTCATAGGAGGCACACAATAATCATGGCAAAAATGACAAATGCTCATAAACGGATAAGAAACAGCACCTAATATTATGAAGCACTCTTGCAACAGCAATTAGGGCATCAAGATGGACTCAAACAAGAATGGTGCAATGGAACAAAATGAAGAGGGCATCATGATCAACATTTTGATATCTCATGCATGCAAAACGGAGCTACGGATGAGGAGTTATGATGCGATGAACATGGCCTGAAAATATGCAGATCTGGGGACTTAGAGAAAATCAACCTCCGGAAAGCTGGACGGGGTTGTACGGGATGGAGAGATCCAGGGGAGGCGCACCGTGTTTGGTTCGTTGAAGTGGTGGATCTGGTCCACCTTTTCCAGATCCACCGGAGAGGGAACTCCGGCGAGCTTTGGGGCGTTCACCGGCGAGATTCCGGCGAGGAGGAGGCCGGCGAGTGGCGTGGAACGACGGAGGAGGCCGGGGCGACGAAGGGCGAGGACGGCCGGCGAGCAAAGCGGCGGTGGCGAGCTGGAGTCGGCGGGCACGCGGCTTGCAGGCAGCGGTCGGAGTGGGCGGTGGGGGAGCAGAGCAGCGGCGAGGCGGCGGTGTCAGGCACGGAGGCGCAGGCGGCGCGGGAGCGGGCGCCTTAGGCGCGTGGCGGCGGGGAACGGGCCCCGCGGGCCTGATGCGGGCCCCCCGGGCCGGCTGCGGCGGGAGGAGGCGAACACCACGTGGCAGCTCCAGATTGGCGCGGGGGCGGCGGTTTATGGCGCGGACATGTCCGTCGGCGAGGTTTTTGTCCGGCGGCGCGGAGAGGAAGAAGGTTAGGGTTCATCCGTGAATTTTCGGGGGAGAGGACATATATATATAGGTAGAGGGAGCTAGGAGAGTCCAAATGAGGTGCGGTTTTCGGCCACATGATCGTGATCGAATGACCGAGAGGATGGAGGGGGGTTTGGATGGGTTTTGGGCCACTTTGGAGGGGTGTTGGGCTACAACACACACAAGGCCTTTATGGTTCCTCGGTTAACTGTTGAAGTATCAAACGGACTCCAAATGACACGAAACTTGACAGGCGGTCTACCGGTAGTGAACCAAGGCCGCTTGGCAAATCTCGGTCCGGTCCGAGAAAGTTTAACACCCGCACATGAAAAGAGGCAAAAGGAGGCGTCGGAGGACATAGGAGCGCCGGATTGCAAAACGAACAACGGGGAAAATGCTCGTATGCATTAGACAAACACGTATGCAAATGCGATGCACGTGATGACACGATATGAAATGCATGACACGCAAACAAATGACAAGGCCACAACAGCGAATAACTAGAAGACACCTGGCGCAACGGTCTCAGGGCGTTACATCCCTGGCCCCGGGGGAGCAAGCAGGCGGTGGCGACATGCTCGCCATCTCCGATGGAGCCAGCAAACCTCCAGATGAGGAATGCTGGATAAGATCGCGGGTCGGGCTACAAAAGTATGGATTAACCATGTTAGCATAATAAAAAGAAAGGGTTGGATATGCGCGTAAATGAGCCATGTCGCTTACGATGCGGCCCGAGGCCTAGTGCGGGGGCGTCATTCTGGACTGCTGTCAATGTCCCATGCGGTGTTGACCGCTGGGGCGCCCTTCCCCTTTTTGGGCGCTTTCGCCTCCGGATGTGATGGGGCCACCCTTTTCTTCTTCTTATCCTCGGGAGGAGGGTTGTTTTCCTCCTCCTCCTCTTCCCTGTCATTATCCTCAGGGACGGAGGAATGGGCCTTGTCGTCTTCGGACGTTGCATCCGAAGCGCCCTTACAACGGGGGCCACTCTTGGCCCCCTGGGCCTTCTTCTTGGACTTCTTCTCTAGCGCCGTATATGGCGCCGGCACCAACATCCTCGCCAGGCGCCGGATGACCGATTCCTCGGGAAGCGGCACCGGACACTGGATCCGCTGCGCCTTCTCCACCCAGTCCTGAAGGAGCAATAATAAATCTCAGACATCATCCTCGAAACATTCAAGTTGGGAATATGTCAAAAGAAACATACCTCGTTGGTGGGGCGTTTACAATTGTGACCACGGTCTGAGTCCGTGGCCGGTGGCTTCTCGTTTCCCTTAAAGAGCAACTTCCAGGCCCCTTCATGAGAGGTGTCGAAGAGCCTTCTCAGGGTCTGGTGCTTCTTCGGATTAAACTCCCATAAAGGGTGGCTTCGGCGCTGGCATGGAAGAATCTGGCGGACCAGCATCACCTGGATAACGTCGACGAGCTTGACGTCCTTGGTCACCATGCTTTGAATGCGCGTCTGCAACGCTATCGGCTCATCAAGAGAACACCAGTCTGGACTCTTCTCGACCCGGGAGGTGAGCCGCGTGGGAGCACTAGAGCGGAATTCGGCAGTTGCGGCCCAGGTGGTGCCGCGAGGTTCTGTGATGTAGAACCACTGCTTTTGCCATTCCTTTACTGTCTCTATAAAGGTTCCTTTGGGCCAGGAGACGTTGGACAGCTTGCTCACTATGGCTCCTCCGCACTCCGCGTGCTAACCATCCACCACCTTCGGCTTCACGTTGAAGACTTTGAGCCACTGCCCGAAGTGGGGATGGATGCGGAGGAAGACCTCGCACACGACGATAAACGCTGAGAAGTTAAGGAAGGAATTCGGGGACAAATCATGGAAATCTATCTCGTAATAGTACATCAGCCCGCGGACAAAAGGGTGGAGTGGAAACCCTAGCCCGCGGAGGAAATGGGGGATGAAGACTACTCTCTCTGTGGGCTCCGGCGTGGGGACGACTTGTCCCTCGGCTGGCAGACGATGGGCGGTCTCCTTTGCCAAATATCCGGCCGCCCGGAGCTCAGTAATGTCCTCCTCCTTGACGGAGGAGACCATCCACTTGCCTTGACCACCAGATCCAGACATGGTTCCTTGAGTGGAAAGGAGATGGGAACTTGGGCGCTGGAGCTTGAGATCGGAAGGGCGAAGATAGAGAGAAGGCGTGAGGAGAGGAAGGGTGAATCCTTATCCCCTTATAAAGGCAGTATATGTTAAACGCCTCCTCACTCGCCTTAGGATTCACCTGTTCCCTAGGGCTGTATGAACGGCACGGTTGAGTTACCCATACCCGCATTGATGAGAATCCCGCGATAAGGGGACATGGTCTCTGTTTTGACAAGACGTGCCAGTAGCAACCGCGTCTCGAAACATGGGATGGCAGAAGAAAAACGGTTTGAAATTATAACTGGACAGACACGATGCCGTGTTGGAGAGAAGTTGTCAACAGATTGGATTCATGCAAATATTATATTCTCTCTGCGGTTGTGTATGGTGTGCGTAACAGGTCCGGATACACTTATTTTGTCCGAAGACTATTCTGGAGTTCGGAAGGAGGGAACCCGCCTTGCAATGCCGAAGACAAATCTGCGCGCCGAACTCCTCGTCATTGAAGCCAGGTTCAGGGGCTACTGAAGGAGTCCTGGACTAAGGGGTCCTTGGACGTCCGGCCTGTTATCCATGGGCCGGACTGATGGGCTGTGAAGACATGAAGACCGAAGACTGCACTGTGTCCGGACTGGACTCTACTTGGCGTGGAAGGCAAGCCTGGCGACCGAAGATGCCTGCTTATGTAACCGACTCCATGTAAAACCTAGACCCCCCCGGTGTCTATATAAACCGAAGGGGGTAGTCCGGAAAGGAGCACATATACTCATTACCACATTCTTAGGCTAGACTTCTAGGGTTTAGCCATTACGGTCTCGCGGTAGATCAACTCTTGTAATACTCATATTCATCAAGATCAATCAAAAGTAGGGTATTACCTCCATAGAGAGGGCCCGAACCTGGGTAAACATCGTGTCCCCTCTCTCCTGTTACCATCAATCCTAGACGCACAGTTCGGGAGCCCCTACCCGAGATCCACCTGTTTTGACACCAACAGCGAGGTTATCGCGCTCTCCTCCGATGACGAGGTCAAAGGCAGCGAGGATGGCGGCGTGGAGGGCGGTGAGGTTATCGCGCTCTCCTCTGATGACGAGGTTGAAGTCGGCGGTGACGGCGGAGCGGAGGGCGTCGAGGTGGGCCCCGAGGACGAGGAGATCGACGTCGACAAGTGGAGGAGTGCCTTCCCCAACGACCCCGACGATGGTACTGGCCCGGACCCAGCTCGCGGCACACCGTACATGACGAGGAAGGATTGGCTCAACCTCTACTTCGACCAAAAGTAGTTTAGCTTAGTTTAAATTTATGTTTTATGCCCGGTTATGCAAAAATATCTATTTTTATGTTTGAATGCATGCTACTTTCGGTTGAACCTACTTTGAACTTGATCAAATTGAAGTTTACAACCTTAAGTTTAGGGGATCGACTAGAAAAGTACAAAAATTGCTAGAGTATATATATATCCACTAAGGATTTTAGACCATTAACTTTTTAAGGATCGCCTAAAGATGTCCTTATGACTTGTTTATTTCAGTTCTTCACAATGTGATGCTCTATATGTGCAGTTCAATTTCATCAATAACAGATTCAACAATAACAGTTTCAACAATACCACTATGAACTACGATATTTGGTTGTTGTTAAGGATATTGCAATTAACATGCCTTTTCGTTTTTTAATTTTTGTTTAGCAACATGCATTGTACAGAATGACTAAATATGCAATCCCAGGCTACATAGCAACAAGGAAAAGTGTTACCTTAATGTTCTGATGATGTCTAGATATACATGTAATAAAATCTTATATAATCAGATGGAGGGAGTGTTGTACTACATCATTTTTCAATTGTTGTTTAGAATCTAATATTAAATTGGTGCTTTTAGGTACATATATCAGTGCCAAAGATCCACACTTCGACCCTTTCTGCGTATGGGGCAATGAGATATTCATGAACCAGCATCAAGTGAGGAAACTGATAAAGATTGTTATTAAAATGGGTCAAAAGATGTTAATCGAACTATCTGTTTACACTTTATGCAAGACAACAGTGAACTGCAGGATGGTAAGTAAGAACCCTGTAGCCTTCTTTTTACTGCCCGTAATGAGTTGTGTTAGATGACAATATCTGAATCTTTTTTCTTTTGTAGTGGATCCTGAAGTAGTTTAGTCAAGATTACCTCTCAAACTACATGATTGGCGGCCGGCCATCACAAGGGGTGGGACTAGAGCATGCATGCCTTCTGCATCCAAGAGAGCACAATAGGGCCATTCCGCTTCACCTTGTTCAACAACTGGAATGTTTGTCGCCTCTTTATTTACCATCTGTAATAGTAAAAGTATAGAACCCTAGTACATCATTCTTTATTTGGTGCTTATGTAATTCTTAAACATATGTACCTGTGAATCGAATAATGCATTGGATGTTTGTACCTGATGGATATGAATAAAGCTATAGCCTACTTTCAAGTTTAAATTAGGTATAATTTTAAATAGCAGCAATTAAATTAGGGTGAAATTACGTTGTGCAGGTCATTACGGCACACATGGTTGGTAAAACACAAACGTTTGTGATATAAACCATAATCCGAGGTGGTTCATAGAGAGGAAATGTGTGCAAGCATGCACACAGTTGCCATTTGCAAAGCGTGTGTGCTGTCAGACACTATCACATACGTTGCGGGAAAACTAAATGTGTGTGATTGTCTACCTATCAAACACTGTTTATAATCATGAACTGTTTGTGATGTACCAGGCATCGTAAAGCTCCCGTGCCTAGAATCTTCCTGGAAAACTCCCGTGCCTAGAATCTGCATGGTTTTAGGTAGAACAACAAAACTTCGACTGCGATGGCAATGCAAGCAAGGATGAAGTGTTTGGGATATTCGAGATATCGGAAACGGTTATATAGGGACAACTGTATGCATCGAGGCTCCCTATCCCCGACGGTTTATGGGTCGTGTGGGAAGGACCCCCCTATCACCCACACTCACTTGGCGATGGTTCCAAATGCCGTCGCGGAAATGGGTTAAAAACCATTTGTTTAGGACCGACACGCACCAGTGATAGGCGTACTATACACCGACGATGCTCCAGGATATTTTGCACTGCATGTCACACTGTTGGTGATAATAAACCGTGTGAAATCTTCTTGATTTTCCATTTGATTTGAATTATATAATGGGGTCACAACGGCAACTGACGGTGTTTGAATTGCTAAACTTTTATCTGCTTATGTCCATGGGTTTATGCTTATGTTCCATGCAAGAAATGGGGATGAATTTCAAACACTATGGCACCTTTGGGGATGAAACAATATCCGTTGCTCTTATTGCTTTCAAAAAATTTCTAGTGTCAACATAGAACAAGAGGAGTGTTGTGTTAAGTTTTGGAATTCTTCGGTGTTCGTTTGGACATTTTTATACATTAACTGGGTTTTCTAGGCATTTTATGTGCATAATTCAAATTAGAAATACATGCACATGCTCCAGTGCATATAAATTGGTTGAAAAATCAAATATGTGTCCTTGGGTGCATGCTTAGGTCCCATCCAAGAAATGGGAATGAATTTCAAACACCAGGGCACTGTTGATTGCCGGCAAAACGTTGAGATACCTGGTTTTTAAATTCTAGAAAATCCAAAAATCGTCTGAAATTCATGAAACTTGGCATGCTATCATGGAGCGGCATCAACATGACGTGGTAAAAACTTTGTCCCATTTGTGGCAGGTTTGGGTATAAGCTTCTCACAACAAGCCTGGTGGTTTTAGTAGGGAACGTGTCACCTTTGGGGACGAAACAATATCCATTGCATCTTATTGCTTTCAAAAAAAATTCTAGTGTCAACATAGAACAAGAGGAGTGTTGTGTTAAGTTTTGGAATTTTTAGGGGTTCGTTTGGACATTTTTATACATTAACTGGGTTTTCTAGGCATTTTACGTGCATAATTCAAATTAGAAATACATGCACATGCTCCAATGCATATAAATTGGTTGAAAAATCAAATATGTGTCATTGGGTGCATGCTTAGGTCCCATCCAAGAAATGGGAATGAATTTCAAAACCAGGGCACTATTGATTGCCGGCAAAACGTTGAGATACCCGGTTTGTGAATTCTAGTAAATCCAAAATTTGTCTGAAATTCATGAAAGTTGGAATGCTATCATGCAGCGGCATCAACATGCCGTGGTAAAAAATTTGTTCCATTTGGGGCAGGTTTGGGTATAAGCTTCTCACAAACCAGAGCTTCTCACAACAAGCCTGGTGGTTTCGGTAGGGAACGTGCCACCTTTGGGGACGAAACGATATCCGTTGTCTCTTATTGCTTTCAAGAAATTTCTAGTGTCAACATAGAACAAGAGGAGTGTTGTGTTAAGTTTTGGAATGTTTCGGGGTTCGTTTGGACATTTTCATACATTAACTGGGTTTTCAAGACATTTTATGTGCACAATTCAAATTAGAAATACATGCACATGCTCCGGTGCATATAAATTGGTTTAAAAATCAAATATGTGTCCTTAGGTGCATGCTTAGGTCCCATCCAAGAAATGGGAATGAATTTCAAACACCAGGGCACTATTGATTCCCGGCAAAACATTGAGATACCTGGTTTTTAAATTCTAGTAAATCCAAAACTCGTCTGAAATTCATGAAACTTGGCATGGTATCATGGAGCGGCATCAACACGCCGTGGTAAAAAAATTGCCCCATTTGGGGCAGGTTTGGGTATAAGCTTCACACAAAACTGAGCTTCTCACAACAAGCCTGGTGGTTTCGGTAGGGAACGTGCCACCTTTGGGGACGAAACGATATCCGTTGTCTCTTATTTCTTTCAAGAAATTTCTAGTGTCAACATAGAACAAGAGGAGTGTTGTGTTAAGTTTTGGAATGTTTCGGGGTTCGTTTGGACATTTTTATACATTAACTGGGTTTTCAAGACATTTTATGTGCACAATTCAAATTAGAAATACATGCACATGCTCCGGTGCATATAAATTGGTTTAAAAATCAAATATGTGTCCTTAGGTGCATGCTTAGGTCCCATCCAAGAAATGGGAATGAATTTCAAACACCAGGGCACTATTGATTCCCGGCAAAACATTGAGATACCTGGTTTTTAAATTCTAGTAAATCCAGAACTCGTCTGAAATTCATGAAACTTGGCATGGTATCATGGAGCGGCATCAACACGCCGTGGTAAAAAAATTGCCCCATTTGGGGCAGGTTTGGGTATAAGCTTCACACAAAACCGAGCTTCTCACAACAAGCCTGGTGGTTTCGGTACGGAACGTGCCACCTTTGGGGACGAAACAATATATGTTGCCTCTTATTGCTTCCAAAAATTATCTAGTGTCCATATAGAACAAGAGGAGTGTTGTGTTAAGTTTTGGAATTTTTCGGGGTTCGTTTGGACATTTTAATACATTAACTGGGTTTTCTAGGCATTTTATGTGCGTAATTCAAATTAGAAATACATGCACATGCTCCAGTGCATATAAATTGGTTGAAAAATCAAATATGTTCCCTTGGGTGCATGCTTAGGTCCCATCCAAGAAATGGGAATGAATTTCAAACACTAGGGCACTATTGATTGCCGGCAAAATGTTGAGATACCTGGTTTTTAAATTCTAGTAAATCCAAAAATCGTCTGAAATTCATGAAACTTGGCATGGTATCATGGAGCGGCATCAACATGTCGTGGTAAATTTTTTGTCCCATTTGGGGCAGGTTTGGGGATATGCTTCTCACAACAAGCCTGATGGTTTCGTTAGGGAATGTCCCACCTTTGGGGATGAAACGATATCCATTGCCTCTTATTGCTTTCAAAAAATTTCTCGTGTCAACATAGAACAACAGGAGTGTTGTGTCAATTTTTGGGATTTCTCGGGGTTCGTTTGGACATTTTTATGCATTAATTGAGTTTTCAATGCATTTATGTGCATAAATCAAATTTGAACTACATGCACATGCTCTAATGCATATAAATTGGTTGAAAAATCAAATTTGTGCCCTTGGGGGCATGCTTAGGTCCCATCCAAGAAATGGGAATGAATTTCAAACACGAGAGCATTGTTGATTGTTGGCAAAACATTGAGATACGTGGTATTTAAATTCTAGTAAATCTAAAACTCGTCTGAAATTCATGAAACTTGGCATGCTATCATGGAGCGGCATCAACATGCCGCGGTAAATTTTTTGTCCCATTTGGGGCAGGTTTGGGGATATGCTTCTCACAACAAGCCTGGTGGTTTCAGTAGGGAACGTGCCACCTTTGGGACGAAACGATAGCCATTGCCTCTTATTGCTTTAAAAAAATTCTAGTGTCAACATAGAACAAGAGGAGTGTTGTGTTAAGTTTTGGAATGTTTCGGGGTTCGTTTGGACATTTTTATACATTAACTGGGTTTTCAAGACATTTTATGTGCACAATTCAAATTAGAAATACATGCACATGCTCCGGTGCATATAAATTGGTTTAAAAATCAAATATGTGTCCTTAGGTGCATGCTTAGGTCCCATCCAAGAAATGGGAATGAATTTCAAACACCAGGGCACTATTGATTCCCGGCAAAACGTTGAGATACCTGGTTTTTAAATTCTAGTAAATCCAAAACTCGTCTGAAATTCATGAAACTTGGCATGCTATCATGGAGCGGCATCAACATGCCGTGGTAAATTTTTTGTCCCATTTGGGGTAGGTTTGGGGATATGCTTTTCACAAATCAGAGCTTCTCACAACAAGCCTGATGGTTTCGGTAGGGAACGTCCCACCTTTGGGGACGAAATGATATCCATTGGCTCTTATTGCTTTCAAAAAATTTCTCGTGCCAACATAGAACAACAGGAGTGTTGTGTCAATTTTTGGGATTTTTCAGGGTTCGTTGGACATTTTTATGCATTAATTGAGTTTTGAATGCATTTATGTGCATAATTCAAATTTGAACTACATGCACATGCTCTAATGCATATAAATTGGTTGAAAAATCAAATTTGTGCCCTTGGGTGCATGCTTATGTCCCATGCTAGAAATGGGAATGAATTTCAAACACCAGGGCACCGTTGATTGTCGGCAAAACGTTGAGATACTTTGTTTTTAGATTCTAGTAAATACAAAACTGGTCTGAAATTCATGAAACTTGGCATGCTATCATGGAATCGCACCCGACATGCTATGTTATTTTTTGTGTCCATTTTGAGAGAAGGCGCACTCGAATAACAGCCAACAAAGGCTTTTTGAAAAAAATAGCTACCACTTTAATATCTCAAACATTTGTATAATTGAAATCGTATGCGTTCTATTAACCATTCACGTGACGCCATGTGTCTTCGTTCTAATGGTTATAGGAGGTATCGTGTGGACAGCTGCTTGACCTTGACTGAACAGGAGGCGTGCGAGCGGAGTTCGGTGCGCAGGCTGACCGAGAGGCATGCAAGTTGTCCTCTAATGTGCAGGCTCACTGGGAAGCATGCATGTTGTTCGCTGCACAGGCTCACTGGGAAGCGAGCCCTTTGACTTCCATGGCCGCCTTCCTTCCTCTCCATTAATGGCACCCGAGCCGTTGTTTAATACGGGCGGCCTTATTATTCGCCGCCCATTCCCCTCCCTCCCGCAGACCTCCACCAACGCCATGGCGCAGAATGATCATTTGCCACTGGTCTTCAAGTTTGGTGAAGTCGACTCTGAGTCGGAGGAGATAGAAAATAAGGAGGAATGGGGCCTCATGGACATAGCCCAGAACGAGCTGGCTGCACTGGTTGCTGTCCCCGCTCCCATCCCCGCGCCCGCGCCAGTGACCATCCCCATAGCATTGACGGGCTGGTCGCCGAGCACTATCGCAGAGATGGAAGCCGCGGGCGTCAACGAGGTCTCCGCGGACCCGTGTGAGCTCGTGTACATGCCAGCGCCAACGCCCGTGCCCGTGCGTTTGGATGCACCCGCCGCGCCCCTCCAACCACCGTGGCGCCAGCCCCCGTGCGTTTCGCTGCACCCGCCGCGCCCGTGCCCCTGCCCGTGCGCGCCCCTCCACCCACCGCGGTGCTGGTCCCCGTGCGTTTGGCTGCACCCGCCGCGCTCGTGCCCGTGCGTGCGCCCCCCTCAGCGGCATGGGACGCTGCCGTCGACCGCTACCTCTCAGCGGTGCCAGTTGCCGTCCTCCTGTGCCCCGCCCGTCGATCGCGCGACGACATGATGTTCAATTTACAAGTGAAGAACATTTTGTGCTTCCCTGAAGACTTCAACAACAGTGTCCCTGAGGACGACAACGACAACAACGGCGCGGCACGCCCCCTCCGCCGCCGCCGGAAATAGTTTTTTTAGGGTTCAATATTGTATCTCGAATTCTCGATCATATGAATATACATTCGCAGTGTGACTGAATGAAAGATATGGTTTGAACGAATCGTTTTTCTCTCTTAATGTACAGACTTGTCAAATGATTTTCTTTTGAAACAAACGTCAATGGTTTTTAAATATAAAACACTCATTGCAAAGGTTTTAGTTAGAACGCCCGTATGCAAACCGACAGCTTCCCCAGGAAGCCGAGGGAAAATGTGCCGAGCAGGATTTCTGCAGCTCTTGATCACAAACATTTTAGATAGAAGACCCGAATGCAAAGTGAGAGCTATGGTCTTCCCTCGCAATGCAGGATTTGTGCATCCCTTCAACGCAAACGATTGTTTTGGATGACCCGTGTGCAACCACATAGAAACAATTGGGTAAGATTTGCATCTTTCATTTTGGGTATGTTGCCATTTGTCAAACTAGAAATATTGACGTCTGTTTATCTAGTAATATTGCCATTTTTCAACCTTGTAACACTGTGATTTGTCAAAATATGTAGCTAAAAATCACTAGCACTATCTAATTTTTGCAACTAAAATCACTAGCATTGTTCATATGGACACCACCAGCAGGCGTGAGTTGATGGACGCATATGAAAATGTACCATTGATTACATACAACAAGCCATCAACCCACAACAACAACGAGGATACATGTTGGACTATAGATTATTTTCAACAAAACATTCTAGTAAGGTAAAGTTTTTCTCACACAACAAATAACAAAAGGGATGAAATAAACTTCAGCTCAACCACTCGTCGGCGTTGGAGACGCTTGCTTTGAACCAGAAGTGATTCTCTGGGAAGGGCCAACTACTGTCAATCTTGAGACCAATGCAAGACTGACCATCCAGGCTGAAGCGGCTTATGTCAGGACCCATATTGTGATGGTAGGGAAGCATAGCAATGACCAAGGTATAGATACAATTGCTTCTCATAAATGGTAGTAATGTTGTGTCAATAGAAGCTGGATCGCCTTTCACCATCATTGGATAGTTTTGTCCAAAGAAGAGCGAGTTTCCTCCAAGACTTTCAATACTGAACCAGGGAGAAGGTGTTGGCAGTAGTACACTAGTATCCACCCTGAATACCCTACAACGGATGTTGGAATAGGACAGGAGAGTGCGACCATACGAGCACCTGCTTCCTTAGTAACATCAGCAGTGCCCTGTATACAGATAAGAAGAGGTGATCCATCGGAATAAGTTGCTAGGCGCCACTGAATATATGGGTCCTACTCGTGATCATCAGCATCGTCATCTCCCCCTTTGTTATAAAAATTTTCAAGTATAGGTGGTGGAACGTTCACAGGACCTTGGAAACACAAGAAGGTTAATTATTAAAGGGAAACTAGCTAACCCGCATGCATGTGGATGAAACAATTATAATTATGGTGGAAGACAAACATACCGAAAGCATCAGTATTCCATGCAAAAACAGTGCCACGAGTGGTGGCAGCAAACACAAGACCCTCGCATTGAATTGCATCACAGTACTCATCCATGTACAGAAATTGATTTTTGAGCAATATCCATCGAGGCATGGAAGTAAGGACGGCAACAAGCTTGTCGAAGATAGCAACAACTTCATAGTTCGTGTAATCCCAAGAGCGGGTGGGAACTCGACAAATTGCTATCTTCCGTAGACGACAATCACCATGATCGTATTTGAACTCACATAGAATACCGGTGTACTTAACCTCTGGGCAGTCTGAGATTTTTGGAAGTGGAACCCGGTGACGAGTGTACACATTCACAAGTTCCCACTCGCAGTTGTACCCAATATAAACAACCCAATCTCCATTTGCGCCTGCCCAAGCCTTTCCCTCAAGCAATGGCATCTTAACATCACCCGTATCATTATCAAGTGGCATCAACTTGCACAAGGCGAGGCTTCCGTCATCCGCGCGCCAGTCAGCAGGATCATGGCGAAGAAGATAGGGAGATCAAATCGCTCCTGGACCCTTGGGTTCCTTGTAATGATGTTATTAGTTGAGTCGAGAATGGTCTTGAATGAACCTGCCATACTAGCCGAGGTGATGACATCGCACCGATCAATGAGTTCCTCCACCACGTCATCTTTCAGATCGGGGCAAGAATAACGGGGTTGTTTCCGGCATGTTCCCTCCATGGAGAAGATGATCGAACAATGGAAAAAGGAAGGGTGAAGGCAAATGGAGGGAGTAAGAGCGTGCGACAGCAGTTCCAAATCGAGAGGGAAAGGCGAAGAGGCGGTGGACGGTTGCCACGATACAAGAAGAGGCTAGTGGGGAGCGAATGGTTGCCACAGAGGTCACACACTGATGACAAGGCCGAGTGAACCGCATGTCGTATATCGCACACACCTTGATCTAGCTGACCGTTTCTTCTGTGTTTCCTAATCACAAACAGTTCATCCGAGTGAACCGTAGGCTGTACATCGCACACACCTTCATCTGGCTGCCCATTTCTTTTGTGTTTCCTAATCACAAACAGTTCATCCGAGTGAACCATATGTTGTATATCATACACACCTTCATCTGGCTACCCGTTTATTTTGTTCCTCCTCATCGCAAACAGTTAATTGAACTGAACATATGCTCTGCATCGCATACGCAACTAAAATCTGAACTGTGTTTGATGCATCCGCATCACAAATGTTTTGCACCTTTTTTGATGGTTTTTTTACAGCATTGTTTGCGACTATTGCATCGCACAGAGTTTCGTAGAAGGGTCTCTGATCGTAGTGTCGCGTTAGCAGCATCCTGCAGTAGTGTTAGTACGGCGGTAGCATTATAAAATGATCCCTTATTAAAATTTCAAGGTATAAGTGTTCTCCCTGAGTATGCACCATTGCGACAGTTCATCGTGCTGAGACACCACGTGATGATCGGGTATGATATAGGCTCTACGTTCACATACAACGGGGGCAAGACAGTTTTGCACATGCGGAATACTCGGGTTAAACTTGATGAGCCTAGCATGTACAGACATGGCCTCAGAACACTGGAAACTGGAAGGTCGAACGTGAATCATATAGTAGATATGATCAACATAGAGATGTTCACCATTGATGACTACTCCATCTCACATGATGATCGGACATGGTTTAGTTGATTTGGACCACCTATCATTTAGATGACTTGAGGGATGTCGACCTAAGTGGGATTTCTTAAGTAATATGATTAATTGAACTTAATTTATCATGAACTTGGTCCTGATAGTATTTGCATATCTATGTTGTAGATCAATAGCTCGCGTTGTAGCTCCCCTGTGTTTTTTGATATGTTCCTAGAGGAAACTAAGTTGAAATATGATAGTAGCAATGATGCGGACTGGGTCCGTGATTTGAGGATTATCCTCATTGCTGCATAGAAGAATTATGCCCTTGATGCACCGCTAGGTGACAGACCTATTACAGGAGTAGATGCAGATGTTATGAACGTTTGGCAAGCTCGATATGATGACTACTTGATAGTTTAGTGTGCCATGTTTCACGGCTTAGAACCGAGACTTCAAAAACGTTTTGAACGCCACGGAGCATACGGGATGTTCCAAGAGTTGAAATTGGTATTTCAGACTCATGCCCATGTCGAGAGGTATGAGACCTCTAACAAGTACTTTGCCTACAAGATGGAGGAGAATATCTCAACCAATGAGCATGTGCTCATAATGTCTGGGTACTACAATCACTTTAATCAAGTGGGAGTTAATCTTTCATATAAGATAGTGACTGACAAAGTTCTCTAGTCACTCTCACCAAGCTACTAGAACTTCGTCATGAACTATAATGTGCAAGGGATAAACAGAAAAGATTCCCAAGCTCTTCGCGATGCTAAAATCGGCGAAGCTAGAAATCAAGAAAGAACATCAAGTGTTGATGGTTAACAAGACCACTAGTTTCAAGACAAAGGGCAAAGGAAAAGAAAGGTAACTTCAAGAAGAATGACAAGAAAGTTGCCACTCCCATGAAGAAAGCCCAAAGGTAGACCTAAGCCTAAAACTGAGTGCTTCTACTACAAAGGGAATGGTCACTGAAAGCGGAACTACCCTAGATACTTGGTGGATAAGAAGGATGGCAAAGTGATCAAAGGTATATTTGATATACGTGTTATTGACGTGTACTTTACTAGTGTTTATAGCAATCCCTCGGTATTTCATACAGGTTCAGTTGCTAAGAGTAGTAACTCGAAATAGGAGTAGCAAAATAAACAGAGACTAGTTAAGGACGAGGTAACGATGTGTGTTGGAACTAATTCCAAGGTTGATACGATCACCATCGTACATTCCCTCTACCTTTGGGATTAGTGTTGAACCTAAATAAATGTTATTTGGTGTTTGCATTGAGCATGAATATGATTAGATCATGTTTATTGCAATACGGTTATTCATTTAAGTCAGAGAATAATTGTTGTTATGTTTATATGAATAAAACCTTCTATGGTCATACACCCAATGTGAATGGTTTATTGAATCTCGATTGTAGTGATACACATATTCATAATATTGATGCCAAAAGATGCAAAGTTGATAATGATAGTGCAACATATTTGTGGCACTGCCGTTTAGGTCTTATTGGTGTAAAGCACATGAAGAAACTCCATGCAGATGGGCTTTTGGAATCACTTGATTATGAATCGTTTGATACTTGCGAACCATGCCTCATGGGCAAGATGACTAAAACTCCGTTCTCCAGCACGAGCGAGCTAATGACTTATTAGAAATAATACATACCGATGTATGCAGTCCGATGAGTGTTGAGGCTCGCGGCGGGTATCATTATTTTCTGACCTTCACAGATGATTTGAGCAGGTATGGGTATATCTACTTGATGAAACACAAGTCTTAAACATTTGAAAAGTGTAAAGAATTTCAATGTGAAGTAGATAATCATCATAACAACAAAATAAAGTTTCTACGATCTGATTGCAGAGGCGAATATTTGAGTTACTGATACGTCTCCCATGTTTCTATAATTTTTTATTGTTCCATGCTATTATATTATCTATTTTGGATGTTTAATGGGATTTAATATACCTTTTTATATTATTTTTGGGACTAACCTACTAACCAAAGGCCCAGTGCAAATTGCTGTTTTTTTGCCTACTTCAGTGTTTCGCAGAAAAGGAATATCAAACGGAATCCAAACGAAATGAAACTTTCGAGGGAGTTACTTTTGGAACAAACGTGATCCAAGAGACTTGGAGTGGACCTCAAGAAAGAAGCGAGGAGGCCACGAGGCAGGAGGGCGTGCCCAGGGGGTAGGCGCGCCCCCCACCCTCATGGGCCCCTCGCAGCTCCACCGACGTACTTCTTCCTCCTATATGTAGCCATATACCCCGAAAACATCCAGGAGCACCACAAAACCCTATTTCCACCGTTGCAACCTTCTGTACCCGTGAGATCCCATCTTGGGGCCTTTTCCAGCGCTCCGCCGGAGGGGGAATCGATCACGGAGGGCTTCTACATCAACACCATAGCCTCTCCGATGATGTGTGAGTAGTTTACCACAGACCTTTGGGTCCATAGTTATTAGCAAGATGGCTTCTTCTCTCTCTTTGGATCTCAATACAAAGTTCTCCTCGACTCTCTTGGAGATCTATTCGATGTAATTCTTTTTGCGGTGTGTTTGTCGAGATCCAATGAATTGTGGGTTTATGATCAAGATTAGCTATGAACAATATTTGATTCTTCTCTGAAATCTCTTATGCATGATTTAATATCTTTGCAAGTCTCTTCAAATTATCAGTTTGGTTTGGCCTACTAGATTTGTTGGGGATATAACTATTTGAGTAAGCCGGCCAGGAGGGGCCGGGTTATGCAAATAGGACTAATCGTAAAGGAAGCCCAAGACCCAGCATGAGGATGGCGGTTCCTAGAGCTTAAGGCCCATAGAGACAAACCGCCGTAATGGCATGACTTGTAACATAAGGAGAGGTAACTAGTCACCGAGCCGGACACTGTTTATGAGCCGGCCGGGACTCTGTAGGCCGGAGGGCGTCAACCCGTGTATATAAGGGAACGACCCGCCGGCGGCTTAGGGCAAGAGACAACCAATCGAGAACCGGGCATAGCGTATCTCGCTCCCTGGTCATCGAAACCTCAAGCAATACCAACCCAACTAGACGTAGGCCTTCCTTCACCGCAAGGGGCTGAACTAGTATAAACCTTGCGTGTCCTTTGTCCCGATTAACCCCTTTAAGCTTCCTAGTTGCGATGGCTCCACGATTAAGTCCTTGCAAGAGGACATCTGCCGTGACAATTCCACGACAGTTGGCGCCCACCATGGGGCCAGCGCATGGTGGATTTGAGTTCTTGAAGGGCAGCTTCGAAGGGCTCAAGGGATACGCAGTTGGCCGGATGACCAAGAGTCGTCGCGGCAAGATCTACATCAACGACGAAGGCTGGGGCCCCAACGCCGGCTCAGTTGAGTACGGGTACCGGGTCCCCTTTGGCGGAATTCACGTCTTCATCGGCCGGATTGGTGAGCCGGGCCCTGAGCCGGACAGCTGCACCGGCCTCGTCGAGACGGCTCAGCGTGCGAAACTCGCCCGAGCTCAACCCGTCATGAAGCGTGCCTTTGTGGGTTGCATCCACGAAGGTGAACTTTCTAAAGGATCTGAAGGTGATGGAGAGCCGTCCGTCCTCTCTGACGTTGATTCGTCCGCCGCTCAACAGATTCGCTGTATCAAGTTCAAGATGGTGTGCTTGGGGGCTGTTCCGATGGCAGCACTATTCCTGACCCCTTAGAGTCGCCAAACTGGGCAGGAGTCTTCATGGCTGGTACTCAACCCGGCCAAAATTCTACGGCTTCAGCAGCGATAACGTCCGGGTTAGGAGCAGCCGGGGGAGGAGGCCCTGTGCGCTCACCGGCTCAGGTACTGATGGATCTCATGGATAAGCTTATGGCCTTGTTAACTGCTACAGTCGTCCCTGCGAACCAATCTGAGCATGAGGCAGAGGTGGCACAGGTTCGCGATGAGATCGCCTGGGCCAAGGAAACCTTAGCAGCTGAAGATACTAGATTAACCACAGAGCAGATGGCTTTGGACGCACGGGTGCAGCAACTTCAGGCAGAGGCCTTTCAGCTCGTGTTGAGCTTAAACGCATCTAATGAGGTAATGAGGAGGAGACATCAGAAAACTCAGTCCCATTTACCTCAGATTTATGATCCTCGGAATCTCTTTGCTACACCCGGGGCCGGCCCAAGCAACCCGCCAGGTGCAAATCAGTTTATGACATCCGGAGCGGGAGGCCCAGTCCAGCCTCCGGTGACGGCGCCTCTTCACGGCAATATGGCACCGCCCCATCATGTACCGATACCACAGGGTCACTTCTCCAACCTCATGGAGAACTTAATCACAGCATCAGCACGTTTGGCGGCTCTCTCAGTAGATGGTGATGATCCGACAGGGGTGGAAACTCGGAGGATCAGGGAACTTGTCCAAACAGCCCTGGCTCAGCAAGAGACCTACTCCTACAGCCGGGACAGGATTCACTCAACTCCTCCGCCTTGGTTAGCTCCGCCTCGTCAAAACCGGAACCTGAGTTACAGTAGACACATGGAGTCAGAGGCCTTGTCAAGTAGCGCTCAGCACCGGAACCAGCCCGGCGGGTATAACCTGGTTCAGGATCGGATACGTCAGGAGGACGAGCGGGCGGCTCAGCTAGCGGCTCAGCTAGCATCCCAACAGGACTCACCGGCTTATCCGACGACTTCCATTGAGGCGGGTATTGCTACTAGAACCGGAGGAGTTCCTTGTCTGGTACCGGCTCTACGTAATGTACGTCTGCCCAAGGATTTCAAGGGACCTCGAAAGGTGCTGAATTATACGGCCGATTTATAGCCTGGGGCGTGGATTGAAAGTTACGAGATGGCCATGGAGCTGCTGGAGGTTAGTGATGAAGCGATGGCTAAATACTTCACCATGATGTTGGACGGAACGGCCCGTTCTTGGTTAAAGGGTTTGCCACCCAATTCCATTAGTTCATGGGCGGAGCTAAAGGCCCGTTTTATCCAGAACTTCAAGGACACTTGCAAGCAGTCTATGTCGATTGTGGACCTGACAAATTGTAAGCAGGAGGAAGGTGAATCTACGACTCATTGGGTGCGCCGGGTCAAAGATATAATACACTCGTCTGACAAGATGGATGCCGGTTCAGCAGTTCTCATGTTGGAGAAGAATTGCCGCTTTGAGCCTCTAAGACAGAAACTGGGGCGCCTAAAGCGTGATTGCAACGATATGGGGACGCTGATGGCGGCTTTAGTCAAGTATGCCGATTCTGATAGTACCAAGGATCCCGCGTCTGATGAGGAAAAGACAGGGAAGGGAAAGAAGAACGGTAATGGAAAGGGTCAGCGGCATAACCCGGCGAGTCAAGGAGGCAATAAGCGTAAAGCGGACGGTAACCCGGAATTTGTGGCCAATGCACAGGGTAACAATCAGAAGCGGAAAGGAAAGCCACCCCCTCGGTTTGGCGGGTCAGGTCCATCTCTTGAGCAACTAATCAATGAGCCCTGCCCGAAACACGGCACCCGAGAACGACCAGCGACTCATTTATGGAAGGATTGCGCAATCATGAAGGCTTTCAAGAATTCTAATACGTTTGATGGCAATCAAGGCCCAGGCGGCGGCTTAGGAGCTGGCGGCTTTCATGGCCCGGGCGGCGGTTCAGGATCCGGTTTTCAAGGAAGCCAGGGTGGTTATAATCAACAGCAGTCTGGTCAAGGAGGTCAGCAGCAGCAGTCGGGTTATCAGAGCCATCCAAAACAGCTAAACAGTGGGTAGTATCATGTGTTCACCACAAGTTTGTGTAAACGTGATCAGAAAGTTCATTGGAGGGCGGTGAATTCTGTTGAGCCGGCAGTCCCTCGTTACTTGAGGTGGTCGGAACAGCCTATTGTCTGGAGCAGGGAGGATCACCCTCCCCGGGTTGATAATCTGGGTCAACTGGCCCTGGTAATGGCACCGCAGGTTGGTGGTTATAAATTTACTAAGGTGCTCATGGATGGAGGTAGCAGCATCAACATCCTCTATTACGAGACCTTTCGGCACATGGGCTTAACTGACAAGAATTTAAAGACTTCCAACACCGTCTTCCATGGAGTGGTGCCTGGTAAGTCGGTGTATCCTGTGGGTAAAATCGAGCTAGAGGTGGCCTTTGGAGACGAGCATGATTCTAGGGCGGAGAAGTTAACTTTTGAAGTGATCAAAATCAAGAGTCCATATCACGCTTTGTTCGGGCGGCCGGCTTATGCCAAGTTCATGGCGCGGCCGTGTTATGTTTATTTACAGCTCAAGATGCCGGGTTACAAGGGTACCATCACTGTGCATGGAAGCCGAAAGGTGGCCCTGGAATGCGAGGGAGGTGATGCGGCTTATGCCGAGTTTGTATGTGCAGCAGAGGAGCTCAAATTTTATCAAGATAACGTTGACCCGGCAGATATGACCTCCCTCAAGAAGCCGACTACGGAGCATGACCCGGCCATGAAGTTTAAATCGGCTGCAGAGACTAAGCTTGTTGATTTTACTCCGGGCGGTTCGTCTAAGCAATTCAGCATCAGTGCCAACTTGGATCCTAAATAGGAAAGCGCGCTCATTGAGTTCATCCGTGAGAACCGGGACATCTTTGCATGGAAGCCTTCTGACATGCCGGGTGTACCGGGAGGACTCGCTGAACACACTCTTAATATTGATCCGAAGTATAAGCCGGTCAGGCAGTTTCTGCGGCGATTCAATGAGGAACGACGAAAAGCTATAGGAGAAGAGGTCGCCCGGCTCTTGGCGGCTGGGTTCATTGTCGAAGTTTTTCACCCGGAGTGATTGGCTAACCCGGTGCTCGTGCTCAAGAAAAACGGCACCTGGCGGATGTGTGTGGATTACATGGACTTAAATAAAGCTTGTCCGGCTGATCCTTTCGCTCTCCCCCGGATTGATCAAATCATTGATGCTACAACGGGTTGTGCGCGTTTGAGCTTTTTGGATGGTTACTCTGGTTATCATCAGATCAAGATGGCAGTTAAGGACCAGGAGAAGACGGCTTTCATCACTCCGTTTGGAGCCTTCTGCTATGTGTCTATGCCTTTTGGGCTCAAGAGTGCCCAGGCGACTTATCAACGGTGTGTACAGAATTGTCTTCACAATCAAATTGGGCGCAATGTTCATGCTTATGTGGATGACATAGTGGTGAAATCCAGAGAGGCGGAAACCTTGATATCTGATCTCAGAGAAACCTTTGACAATCTCCGGGTTTACAAAATGATGCTTAACCCGGAGAAGTGTGTATTTGGTGTGCCTGCAGGCAAGCTTTTGGGATTCTTGGTCTCAAACAGGGGCATCGAGGCTAATCCGGAGAATATTAAGGCAATCACTTCTTTAGCTAAACCGGCATGTATCAATGATGTTCAGCGATTGGCGGGTCGTGTTGCCGCCTTAAGCCAGTTCATAAGCCGGTTAGGTGAGAAGGCCCTACCGTTGTACCAACTAATGAAGAAGGCAGACACCTTTGTCTGGAGTAATGCTGCTAATACTACTTTTGAGGATCTGAAGAGGCAGTTATCCGAGCCGCCAGTTCTTGCAGCTCCCATTGACAAAGAGCCTTTGCTATTATATGTGGTTGCTAATTCACGAGCCGTCAGTGTGGCAATTGTGGTAGAGCGCAAGGAGGCTGGTAAGGAACATCCGGTTCAACGGCCGGTTTATTATGTCAGTTAGGTACTCATCGAGTCAAAACAAAGATATCCTCATTGGCAAAAACTTGTTTACGGGGTATTCATGGCAAGCCGGAAGCTGAAGCAATACTTCCAAGGTCACCCTATCACTGTAGTAAGTTCTGCCCCCTTGGGAGACATTATTCAGAACAGAGAGGCTACAGGACGAGTCGCCAAGTGGGCCATCGAGCTCGGGCCTCATGGTCTGAAGTACGTACCATGCATTGCCATTAAGTCTCAAGCTTTGGTGGATTTCATCAATGACTGGACAGAGCTACGGGCACTTGAGAAGAAGCCCGATAACACTTATTGGACTATTCACTTTGATGGGTCCAGACAGTTGGAAGGCTCGGGGGCTGGAGTCGTGTTAACTTCCCCTCGAGGTGACAAATTTTGTTATGTGCTCCGGCTTATGTTTCCTTGTACTAACAATGCAGCTGAGTACGAGGCCCTACTCCATGGTCTCCGGATGGCCAAAGAGATGAATTTGAGCCAGGTAAGATGCTTGGGAGACTCAGACCTTGTGGCTCAACAGGTGTCAGGCAAGTGGGACTCTAAAGATCCCCTTATGGCGGCTTACCGTCGTGAAGTCGATGTTGTGGCTGGGCATTTCAAGGGTTATGCAGTGGAACACATTGGTCGAAGGAAGAATGAGGCAGCTGATGCCTTAAGCCGGCTGGGGTCTCAGCGTAAGCCGGTGCCGCCTAACACCTTTCTTGATGTTTTGCATAATCCTTCTGTTAAGTTACCTACAGAGGAAGATCTGGCAACACCAGACCCGGAGGCACAGCTGGTGGCGGCTCTCCACGTTATCCCAGATTGGACAGTGCCTTATTTGGCTTACATGACCTGGGGAGAGTTGCCTGAAGATGAGACCCTGGCAAGACAAATCGCCCAGCGGTCCAAGTCCATGATAGTTGTCAATGGCGAGTTACATCACTGCAGCGTCACTGGAGCATTTCAACGTTGCGTGTCACCTACAGAGGGTCAGGAGATCCTTCGTGAGATTCATGAAGGCGATTGTGGTCATCACGCCGGCTCAAAATCTCTTGTGGCCAAAGCTTTCCTTCATGGGTTTTATTGGCTGATGGCTCATGCTGATGCAGAAGACCTGGTCAGTAAGTGTTATGGATGTCAGAAATTTTCACGACGAGCCCATGTGTCGGCTCAAGAATTGAGGATGATTTCAATTACTTGGCCGTTTGCAGTCTGGGGGCTTGATATGGTCGGGCCTTTCAAAAGGTCTAAGGATAAAAAGACGCACCTCTTGGTAGTGGTTGACAAGTTCACAAAGTGGGTGGAGGCGGAGCCAGTCAGTAAGTGTGATGCAGCCACGGCGGTCCAGTTTATGAAAAAGGTGATTTTTCGCTTTGGTTGTCCGCACAGCATTATAACTGATAATGGCACTAACCTCTCCAAAGGAGCTATGGAAGAGTTCTGTCAACAAGAGCATATCTGGCTTGATGTTTCAGCGGTGGCTCATCCTCAATCCAATGGTCAAGAGAACGAGCTAATCAAGAAATCTTGAGGGGTATCAAGCCCCGGTTCTTGGTCCCCTTGCAGCGGATGCCGGGTTGTTGGGTGGAGGAGTTACCTTCTGTACTTTGGAGCATCAATACTACACCTAACAGATCTACGGGTTACACGCCTTTCTTTATGGTGTATGGAGCAGAGGCGGTCCTGCCAAGTGACATCTGTCATGACTCACCCCGTGTGGCGGCTTATTTGAAGAAGACAATGAAAAGGCTCGGCAAGACGCACTTGACCTGTTAGATGAAGAGCGAGACTTGGCAATAGCCCGCTCGAAGATTTACCAGCAACACCTGCGCCGCTACCACAGCCACCGGGTTAGGTCTAGAACCTTTCAGGAAGGCGACTTAGTGCTCCGACTCATCCAGGATCAATCTGACATGCACAAGCTATCCCCTCCTTGGGAAGGACCCTTTGTGGTCAGCAAGAATCTGAACAACGGATCATACTACCTTATCGACGTTCGGGAGCACAAAGACTCACGTAAGTCGGAGGAGGAGACTCGTCGGCCGTGGAATATCACTCATCTTCGGCCTTATTATACTTGAGCCATCAGCTCTAATGTGTATATACTTATGCTATGTATATTACAATAAAGCAGGACCTCTGTCCTTTTTTCCACTCCCAAAAAAAGGTTTATGTGTTTTCTTTGACAGGTGGTGGAGATAACCAAGGAGAAGCGGATCATATCTGAATCCGGCTTTCCTTTGGTCCGGCTTATGATCATATCTGAATCTAGCCGTGGTCACTTGGGGGCTTCCTGTTCAAACATAGGTCATATTTGAACCAAAGAGAACATAGCTATCGATACCCACTTGATCGGCATACTGCCAAACCCACTTGGGGGCTTCTTGATCATATTTGAATCATAGCTTAACCCCTTTGGGTCTGACATGGATCGTATTCGAATCAGCGTCATTAAACAACTCTTATGGTCACTTGGGGGCTTCCTGTTCAAACATAGGTCGTATTCGAACCAAAGAGAACATAGTTGTCGATACCCACTTGGTCGGCATCGCCACAGCCACTGGGGGCTAACAGATCATATCCGAATCTTAGCTTAACCCCTTTGGAACGGTTCACTGATCGTATTCGAATCAGAAACCCTTGAAATTTTGTTCATCATATTTTACAAGTATCAACATTGGATATCTTGCGACCCTCTTGAAAATACAATGGAATACATTGTAATCCTCCAGGATTAATATTGGTTACATCAGGTTGTTAAGTACCAGGTGAACTTTTATGTGCCAATTTTCAGGAGTTAAACTTACCCTTGGGGGTTGGCTTATATAAGCCGGAAAAGCCGCCGTAAGCATCACAGGGCAATGCAAGAAATTTCTGCAAAGGACATAACAGATTCATATAAACTACAAAGTGCATAGTGATGGCGGCTTATGCAAGTATTAAGGGCCATAAGCATGCGCAAAGGCATAGCAAAACTCAAAGTATTTTCTACTCTATTACAAGACTCCTCGAGTCTGAATGATGCGGCATTGTTTTTCTACAATGACATAAGCAGGTGGCGCCTAGCAATCTACTCTTGGGGTTGACTTGAAGCCTCCGGGTTATCCTTCTCCGCCTCTCCGCCGGCTACTTTGTCCTGGAAGGATGATGAGGCCTAGTCAATGCCACTCAAAGCCTTAAACTCAGCTTCATCATCTATTAAACCGGTTGGGTCGACTTCAGGGGCAAAGGTGTGCTTACGGATTGGAGGAATCAAGCTGACATCATCATAATGCGGCGTGGGGATTCTCCGACTCTCCTTGTCATAACCCGGCTGACACTTGGTGAGGTCAGTGTCGTTTCCAATTTGAGTGGCCATAGGGCGTATATCCCTCACGCAGGTGGTGAAATCCTTTTCATCAAATGGAGTGCCATCTTCCTTCAAACTTGGATACCCAAGAGCAATATCAGCGGGGTCTAGCTCTGGAAGCCACGCCTTGGCTCGGCTCAATGCGGCTATAGCTCCGGCTCTTGCAGATGCTCGTCTTAACTCTTGGATTCGCTGAGGTAGCACAGCAAGCCTCTTCAGCACATCTTGCAGGAGATGGGGAACATCATTTGATAAAGCCACAACGGCCAGAGCACGTTGTGACCCGGTGTAGAGTTGTTCCACCAGAGTATAAACTGCCTTCAGCTTGATCACCATGTTCTGCTTGAGATTTGTGCTCGTGGGGCCTGCGTTATTAAGCATAAGGTGAGCCTGTGGAAACAACTGAAATAGTCATTAAAGGAGTTTTGTGGTGTTTAAGCTTTAAGTAAGTCACTCACTAAAGATTGATGAGACCATTCGAGATATCTGGCGCTTTAAGCCGGACAGTTCGGCCGTTGCTTCCGCAAGCGATGCCTCTGCTGTCTCGGCCCGGGTCACCAGTGCGGCATTTTCATTAGCCCGGGTTTTCTTCTCCAAGTCAAAGTTCTTCTTCAATTTCTCTTGTTCAGAGACGCTGAACTCAAACTTGGAGTTGGATTTCTGGATTTCAAGCTCTTGAGCTGCCAGGCGATTCTTCAGTTCAGTAATCTCTGACTCAAAATGATTTATGGTGGCCTGCATTGATGCCGGGTTATAATCAGAATTACTTTAAGATCATATGAAGTCCCAAGCACTTTGCAAGCAAAGGTACTTGACACTTGGGGGCTAATGTATACTGAAGAACTCTCAATTACTACTCCGGTTCATGGAAATTAAGTCCCAAGCACTTTGCAAGCAAAGATGTTTGGCACTTGGGGGCTAATGTGTATCGCAAGTGCTACAACCGGGTTAAATATCTTTTTCCTAAGCCGGATAAGCAGTGCTAGGCAGTTTTCTAAAGTCTACAGCATATTTACTTATAAGCAATAGACTTGGTGGCTGGTATAGTAAGTATGGTTAAAGAAAGCTAGCATAAGTCATACCTCAGATTTTTGCTGTATCTGCTCCACCATGTCAATTTCCAGGTCATGGCTGCTATGCACTTGATTGATATAGCCGGAGACGATCTCTCCAATACTCAAATGAGTGTAGTCAGTGACATCCAGCTTGGCCTTTCGGCGTTCTAACAATTCCTCTTTAGCAGAACACTTGGCAAGTACAGTTGGCTGTGCCGGCTCAACAAACTGAGTCTTGAGAATCTCAACTTCCGGATCATCTGCCTTGGCGGGGCTAGGAGCCTCCGGGTTATCAGAATCGTTGAGGGTTTGCTCAGGAGACGGGTCAGAGGAAGATACAGGAACTTCATGAGATGGTTGAGGCGGCGGCTCGTGAGCAGAGGCGTCAGGAGCAGCTGTGCCCAGCTCCGATTCAGTCACAACCGGCTCTTGGGACGGCTTATTCTTTTTTGCCTTTTTGCTGGGCTTTACTTGCACACTGTGGGAAAGGTAGACAGGTTAAATACAAAAATATGAGTAAAATAAAGCATAGGGTACAACAAGTTTATATTACCCGGGAGCAGTTTTGAAGGCTAGCATGTTGGACTGCATAGACTCACTGGAGGAAGGTGAAGTATCCTGATAGTTGGAGTCAGAGGAATTGAGAGGCTGACGAATGAAACCCGCCAAGGGAAAAAGAAGGTGTAAATCGGAGGAGAGTTCCGCGTCTTTGCTGGTCCGGGTCTGCCTCCTGCTCTCATAAATCTGTCGCTTCAAAAGAAATTGAGGGTCTTCGTAAGCTAAAGGATGTGAAAATCTTACTTTCCGGGTTACTCTTCGGATTTTCAACCTCGGCAAAGGCTCTGAGTCGGAGGAGATTATAGTTACCTCTTCTTCAATGGCTTGGCTGTTGCCTGTATCCTCCTGAGAGGAATTAATGTCAATAACATGATGATAAAAGAGTCAGGGGAATTAGGAGTTACCTCTTCTTCATCATCATCAGTATCATCCAGTTTCATCATATCTGAGGCACTGGGTTTCCTCTTTCTTGAAGTTCCAGTCTTAGCGGTTCGTCTTTCGGCTCTTTTTGCCGCTCTGGCTTGTTTGGCAGCCTCATGGTCATACTTGACCTTCCAGAAGCCGCTATTTGCCTATGAATAAGGATAAAGGGTTATGAGTAAAGGTAAGGTATAACATAATAAAGATAATTGTGGAGGATAATAACTTACTGGAGGGGCCGGGTTCTTCCTGCAAAAAGGTAGTAAGCCGAAAGCATTGTTATTCACTGTGCCCTCTTTCAACAAAGACTGAGTTGTGGCTTCCACTACGTCATCTGGTAAGTCGTCAGGACTATGACGCTGAGGGTCATCTTTCTCGCCTGAATAATTACACATTAAGCCGGGGCGGCGGCTTAATGGAATTATTCTCCAAGCAACCCAGACTCGGACCAGGTCAATGCCATCTAAGACGTTCCCTAAAAGAGCTTTAATCTTCTTGATCTTGGGGCTAAGTGGCAGACATTCAACAGCAGTCAACTTATCCGGCAGCGGGTGAGTAGGTTCAAGGCGCAATGCACGGAAGCCGGGCAGCGGGTTTTCACTAGCCGGAGAAGTATCTTGGCAGTAGAACCATGTCTGGTTCCAGTCCTTTGGATGACTCGGCAATTCAGCATAAGGGAACAGGCAGTCTCTCCGCCTTTGAATCGATATGCCACCAAGCTCCAGACTGGGCCCGTTGGCCCGCTCATTCCGCCGATTCAAATAGAACAATTCCCTGAACAAAAGTAGGCTGGGTTCTTCTCCAAGGTAGACCTCACAGAAAACTTGGAAGTTGCAGATATTTGACACGGAATTGGGCCCGATGTCTTGAGGTCTTAAGTCAAAGAAGTGCAGAACGTCTCTAAAGAATTTTGAACCGGGAGGAGCAAATCCCCGGCTCATGTGATCAGTAAAAATGATCACCTCCCCTTCCTTGGGTTGAGGTTTCTCTTCAGATGGTTCTAGAGCACGATAAGACATGATATCCTTCTTGGGCAGATGGCCAGACTTTACAAACTCGGACAGTTTGCTCTCTGTAACAATGGATGGGACCCAGTTGCAGGTAACCGGAAGTTTAACAGCTTTGGGTGCCATTGGGTAAATTGAAGCCTACAACAAGATAAAGGAAATTTTTCCGGTTCATTATAACCCGGAGAATAAACATTATTGGGTTATTTAAGATGGCGGCTTAAGAAGGGGCCTAATGACATACAGGTAACTATGTGATAATGTTTAAACAGCTGCAGGTATTAAAGATGATTAAGGTTTTCTTAAGTCGCCAGAGGCAAGCGGTGCTGACAGCCGGTACTATCTTAAACCGGCTACACGGACTACTATGGCTGAAACAGAGTCAACAGACGCAGTTTTTTTTGGCTAAGTGTGGAACAAACAGGTTTCACAAGTTGCAATCATTATTTTGGATCAAACGATGCTCTGGAAAGGAAAATATTTCTAGACCTAAAACAGTACAGAGAAGTTCATATACTCGCGGAGGGCTTCCAAAACAAGGGAAATGAGATCTGTTCTCATACAGGATAAGCACAAACATTTTCCGCAGCAGTTCTAAGTTGTTTTTATAATCTAAGCAAGGCATTAGAGGTGAGAACTAATGGAGGTTTGCGTCGGGCGGCGATGAACGACGACGAACTCAAGACGGCTTCAATGCAGATCTGAGAAGGGGGAAAAGAGGAACTCGCAGATGCGGAAGAACTGCAGAGGGTCACCGTCGTTTTCTTGTCAGAATCAGGGTGATGCAGCGGCCTGAGTTAGTGAAGACGAGGGGGTCAACGGCGGCGGCGGCGGAGCTTGAGCAGCAAAGAAGGAGGTGCGAGGAGGAAGACGACTGAAGGAAATGAAAAAGACCTAGGTCGCATCTATTTATAAGGAGGGGTCGACCAAGACGGCGTGAGAAATGAGGAGACAGAATATCATTTCACAACGACCCCGACGCCTCGATTTTCGGGATGGTCAGTTAAGGCAAAGATCCATTGAAGATATGATGAAATAAGATAAGGATTTAATTAAAAGATGATGTCACGGTGGGTTAACCCGGATCCAGAAGATGACGTCACAATGGGTTATGACCTTTTCACGAATAGAAGACAGAAGGACTGATTCTTAAAGGTATTTTAAGATTGACATGAACCGGTCCAAATCAATCTGGGGCCTAATGTTGGGGATATAACTATTTGAGTAAGCCGGCTAGGAGGGGCCGGGTTATGCAAATAGGACTAATCGTAAAGGAAGCCCAAGACCCAGCGTGAGGATGGCGGTTCATAGAGCTTAAGGCCCATAGAGACAAACCGCCGTAACGGCATGACTTGTAACATAAGGAGAGGTAACTAGTCACCGAGCCGGACACTGTTTATGAGCCGGCCAGGACTCTGTAGGCCAGAGGGCGTCAACCCGTGTATATAAGGGAATGACCCACCGGCGGCTTAGGGTAAGAGACAACCAATCGAGAACCGGGCATAGCGTATCTCGCTCCCTGGTCATCGAAACCTCAAGCAATACCAACCCAACTAGACGTAGGCCTTCCTTCACCGCAAGGAGCTGAACTAGTATAAACCTCGCGTGTCCTTTGTCCCGATTAACCCCTTTAAGCTTCCTAGTTGCGATGGCTCCACGATTAAGTCCTTGCAAGAGGACATCTGCCGTGACAATTCCACAACAAGACTAATTTTTCTTACAATGGGAGAAGTGCTTAGCTTTGGGTTCAATCTTGCGGTGTCCTTTCCCAGTGACAGCAGGGGCAGCAAGGCATGTATTGTATTGTTCCCATTAAGGATAAAAATATGGGGTTTATATCATATTGCTTGAGTGTATTCCTCTACATCATGTCATCTTGCCTAATGCGTTACTCTGTTCTTATGAACTTAATACTCTAGATGCATGTTGGATAGCGGTCGATGTGTGGAGTAATAGTAGTAGATGCAGAATCGTTTCGGTCTACTTGTCGCGGACGTGATGCCTATATACATGATCATGCCTAGATATTCTCATAACTATGCGCTTTTCTATCAATTGCTCAACAGTAATTTGTGCACCCACCGTAGAATTTGCTATCTTGAGAGAAGCCACTAGTGAAACCTATGGCCCCTGGGTCTATCTTCCATCATATTATTTCCCTATTTACTTGCTATTTCTATAGTTGTTTATTTGCAATATTTATTTTCCAATCTATATAATAAAAATACCGAAAATATTTATCTTATTATCTTTATCAGATCTCACTTTCGTAAGTGACCGTGAAGGGATTCACAACCCCTTTATCGCGTTGGTTGCGAGGTTCTTGTTTGTTTGTGCAGGTACGAGGGACTTGCGTGTAGTCTCCTACTGGATTGATACCTTGGTTCTCAAAAACTGAGGGAAATACTTACGCTACTGTGCTACATCACCTTTCCTCTTCAAGGGAAAACCAACGCAAGCTCAAGAGGTAGCAAGAAGGATTTCTGGCGCCGTTGCCGGGGAGATCTACGCACAAGTCAAGACATACCAAGTACCCATCATAAACTCTTCTCCCCCGTATTACATTATTTGCCATTCGCCCCTCGTTTTCCTCTCCCCCACTTCACCTTTGTCGTTTTCTTCGCCCCTCTTGCGTACATCCTTCTGTTTGCTCGTGTTAGCATGTGCCTTCTATTTGCTTGCATCTTCGCTTGCTAAAAATCTATTGATATGGATCCTCATCCTCTTGCTAATATTTTTAAAAGATCCAATTATGATGAACCAATTGCTAGTGAGTTGAGTGCACTAGATTATCTTTATGAGGTTTTGCTTGAAATTCATGAATCTGAAAATTGTGATGAAGTGCTTTATGAAGTGATTCGCGATAGATCTTTGAATAAAAAGCATGATTGCAATGATGTTATTATAGATTCCATGAATGTCAATTGTGCTAATAATATTCAAAACCCTAAGCTTGGGGATGCTAGTTTTTCTATGTCCACTACTTGTTGCAATGATCATGATTGGGGTGACTCTTCTTATGATCTTGAAAATTTATTTAAGCCCCATGACGAATATGAGATTGATAATAGTGTTTGCAATAATATTGAAAGTGGGTTTGGAAGAGTATCAACTTTAGATCCAACATATTTGGAGAAGTTTCAATCTTATGAAATTTTTGATAAAAGTGGGTTTGGAGAGGTCATGACTTTAGTTAATGTTAATCCCACTATTTTGGAAGACTGTCAACTTCACATGCATGTAGATCATGTTGAGAATATGTTATGTGATAGCTATTTGTTGAATTTGCTTATGATCCTACATGTAATTATTATGAGAGAGGAAAATATGGTTGTAGAAATTTTTGTGATATTAAATTACCTCTCTTCATGTTGAAATTACTATCGTTTCCTTCTTCTTCCTTGCATATGCTAGTTTTGCTTGCCTTGATAATTTGTTTGCTTATAAAATGCCTATGCATAGGAAGTATATTAGACTTAAGTGTGTTTGTCACATGTTTATGATGCTCTCTGTGTGCTTCAATTCTTGCCTTTCATGTGAGCATCATTGGAATCTCAATGCCTACCTAGAGGCGTTAAACGATAGCGCTTCTTGGGAGCCAACCCAATTTTAATTTTTCTTTCTTGTTTTTTGTTCCTGTTTAGTAATAAATAAATAATTTATCCTCTTTTATGATTGTGTTTTTTATGTTTTAATTAGTGTTTGTGCCAAGTAAAGCCTTTAGGATCTTCTTGGATGATTGTTGTTTGATCTTGCTGAAAAAACCCAGAAAGTATGCGCTCACGAGAATAATTTTAATTTCTAACCAGAGAGCGATAAAATACTGATTCCAAATGCAGTATATCAATATACAAATTATTAAGGTCGTCCTAATTTGGTAGGATTTTTGGAGTTGCATAAGTATTCGCAACCTACATATTACTACAGACTGTTCTGTTTTTGACAAATTCTGTTTTTCGTGTGTTGTTTGCTTATTTTGATGAATCTATGGCTAGTATCGGGGGGTATGAACCATAGAGAAGTTGGAATACAATAGTTTTAACACCAATATAAATAAAGAATGAGTTCATTACAGTACCTTGAAGTGGTGCTTTGTTTTCTCATACTAACGGAGCTCGTGAGATTTTCTGTTGAGTTTTGTGTTGTGAAGTTTTCAAGTTTTGGGTAAAGATTTGATGGATTTTGGAATAAGGAGTGGCAAGAGCCTAAGCTTGGGGATTCCCAAGGCACCCCAAGGTAAAATTCAAGGACAACCAAAAGCCTAACCTTGGGGATGCCCCGGAAGGCACCCCCTCTTTTGTCTTCGTCCATCGGTAACTTTACTTGATGCTATATTTTTATTCACCACATGATATGTGTTTTGCTTGGGGCGTATTGTATGATTTGAGTCTTTTATTTTTAGTTTACCACAATCATCCTTGTTGTACACACATTTTTGAGAGACACACATGAATCGGAATTTATTACAATACTCTATGTGCTTCACTTATATCTTTTGAGCTAGATAATTTTGCTCTAGTGCTTCACTTATATCTTTCAGAGCACGGTGGTGGTTTTATTTTATAGAAATTATTGATATTTCATGCTTCACTTATATTATTTTGAGAGTATTTTAGAACAGCATGATAATTTTCTTTGGCTATGAAATTAGTCCTAACATGATAGGCATCCAAGATGAGTATAATAAAAACTTTCATAAAAAGTGCATTGAATACTATGATAAGTTTGATACTTAATGATTGTTTTGAGATATGAATATGGTGATATTAGGGTCATTCTAGTTGAGTAGTTGTGAATTTTATAAATACTTGTTCTAAAGTTTGTGATTCCCGTAGCATGCACGTATGGTGAACCATTATGTGATGAAGTCGGAGAATGATTTATTTATTGATTGTCTTTCTTATGAGTGGCGGTCGGGGATGAGCGATGGTCTTTTCCTACCAATCTATCCCCTAGGAGCATGCGCGTAGTACTTTGTTTCGATAACTAATAGATTTTTGCAATAAGTATGTGAGTTCTTTATGACTAATGTTGAGTCCATGGATTATACGCACTCTCACCCTTCCACCATTGTTAGCCTCTCTAGTACCGCGCAACTTTCGGTGGTACCATAAACCCACCATATACCTTCCTCAAAACAGCCACCATACCTACCTATTATGGCATTTCCATAGCCATTCCGAGATATATTGCCATGCAACTTACCACCGTTCCGTTTGTTATGACACATTTCATCATTGTCATATTGCTTTGCATGATCATGTAGTTGACATTGTATTTGTGGCAAAGCCACCTTTATAATTCTTTCATACATGTCACTCATGAGTCATTGCACATCCCGGTACACCGCCAGAGGCATTCACATAGAGTCGCATTTTGTTCTAAGTATCGAGTTGTAATTCTTGAGTTGTAAGTAAATAAAAGTGTGATGATCATCATTATTAGAGCATTGTCCCATGTGAGGAAAGGATGATGGAGACTATGATTCCCCCACAAGTCGGGATGAGACTCCGGACGAAAAAAGGGGGCCAAAAAAGAGAAAAAGGCCCAAATAAAAAATAAAAATGAGAGAAAAAGATAGAAGGGACAATGTTACTATCCTTTTACCACACTTGTGCTTCAAAGTAGCACCATGATCTTCATGATAGAGAGTCTCCTATGTTGTCACTTTCATATACTAGTGGGAATTTTACATTATAGAACTTGGATTGTATATTCCAATGATGGGCTTCCTCAAAATGCCCTAGGTCTTCGTGAGCAAGCGAGTTGGATGCACACCCACTTAGTTTCTTTTGTTGATCTTTCATACACTTATAGCTCTAGTGCATCCGTTGCATGGCAATCCCTACTCGCTCACTTTGATATCTATTGATGGGCATCTCCATAGCCCATTGATACGCCTAGTTGATGTGAGACTATCTTCTCCTTTTTTGTCTTCTCCACAACCACCATTCTATTCCACCTATAGTGCTATATCCATGGCTCACGCTCATGTATTGCGTGAAGATTGAAAGAGTTTGAGAACATCAAAAGTATGAAACAATTGCTTGGCTTGTCATCGGGGTTGTGCATGATTTAAACACTTTGTGTGATGACGATAGAGCATAGCCAGACTATATGATTTTGTAGGGATAACTTTCTTTGGCCATGTTATTTTGAAAAGACATGATTGCTTTGTTAGTATGCTTGAAGTATTATTATTTTTATGTCAATATTAAACTTTTGTCTTGAATCTTTCAGATCTGAACATTCATGCCACAATAAGTAAAATTACATTGAGAATTATGCTAGGTAGCATTCCACATCAAAAATTCTGTTTTTATCATTTACCTACTCGAGGACGAGCAAGAATTAAGCTTGGGGATGCTTGATACGTCTCCAACGTATCTATAATTTTTATTGTTCCATGCTATTATATTATATGTTTTGGATGTTTAATGGTCTTTAATATACCTTTTTATATTATTTTTGGGACTAACCTACTAACCAAAGGCCTAGTGCAAATTGCTGTTTTTTTGCCTATTTCAGTGTTTCGCAGAAAAGCAATATCAAACGGAATCCAAACGGAATGAAACATGCGGGAGAGTTATTTTTGGAACAAACATGATCCAGGAGACTTGGAGTGGACATCAAGAAAGAAGCGAGGAGGCCACGAGGTAGGAGGGCGCGCCCAGGGCGGGTAGGCGCGCCCCCCACCCTCGTGGGCCCCTTGCAGCTCCACCGACGTACTTCTTCCTCCTATATATACCCATATACCCCGAAAACATCTAGGAGCACCACGAAACCCTATTTCCACCGCCGCAACCTTCTGTACCCGTGAGATCCCATCTTGGGGCCTTTTTCGGCGCTCCTTCGGAGGGGGAATCGATCACGGAGGGCTTCTACATCAACACCATAGCCTCTCCAATGATGTGTGAGTAGATTACCACAGACCTCCGGGTCCATAGTTATTAGCTAGATGGATTCTTCTCTCTCTCTCTTTGGATCTCAATACAAAGTTCTCCTCGATTCTCTTGGAGATCTATTCGATGTAATTCTTTTTGCGGTGTGTTTGTCGAGATCCAATGAATTGTGGGTTTATGGTCAAGATTATCTATGAACAATATTTGATTCTTGTCTGAAATCTCTTATGCATGATTTAGTATCTTTGCAAGTCTCTTTGAATTATCAGTTTGGTTTGGCCTACTAGATTGATCTTTCTTGCAATGGGAGAAGTGCTTAGCTTTGGGTTCAATCTTGCGGTGTCCTTTTCTAGTGACAGCAGGGGCAGCAAGGCACGTATTGTATTGTTGCCATCGAGGATAAAGAGATGGGGTTTATATCATAATGCTTGAGTTTATCCCTATACATCATGTCATCTTGCCTAATGCGTTACTCTGTTCTTATGAACTTAATACTCTAGATGCATGCTGGATAGCGGTCGATGTGTAGAGTAATAGTAGTTGATGCAGAATCGTTTCAGTCTACTTGTTGTGGACGTGATGCCCATATACATGATCATGCCTAGATATTCTCATAACTATGCGCTTTTCTATCAATTGCTCGGCAGTAATTTGTTCACCCACCATAGAATTTGCTATCTTGAGAGAAGCCACTAGTGAAACCTATGGCCCCTGGGTCTATCTTACATCATATTATTTTCCTATTTACTTGCTATTTCCATAGTCGTTTATTTGCAATCTTTGTTTTCCAATCTATATAATAAAAATACCAAAAATATTTATCTTATTATCTTTATCAGATCTCACTTTCGTAAGTGACCGTGAAGGGATTGACAACCCCTTTATCACGTTGGTTGCGAGGTTCTTGTTTGTTTGTGCAGGTACGAGGGACTTGCGTGTAGTCTCCTACTGGATTGATAGTTACGATTTTGGCCTTCATATAAAACAATGTAAAATAGTTTCACAACTCATGCCACCTGGAACACCACAACGTAATGGTGTGTCCGAACGTTGTAACCGTACTTTATTAGATATGGTGCGATCTATGATGTCTCTTACCGACTTACCACTATCGTTTTGGGGTTATGCATTACAGACAGCTGCATTCACATTAAATAGGGCACCGTCTAAACCCGTTGAGACGACACCGTATGAACTATGGTTTGGCAAGAAACCTAAGCTGTCGTTTCTTAAAATTTGGGGTTGCGACACTTATGTCAAAAGGCTTCAGCCTGATAAGCTCGAACCCAAATCGTAGTAGTGCATCTTCATAGGAAACCCTAAGGAAACAATTGGGTACACCTTCTACCACATATCCGAAGGCAAGATCTTTGTTGTCGAGAATGGAACCTTTCTAGAGAAGGAGTTTCTCTCGAAAGAAGTGTGTGGGAGGAAAGTATAACTTGATGAGGTAATTGTACCTTCTCACGAATTGGAAAGTAGCACATCAGTGAAATCCGTTCCCATGGTACCTACACCAACTAGAGAGGAAGCTAATGATGATGTTCATGAAACTTCAGATCAAGTTGCTACTGGACCTCTTAGGTCGAATAAAGCACGTTCCACACCAGAGTGGTATAGTAATCCTGTCCTGAAAGTCATGTTACTAGACCATGATGAACCTACGAACTATGAAGTGAAGGAAATATGCCCTAGAGGCAATAATAAAGTTATTATTTATTTCCTTATATCATGATAAATATTTATTATTCATGCTAGAATTGTATTAACCGGAAACATAATACATGTGTGAATACATAGACAAACAGAGTGTCACTAGTATGCCTCTACTTGACTAGCTCATTAATCAAAGATGGTTATGTTTCCTAACCATGGACAAAGAGTTGTCATTTGATTAACGGGATCACATCATTAGTTGAATGATCTGATTGACATGACCCATTCCATTAGCTTAGCACCTGATCGTTTAGTATGTTGCTATTGCTTTCTTCATGACTTATACATGTTCCTATGACTATGAGATTATGCAACTCCCGTTTGCCGGAGGAACACTTTGTGTGCTACCAAACGTCACAACGTAAATGGGTGATTATAAAGGTACTCTACAGGTGTCTCCAAAGGTACATGTTGGGTTGGCGTATTTCGAGATTAGGATTTGTCACTCCGATTGTCGGAGAGGTATCTCTGGGCCCTCTCGGTAATGCACATCACATAAGCCTTGCAAGCATTGCAACTAATGAGTTAGTTGCGAGATGATGTATTACGGAACGAGTAAAGAGACTTGCTGGTAACGAGATTGAACTAGGTATTGAGATACCGATGATCGAATCTCGGGCAAGTAACATACCGATGACAAAGGGAACAACGTATGTTCTTATGCGGTCTGACCGATAAAGATCTTTGTAGAATATGTAGGAGCCAATATGAGCATCCAGGTTCCGCTATTGGTTATTGACCGGAGACGTGTCTCGGTCATGTCTACATTATTCCCGAACCCGTAGGGTCCGCACGCTTAAGGTTTCGATGACAGTTATATTATGAGTTTATGAGTTTTGATGTACCGAAGTTAGTTCGGAGTCCCGGATGTGATCACGGACATGATGAGGAGTCTCGAAATGGTCGAGACATAAAGATTGATATATTGGACGGCTATATTCGGACACCGGAAGTGTTCCAGGGAAGTTTCGGATAAAACCGGAGCACCGGGGGGTTACCGGAACCCCCCGGGGGGTTAATGGGCCTCATGGGCCTAAACTGGAGAAGAGAAGGGGCTGCCAGGGCAGGCCGCGCGCCCCCTCTCCCCCTAGTCCGAATTGGACAAGGAGGGAGGGGCGGCGCCCCCCTCTCATCTCTCCCTTCCTTCCCCCTCTCCTAATTGGACAAGGAAAGGGAGGGGAGTCCTACTCCTGGTAGGAGTAGGACTCCTCCTGCGCGCCTCCTCCTAGGGCCGGCCGCACCCCCCCTTGGATCCTTTATATACGGAGGCAAGAGGCACCCCATGGACACAAGTTGATCCACGTGATCATATTCTTAGCCGTGTGCGGTGCCCCCTTCCACCATAGTCCTCGATAATATTGTAGTGGTGCTTAGGCGAGTGGGCTTGCGGGTTCACCTTAGCAAGTGGACCAAGGGTGGTTCACCTTAGCAAGTGGACCGAGTGCTTAACCGAGTGGGCTTGCGGGTGACAGTTTCTCCAACTTTAGTTGAACCGAGTGTGGCTACGCCCGGTCCTTGCGAAGGTTAAAACAGCACCAACTTGACAAACTATCGTTGTGGTTTTGATGCGTAGGTAAGATTGGTTCTTGCTTAAGCCCGTAGCAGCCACGTAAAACTTGCAACAACAAAGTAGAGGACGTCTAACTTGTTTTTGCAGGGCATGTTGTGATGTGATATGGTCAAGACATGATGCTTAAGCCCATAGCAGCCACGTAAAACTTGCAACAACAAAGTAGAGGACGTGTAACTTATTTTTGTAGGGCATGTTGTGATGTGATATGGTCAAGACATGATGCTAAATTTTATTGTATGAGATGATCATGTTTTGTAACCGAGTTATCGGCAACTGGCAGGAGCCATATGGTTGTTGCTTTATTGTATGCAATGCAATCGCGCTGTAATGCTTTACTTTATCACTAAGCGGTAGCGATAGTCGTGGAAGCATAAGATTGGCGAGACGACAACGATGCTACGATGGAGATCAAGGTGTCGCGCCGGTGATGATGGTGATCACGACGGTGCTTCGAAGATGGAGATCACAAGCACAAGATGATGATGGCCATATCATATCACTTATATTGATTGCATGTGATGTTTATCTTTTATGCATCTTATCTTGCTTTGATTGACGGTAGCATTATAAGATGATCTCTCACTAATTATCAAGAAGTGTTCTCCCTAAGTATGCACCGTTGCGAAAGTTCTTCGTGCTGAGACACCATGTGATGATCGGGTGTGATAGGCTCTACGTTCAAATACAACATGTGCAAAATAGTTGCACACGCGGAATACTCAGGTTATACTTGACGAGCCAAGCATATACAGATATGGCCTCGGAACACGGAGACCGAAAGGTCGAGTGTGAATCATATAGTAGATATGATCAACATAGTGATGTTCACCAATGAAACTACTCCATCTCACGTGATGATCGGACATGGTTTAGTTGATTTGGATCACGTAATCACTTAGAGGATTAGAGGGATGTCTATCTAAGTGGGAGTTCTTTCAGTAAATTATTTGAACCTAAATTTATCATGAAACTTAGTACCTGATAGTATCTTGCTTGTTTATGCTTGATTGTAGATAGATGGCCCGTGCTGTTGTTCCGTTGAATTTTAATGCATTCCTTGAGAAAGCAAAGTTGAAAGATGATGGTATCAATTACACGGACTGGGTCCGTAACTTGAGGATTATCCTCATTGCTGCACAGAAGAATTACGTCCTGGAAGCACCGCTGGGTGCCAGGCCTGCTGCTGGAGCAACACCAGATGTTATGAACATCTGGCAGAGCAAAGCTGATGACTACTCGGTAGTTTAGTGTGCCATGCTTTACGGCTTAGAACCGGGACTTCAACGATGTTTTGAACGTCATGGAGCATATGAGATGTTCCAGGAGTTGAAGTTAATATTTCAAGCAAATGCCCGGATTGAGAGATATGAAGTCTCCAATAAGTTCTATAGCTGCAAGATGGAGGAGAACAGTTCTGTCAGTGAGCATATACTCAAAATGTCTGGGTATAATAATCACTTGATTCAATTGGGAGTTAATCTTCCATATGATTGCGTCATTGACAGAATTCTTCAATCACTGCCACCAAGCTACAAGAGCTTCGTGATGAACTATAATATGCATGGGATGAATAAGACTATTCTCGAGCTCTTCGCAATGCTGAAAGCTGCGGAGGTAGAAATCAAGAAGGAGCATCAAGTGTTGATGGTCAACAAGACCACCAGTTTCAAGAAAAAGGGCAAAGGGAAGAAGAAGGGGAACTTCAAAAAGAACAGCAAGCAAGTTGCTACTCAAGAGAAGAAACCCAAACCTGGACCTAAGCCTGAAACTGAGTGCTTCTACTGCAAGCAGACTGGTCACTGGAAGCGGAACTGCCCCAAGTATTTGGCGGATAAGAAGGATGGCAAGGTGAACAAAGGTATATGTGATATACATGTTATTGATGTGTACCTTACTGATGCTCGCAGTAGCACCTGGGTATTTGATACTGGTTCTGTTGCTAATATATGCAACTCGAAACAGGGACTACGGATTAAGTGAAGATTGGCTAAGGACGAGGTGACGATGCGCGTGGGAAACGGTTCCAAAGTCGATGTGATCGCAGTCGGCACGCTACCTCTACATCTACCTTCGGGATTAATATTAGACCTAAATAATTGTTATTTGGTGCCAGCGTTAAGCATGAACATTATATCTGGATCTTGTTTGATGCGAGATGGTTATTCATTTAAATCTGAGAATAATGGTTGTTCTATTTATATGAGTAATATCTTTTATGGTCATGCACCCTTAAAGAGTGGTCTATTTTTATTGAATCTCGATAGTAGTGACACACATATTCATAGTGTTGAAACCAAAAGATGCAGAGTTGATAATGATAGTGCAACTTACTTGTGGCACTGCCGTTTAGGTCATATCGGCGTAAAGCGCATGAAGAAACTCCATACTGATGGACTTTTGGAACCACTTGATTATGAATCACTTGGTACTTGCGAACCGTGCCTCATGGGCAAGATGACTAAAACACCGTTCTCCGGTACTATGGAGAGAGCAACAGATTTGTTGGAAATCATACATACAGATGTATGTGGTCCGATGAATATTGAGGCTCATGGCGGATATCATTATTTTCTCACCTTCACAGATGACTTAAGCAGATATGGGTATATCTACTTAATGAAACATAAGTCTGAAATGTTTGAAAAGTTCAAAGAATTTCAGAGTGAAGTTGAAAATCATCGTAACAAGAAAATAAAGTTTCTACGATCTGATCGTGGAGGAGAATATTTGAGTTACGAGTTTGGTGTACATTTGAAACAATACGGAATAGTTTCGCAACTCACGCCACCCAGAACACCACAGCGTAATGGTGTGTCCGAACGTCGTAATCGTACTTTACTAGATATGGTGCGATCTATGATGTCTCTTACTGATTTGCCGCTATCGTTTTGGGGTTATGCTTTGGAGACGGCTGCATTCATGTTAAATAGGGCACCATCAAAATCTGTTGAGACGACGCCTTATGAACTATGGTTTGGCAAGAAACCAAAGTTGTCGTTTCTGAAAGTTTGGGGCTGCGATGCTTATGTGAAAAAGCTTCAACCTGATAAGCTCGAACCCAAATTGGAGAAATGTGTCTTCATAGGATATCCAAAGGAGACTATTGGATACACCTTCTATCACAGATCCGAAGGCAAGACTTTTGTTGCTAAGATCGGAAACTTTCTGGAGAAGGAGTTTCTCTCGAAAGAAGTGAGTGGGAGGAAAGTAGAACTTGACGAGGTAACTGTACCTGCTCCCTTATTGGAAAGTAGTGCATCACAGAAAACTGTTTCTGTGACACCTACACCAGTTAGTGAGGAAGCTAATGATGATGATCATGAAACTTCAGAACAAGATACTACCGAACCTCGTAGATCAACCAGAGTGAGATCTGCGCCAGAGTGGTACGGTAATCCTGTTCTGGAAGTCATGCTACTAGATCATGATGAACCTACAAACTATGAAGAAGCGATGGTGAGCCCAGATTCCGCAAAATGTCTTGAGGCCATGAAATCTGAGATGGGATCCATGTATGAGAACAAAGTATGGACTTTGGTTGACTTGCCCGATGATCGGCAAGCAATTGAGAATAAATGGATCTTCAAGAAGAAGACTGACGCTGACGGTAATATTACTGTCTACAAAGCTCGACTTGTCGCAAAAGGTTTTCGGCAAGTTCAAGGGATTGACTACGATGAGACCTTCTCACCCGTAGCGATGCTTAAGTCTGTCCGAATCATGTTAGCAATTGCCGCATTTTATGATTATGAAATTTGGCAGATGGATGTCAAAACTGCATTCTTGAATGGATTTCTGGAACAAGAGTTGTATATGATGCAACCAGAAGGTTTTGTCGATCCAAAGGGAGCTAACAAAGTGTGCAAGCTCCAGCGATCCATTTATGGACTGGTGCAAGCCTCTCAGAGTTGGAATAAACGCTTTGATAGTGTGATCAAAGCATTTGGTTTCATACAAACTTTTGGAGAAGCCTGTATTTACAAGAAAGTGGGTGGGAGCTCTGTAGCATTTCTGATATTATATGTGGATGACATATTACTAATTGGAAATGATATAGAATTTCTGGATAGCATAAAGGGATACTTGAATAAGAGTTTTTTGATGAAAGACCTCGGTGAATCTACTTACATATTAGGCATTAAGATCTATAGAGATAGATCAAGACGCTTAATTGGACTTTCACAAAGCACATACCTTGACAAAGTTTTGAAGAAGTTCAAAATGGATCAAGCAAAGAAAGGGTTCTTGCCCGTGTTACAAGGTGTGAAGTTGAGTAAGACTCAATGCCCGACCACTGCAGAAGATAGAGAGAAAATGAAAGATGTTCCCTATGCTTCAGCCATAGGCTCTATCATGTATGCAATGTTGTGTACCAGACCTGATGTGTGCCTTGCTATAAGTTTAGCAGGGAGGTACCAAAGTGATCCAGGAGTGGATCACTAGACAGCAGTCAAGAACATCCTGAAATACCTGAAAAGGACTAAGGATATGTTTCTCATATATGGAGGTGACAAAGAGCTCATCGTAAAAGGTTACGTTGATGCAAGCTTTGACACTGATCCGGACGATTCTAAATCGCAAACCGGGTACGTGTTTACATTAAACGGTGGAGCTGTCAGTTGGTGCAGTTCTAAACAAAGCGTTGTGGCGGGATCTACATGTGAAGCGGAGTACATAACTGCTTCGGAAGCAGCAAATGAAGGAGTCTGGATGAAGGAGTTCATATCCGATCTAGGTGTCATACCTAGTGCATTGGGTCCAATGAAAATCTTTTGTGACAATACTGGTGCAATTGCCTTGGCAAAGGAATCCAGATTTCACAAGAGAACCAAGCACATCAAGAGACGCTTCAATTCCATCCGGGATCTAGTCCAGGTGGGAGACATAGAGATTTGCAAGATACATACGGATCTGAATGTTGCAGACCCGTTGACTAAGCCTCTTCCACGAGCAAAACATGATCAGCACCAAGGCTCCATGGGTGTTAGAATCATTACTATGTAATCTAGATTATTGACTCTAGTGCAAGTGGGAGACTGAAGGAAATATGCCCTAGAGGCAATAATAAAGTTATTATTTATTTCCTTATATCATGATAAAAGTTTATTATTCATGCTAGAATTGTATTAACCGGAAACATAATACATGTGTGAATACATAGACAAACAGAGTGTCACTAGTATGCCTCTACTTGACTAGCTCATTAATCAAAGATGGTTATGTTTCCTAACCATGGACAAAGAGTTGTCATTTGATTAACGGGATCACATCATTAGTTGAATGATCTGATTGACATGACCCATTCCATTAGCTTAGCACCCGATCGTTTAGTATGTTGCTATTGCTTTCTTCATGACTTATACATGTTCCTATGACTATGAGATTATGCAACTCCCGTTTGCCGGAGGAACACTTTGTGTGCTACCAAACGTCACAACGTAAATGGGTGATTATAAAGGTACTCTACAGGTGTCTCCAAAGGTACATGTTGGGTTGGCGTATTTCGAGATTAGGATTTGTCACTCCGATTGTCGGAGAGGTATCTCTGGGCCCTCTCGGTAATGCACATCACATAAGCCTTGCAAGCATTGCAACTAATGAGTTAGTTGCGAGATGACGTATTACGGAACGAGTAAAGAGACTTGCCGGTAACGAGATTGAACTAGGTATTGAGATACCGACGATCGTATCTCGGGCAAGTAACATACCGATGACAAAGGGAACAACGTATGTTGTTATGCGGTCTGACCGATAAAGATCTTCGTAGAATATGTAGGAGCCAATATGAGCATCCAGGTTCCGCTATTGGTTATAGACCGGAGACGTGTCTCGGTCATGTCTACATTATTCTCGAACCCGTAGGGTCCGCACGCTTAAGGTTTCGATGACAGTTATATTATGAGTTTATGAGTTTTGATGTACCGAAGTTAGTTCGGAGTCCCGGATGTGATCACGGACATGACGAGGAGTCTCAAAATGGTCGAGACATAAAGATTGATATATTGGACGGCTATATTCGGACACCGGAAGTGTTCCGGGGAAGTTTCGGATAAAACCGGAGCACCGGGGGGTTACCGGAACCCCCCGGGGGGTTAATGGGCCTCATGGGCCTAAACTGGAGAAGAGGAGGGGCTGCCAGGGCAGGCCGCGCGCCCCCTCTCCCCTAGTCCGAATTGGACTAGGAGGGAGGGGCGGCGCCCCCCTCTCCTCTCTCCCTTCCTTAAGGAAAGGGAGGGGAGTCCTACTCCCGGTAGGAGTAGGACTCCTCCTGCGCGCCTCCTCCTAGGGCCGGCCGCACCCCCCCTTGGATCCTTTATATACGGAGGCAAGAGTCACCCCATGGACACAAGTTGATCCACGTGATCATATTCTTAGCCGTGTGCGGTGCCCCCTTCCACCATAGTCCTCGATAATATTGTAGTGGTGCTTAGGCGAAGCCCTGCGACAGTAGAACATCAAGATCGTCACCACGCCGTCATGCTGACGGAACTCTTCCCCGACACTTTGCTGGATCGGAGTCCGGGGATCGTCATCGACCTGAACGTGTGCTAGAACTCGGAGGTGCCGTAGTTTCGGTGCTTGATCGGTCGGGCCGTGGAGACGTACGACTACATCAACTAAGTTAACACTTCCGTTGTCAATCTACAAGGGTACGTAGATCACACTCTCCCCCTCTCGTTGCTATGCATCACCATGATCTTGCGTGTGCGTAGGAATTTTTTTGAAATTACTACGAAACCCAACATGAAGAAACTATGATGAGCCCAGATTTCGATAGATGGCTTGAGACAAAGTGTGGACTTTGGTGGACTTACCTGTTGATCGGTAAGCCATTAAGAGTAAATGGATCTTCAAGAGTGTAACGCCCGGATGATTAAGCTACAGTGAAACTCTGCTAATGATGCCACGTCACCTCCATCACTGTTTAATCTCGCGTCGGTTCGAAACTTTTCAAATTCGGAATTTAAATATTGTCAAACATAAAAAAAATCTTCGGTTGGTGGCACATATTTCACTAGTAATAATAGTGGAGAAAATTCATTTTAGAAAATACTAAAATGCTCTAAAATAAATAAAACAAAAAAGGGAAAAGAATAAAAACAGAAAAAGAAAACAAACAAAAAAGAAAAAGAAAAACTAACCCCAACCCCCACTCGACCAGGCGGCCCAGCTCACAGGCCAGGTGGAGCCGGCCGACCCACCCCCTCCATATCCCCACCAGGGGGAAACCCTAACCCACGACCCACCTCACTCCCCCCCCCACTCCCCCATGACTCTCTCCCCTCCTCGATCCAGATCGGGATCGGGGGAACGAACCCAGGTCGCGCCTGA
>NC_041386.1:163356951-163362331 GCF_002162155.2 Triticum dicoccoides
CCCTGCCGCTCAACGCCCATGCTGGAGCTCCACCTCGCCGAGCTGCCTCCTCCACGTCGTCGTCGTCTCTGACTTCCTCCCCGCGCCCCACTGCCCCGAACCCTGCAACCGCCGTGAGCCCCGGCCTCTCCTTCTCTCTCCCCTGTCCCTCACTCGCCCATCGGCTACGCCGTCCGCGCCTAGGGCCAGCCCCACACGGCGCCCGCTCTCTGCGCCGCCCCCCCTTTCTGTCGCTCGCCGCCACCGAACCCAAGCGCTCGACGATCGATGAGAGTCCGTCCCGCTAACGCACGCGCCTCGCCCACGCACACGCCTCCCTGCCTCGCCCCGCTCCCGCAGGCTGCTGCTGCACTACTCCGCCCGCGCGTGCACGCCCACATCGTCGTGCCCTTGCCTGCCTCCGTGTCGTGCCCCGTGCGCCCTGGCCTCCTCCCCGAGCGGCCCATCGCTGCTCATTGCTGCCCGCTCGCGTCGTGGTCATCACCCCTGCGCCTGCGTCCAGTGCCCGCGCCCCTGGAGTCCGCCGCGCCGCTTGGTTCCGGACACCACCACCCGCACCACTGCACTCGTACCCGCACCGCCCAAGCCTCGCCTCCGTCGCCCTTGCTCCCATCTCCGGCTGCCGAGCCCGCCTATGCTGACCGCATCCGCCGTCAGCCGCGTGCCAGCAACCGTCCCGTGCCGTCGCTGCTTGCTGGCCGGCGCTGCCGTCCTGCCTCGCCGCTGCGTTGCTCCATCGCTGCCGCTACAGCCTATGGCCGCCGTAGCCGCCCAGTCCGCTCCCCGACCGGCGTCGTTGCCCTCGCCCAGTTTGGCCTATGTGCCCATGACAGCCGGGGCCCACCCAGAACATTTAAAAAAGATTAAAAAATAATAAAAATAAATTTAATTAATTAAATAAATTAATTAATCATCTTTAATTAACACTGTTTAGGTAACTAATTAACTCTAATTAACCTGCTATTTAAATGTTAACAGATAGTTAGTCTTCAGTCTATGACAAACGGGCCCGGTCTGTCAGTTTGACTGGTCAACGGTCACAGTTGACTGCTGATGTCATGATGACGTCAGCAAGCACTATTCTGGATAATGTTGTTTTAAAATAATTAAATAAATGCTAAAAATAATTTACATCTTTTAAAATTAATATAAAATAAACTGTAGCTCGGATGGAAAAACTTTGTACATGAAAGTTGCTCAGAACGACGAGACGAATCCGGATACGCAACCCGTTCATCCGCCACACATCCCTAGCATAGCAAACACGCAACTTTCCCCCTCCGATTCATCTGTCCGAAAACGTGAAACACCAAGGATGCTTTCCCGGATGTTTCCCCCACCTCCTACTGCGTTAGGGCACACCTAGCACCATTAATTGTCATGTCATGCATTGATATGCATCTGTTTGCATTGTATTCATTGTATCTTCCCCCTCTTCTCTCCGGTATACTATGAGACTGACACCGTAGCTGGTGCCCCGATCGACTATGTTGTTGATGACCCCTTCTTGCCAGAGCAACTAGGCAAGCCCCCCCCCCCTTGATCACCAGATATCGCCTATTCTTCTCTCTACCGCTTGCATTAGAGTAGTGTAGCATGTTACTGCTTTCCGTTAATCCTATTCTGATGCATAGCCTGCCATTGTTGCTACAGTTGTTGATACCTTACCTGCAATCCTAAATGCTTAGTATAGGATGCTAGTTTATCATCAGTGGCCCTACATTCTTGTCAGTCTGCCATGCTATACTATCGGGCCGTGATCACGTCGGGTGTTGATCATGGGTATATACTATACATATTACACATGATACATGTTGTGACTAAAGTCGGGTCGGCTCATTGAGTACCCGCGGTTGATTCACGAATTGGGGACTTAAAGGACATACTTTCCCGACGGCCCTCTGGGTGGATCTTTGTGGCAGAGCGACAGGGCAGGTTGAGACCACCCAGGCGAGAGGTGGGTTTGGCCTTGGTCGGTGTTCGTGGTTACTTCAAGATAACACGCTTAACGAGATCTTGGTATTTGATCTGAGTCTGGCCGTTGGCCTATACACACTAACCAACTACGCGGGAACAGTTATGGGCACTCAACAACGTGGTATCAGCCGAAGCCTTCGTGATGTCAGCGACCGAGCATCGCGCGCCGGGTTGGACCGCGTAACACAACTTGCTTTGTAATGGAGGTTGCTAGGTATGCTCACCGGTCGCCCTCGCAACGTGCAGGTGTGTAATGGGCGATGGGTCGAGACCCCTGCGCACATAGGATTTAGACCGCCGTGCTGACCTCTCTGTTGTGCCTAGGTAGGGCTGCGGCGTGTTGATCTTCCAAGCCCGGGCATGACCCAAGAAAGTGTGTCTGGCCAAAGGGGATCGAGCGTGTCGGGAAATGTGCTGCACCCCTGCAGGGAAGTTTATCTATTCGAATAGCTGTGTCCCTCGGTAAAAGGACGACCCGGAGTTGTACCTTGACCTTATGACAACTAGAACCGGATACTTAATAAAATACACCCTTTCAAGTGCCAGATACAACCCGGTGATCGCTCTCTCACAGGGCGATGTGGGGAGGATCGCCGGGTAGGATTATTATATGTGATGATACTTGGTTAACTTACCATCTACTCTCTTCTTCTGCTGCAAGATGGAGGTTGCCAGAAGCGTAGTCTTCGATAGGACTAGCTATCCCCCTCTTATTCCGGCATTCTGCAGTTCAGTCCACATATACTACCCCTTTCATTGATACCAATGCATATGTAGTGTAGCTCCTTGCTTGCGAGTACTTTGGATGAGTACTCACGGTTGCTTTGCTCCCCCTTTTCCCCCTTTCTATACTCGGTTGTTGCGACTAGACGTTGGAGCCCAGGAGCCAGACGCCACCGTCAACGATGACTCCTACTACTCTAGAGGTGCCTACTACTACGTGCAGGCCGCTGACAATCGCTAGGAGTAGTTTAGGAGGATCCCAGGCAGGAGGCATGCGCCTCTTTCGATCTGTATCCCAGTTTGTGCTAGCCTTCTTAAGGCAAACTTGTTTACTTATGTCTGTACTCACATATTGTTGCTTCTGCTGACTCGTCTATGATCAAGCTCTTGTATTCGAGCCCTCGAGGCCCATGGCTTGTAATATGATGCTTGTATGACTTATTTTATTTGTAGAGTTGTGTTGTGATATCTTCCAGTGAGTCCCTGATCTTGATCGTACACGTTTGCGTGTATGGTTAGTGTATGATTGAATCGGGGGCATCACAAGTTGGTATCGGAGCTGATTGCCTGTAGGAATCCCCCTTCCACACTCCTTGGCCGAAGTCGAGTCTAGACATTGCAAAGCTTTTACTAACATGGCTCTGTGTCTTACGGGCCCATGTCACCATTGGGTGGTATTAGGATCTTTTACTCCTCGATCTTTACTCTGGGACTCTGAACTCTCGTCTACTCGGGTTAAACAAATTTACTAACTCTAACATTAGGATCTCGTGACCACGTTCACCCCAAAGCTGGATAATCCCTAGTTATTCCTTAGAGTAGTATATTGAACAATATCCACACTGTCATTTGACTCCTTTGAAACATCTTTGTTTTCAGATGGAACCCCCGAGGCAGGTAGTGCGCCACACGACGGCCATTGGTGTCTCGGGATCAACTGATGTGTTAGCTGAGATGATGACCTATCTAGGTTATCGCTGGCACCACGAGTACACCGTGTACGAGCAGTACCAGGACTTTAACCAGGAGCAGTACCGTGCATCGTCCACCTCTACTCTCGGGAGTATGACTCCACTACCTTGCTGCACACTGCTCATGGTGTTGGAGTGACTATCGACATGGCAGTCCACGATGCTGCTTATGCTGCTCTAACACGTCTTCGTGGAGAGTATCGGGAGTTGGACACCTCCCCTTTCAGGAACATTGCTATCGCATCCGGTGTTGGTGTGGAGGGATACAACACTGCTGCCTACTCCACTGTCACCCGAGAGCCCTTCTACCATCAGAACCTAGTTCTGCATGTTGATGGGCTGGATAGAGCTAACCGAGCTCTTCACCATGAGTTGTACACCACCCATCAGCACCTTTACCGTGCTCTGACGCTGTTGCACCCCCTTGTTCGATCAGGTGATCTGTCGCGTTCTATGATCTACCCAGCTAGGACCGTGATGCCCCAGGGTGTCGGCTGGCCAGATGTAGGAGGCTACTCTCCCGCACTTGGTCCTCTTTTGCCACCTGAGCGTCGGGTTCTGCACCTGAGTATCCGCGGACCCCAGGATACTGACGTGGAGGACTTCTCGTCGCGTCACTACCAGTTGTCAGGCTACACCTACCTCCACAGTTCCTCCTAGGACTAATGTAGGCTTGCTTGTTAGTGTTAGATGCATTTGCCACGAGCCTGCGTGCCGCCTATGATGTCTTTAGACTATGTAATGAACTCTGTGTACCAAACTCTATGCATGAATCCTTTTGTAAGACATGCCGACTACTATGAAGTATCTATCGTGCTCCATTCATTATGCTTGTTTCCTCATGAATGATTCTCGTATTTGCAAATTTTCACATTGCTGAACTACCCCTGTTATATATTAGCAGGATGGTTAGACTAGGTGGTCGTGGCTGTGGTGGCAATGCCCCACCACCGCCTGATTACATGGCTGGTATGATCCAACAGCTCGAGATGCATCACCAGTTCATGGAGAATATGATGGCTCAGTTTCCTTGCCCCAATATGAACCAGCAGCTAGCCCAAGTGACTCTGCAGGATTTCATGTGCCTCAACCCAAGTGTGTACCGCAGCTCAACTCAGCCTCTGGATGTTGATGACTGGCTCCGTGACATCACCTATGAGATGAAGTCTGCTTATGTAGCCCCTGCCAGCTATGTCACCTTTGCTTCCTTCTTCCTGAAAGGACCCGCTGCTCAATGGTGGGACAGCCACAGTCGTACTCTGTCGGTTGGAACAATCATCACCTGGCCAGACTTCCAAGTTGCTTTTCGTGCCCGCTTCATTCCTTAGAGAGTCATGGACCGGAAGAAGCATGAGTTCCGCAACCTCACCTAGGGCAACAAAACTATGGAAGCTTATCAGTGTGAGTTTCTGGACTTATCCCGCTATGCTGAACAGGACATTGCAACTGATGCACACAGACAGGAGAAGTTTTGTGATGGCCTTCAAGTTGACATCAAGCTCGCACTTCTAGTGCGTGACTTTGCTGATTTCGCCACCTTGGTGAACAAGGCCATCAATGTTGAAACTGGTCTACAGGAACACCAGAGCTCTCACAGGCGCAACCGTGACACGGGCTCATCTTCAGGCCCGTCCTCGCAGAAGCGTGGGATATGGATTCTCAACAGCATGTACCAGCCAAATGCACCTGCTCCAAGGCAGTCCTATGCT
>NC_041386.1:163362907-163406676 GCF_002162155.2 Triticum dicoccoides
TGTGCTACAAGTGTGGTCAACCGGGTCACCTTGCCAGGAACTACTATCAGAATCAGAATCAGAATCAACTGGCCCTTCTCGCAGCTGGCCATGGAAACAACCAGGCCCACAACAATAATGCCAAGCCTTATGGTCGTGTTCATGCCAACCATGTTGATCTCAATGAAGCTCAAGACCAGCCTACTACTTTGATGGGTACACTCCTCGTAAATTCAGTACCAGCATCTGTTTTATTTGATACATGTGCATCACATTCATTCATGACATAGGATTTTGCATTCATGCATGGAATTAAAAGCGAAGACATGAATGATTCGCTATTAGTACACACCCCGCGGGCCAATGTCGAACCTCCATGATTTGTAACGACGTCCCTGTTGAAATTGAAGGACTAGAATTCCTTGTCTCTTCCATCATACTGAAGTCTTGTAGCATTGACCTCATTCTGGGGATGGATTGGTTGAAAGCGCATACTACTTCTATAGTTTGCGCCACTAAGTCCGTCCATCTGCTACACCCTTCTGATGAAATAGTTACTTACCAGGCTCATCTGGTTCAAAATGCCGAGGCATGGCTTTATGCCTTGAATGCATTGAACGATGCACCACTCGAGGGCATTGAAAACATTGCCGTCGTTCACGAATTCCAAGATGTCTTTTCGGAAGAACTTCCAGGGATTCCCACTATGATACGTCTCCAACGTATCTATAACTTTTCATTGTTTCATGCTATTATATTATCAACCTTGGATGTTTTATATGCATTTATATGCTATTTTATATGATTTTTGGGACTAACCTATTAACCTAGAGCCCAGTGCCAGTTTCTATTTTTTATTCTTGTTTTGAGTATCGCAGAAAAGGAAAACCAAACGGAGTCAAATTGACCTGAAATTTCATGGAGATCATTTTTGGACTAGAAGAAGCCCACGGAGTACCAGAGATGGGCCAGAAGAGTCTCGAGGCCACCACGAGGGTGGGGGCGCACCCTACCCCCCTAGGTATGCCCCCTACCTCGTGGCCGCCTCGGGGACCCCCCTGACTTGTTCCCAACTCCAACACCTCTTATATAACCCAAAACTTCCAGAAAGAAACCTAGATCAGGAGTTCCGCCGCCAGAAGCCTCCATAGCCACTGAAAACCAATCTAGACCCGTTCGGGCACCCTGCCAGAGGGGGGAATCCCTCTCCGGTGGCCATCTTCATCACCCCGGCGCTCTCCATGACGAGGAGGGAGTAGTTCACCCTCGGGGCTGAGGGTATGTACCAGTAGTTATGTGTTTGATCTCTCTCTCTATCGTGTTCTTGAGTTGGCATGATCTTGATGTATCGCGAGCTTTGCTATTATAGTTGGATCTTATGATGTTTCTCCCCCTCTACTCTCTTGTAATGGAGTGATTTTTCCCTTTGAAGTTATCTTATCGGATTGAGTCTTTAAGGATTTGAGAACACTTGATGTATGTCTTGCATGTGCTTATCTGTGGTGACAATGGGATATCACGTGGTTCACTTGATGTATGTTTTGGTGATTAACTTGCGGGTTCCGTGACCTTGGGAATCTATGCATAGGGGTTGCCACACGTTTTCGTCTTGACTCTCTGGTAGAAACTTTGGGGCACTCTTGAAGTTCTTTGTGTTGGTTGAATAGATAAATCTGAGATTGTGTGATGCATATCGTATAATCATACCCACGGATACTTGAGGTGACATTGGAGTATCTAGGTGACATTAGGGTTTTTGGTTGATTTGTGTCTTAAGGTGTTATTCTAGTACGAACTCTTGAATAGATCGATCAGAAAGAATAACTTTGAGGTGGTTTCGTACCCTACCATAATCTCTTCGTTTGTTCTCCGCTATTAGTGACTTTGGAGTGACTCTTTGTTGCATGTTGAGGGATAGTTATATGATCCAATTATGTTATTATTGTTGAGAGGACTTGCACTAGTGAAAGTATGAACCCTAGGCCTTGTTTCAACACATTGCAATACCGTTTACGCTCACTTTTATCATTAGTTACCTTGTTGTTTTTATATTTTCAGATTATAAAAACCTATATCTATCATCCATATTGCACTTGTATCACCATCTCTTCGCCGAACTAGTGCACCTATACAATTTACCATTGTATTAGGTGTGTTGGGGACACAAGAGACTCTTTGTTATTTGGTTGCAGGGTTGTTTGAGAGAGACCATCTTCATCCTACGCCTCCCATGGATTGATAAACCTTAGGTCATCCACTTGAGGGAAATTTTCTACTGTCCTACAAACCTCTGCACTTGGAGGCCCAACAACGTCTACAAGAAGAAGGTTGTGTAGTAGACATCACCCTGCTAGATCTGTCGAATTCATCATCGACTTGAAACCAGGCACCACCCCTATAGCCAAACGACCGTACAAGATGTCGTCAGATGAACTCATTGAGCTTAAGGAGGAAATCGACAAATCTCTTCACAAAGGTTTCATTCGCCCTAGTTGCTCTCCATGGGGAGCACCTTCTCTCTTTGTTAAGAAGAAGGATGGGACAAACCGATTGGTCCAAGATTATTGTCCTATTAACCAAGCCACCATTCAGAACAAATATCCCCTCCCTCGGATCAATTATTTGTATGATCAACTGGCTGGTTCATTAGTGTTCTCCAAACTCGACTTGAGGTTGGGTTACCACTAGATCCATGTTCATGAAGAGGATATCCCAAAGACCGCCTTCATGACTCGATATGGATCATACGAGTACACGGTCATATCTATCGGCTTAACCAATGCTCCACCCACCTTCTCTCGCTTGATGAACTATATATTCATGGATTACCTCGACAAGTTCGTCGTGGTTTATCTAGATGATATCCTTGTATTTTCCAAGAACAAAGAAGAGCATGCTGAACATCTTCGACTTGTGCTGGAAAAGCTACGAGAGCATCAACTATATGCCAAGTTCTCCAAATGTGAATTCTGGCTACCCGAAGTAACCTATCTTGGGCATGTCATCTCTAAGGATGGTATTTCCGTCAACCCTGAATGAGTTCAGCCTATTCTCGATTGGACACCTCCGAAGAATGTCAAGCAAGTCAGAAGTTTTCTCGGTCTTGCCAGCTATTATCGTTGATTCATCAAGAACTTCTCCAAGATCGCCAGGCCTCTGACTAACCTGTTGCATAAGGGCGTCAAGTTCCAATGGACAGGCAAGTGTCAGGAAAGTTTCCAGGCACTCAAAGACAGGTTGACTTCTGCCCTAGTGCTTGCTCCACCTGATACTAAGAAGGACTTTGTCATTTACTGCGATGCTTCCCGTCAAGGATTAGGTTGTGTCCTAATGCAAGAGCGCAGAGTGATTGCTTATGCCTCTCGTGAACTGCACCCTCACAAAGAAAACTACCCAGTTCATGACCTCGAGCTTGGTACTGTCATTCACGCTCTGAAGCAGTGGCGACATTACCTTCTCGGTAATCATTGCGAGATCTTCACCGGCCACCAAATTCTGAAGTATCTGTTTACTCAGCCAGACCTGAACCTCCGTCGGCAGAGATGGATGGAGACTGTTGCAGACTTTGACGTGGGTATATCATATACCCTAGGCAAGGCTAATGTAATGGCTGATGCCTTGAGCCGCAAGTCTTACTGCAACCACCTCCAGGTTCACAAAGTTCAGCCCTCGCTTGTTGAAGAATTCAGAAAGCTGAACCTCCATATTGTTCCTCCTGGTGCACTCGCTCCCCCTCCTCCTGAGAGCCGCAAGATGAACCTCCACATTGTTACCCAGGGTTCTCTCAATACCCTGGTTGCTAAACCAGATCTCGTGAACAACATCAAAACGATACAGAAGTATGACTCTCAAGCCCACAATATTAAGCGCTACCTCATAGAAGGAAAGCCCTCATTCTTCACTATTGCTGATGATGGCACCCTGTACTTCAAGGGCCGCTGATGTCTACTACACAACCTTCTTCTTGTAGATGTTTTTGGGCCTCCAAGTGCAGAGGTTTGTAGGACAGTAGCAAATTTCCCTCAAGTGGATGACCTGAGGTTTATCAATCCGTGGGAGGCGTAGGATGAAGATGGTCTCTCTCAAACAACCCTGCAACCAAATAACAAAGAGTCTCTTGTGTCCCCAACACACCCAATACAATGGTAAATTGTATAGGTGCACTAGTTCGGCGAAGAGATGGTGATACAAGTGCAATATGGATGATAGAAATAGGTTTTTATAATCTGAAAATATAAAAACAACAAGGTAACTAATGATAAAAGTGAGCGTAAACGGTATTGCAATGTGTTGAAACAAGGCCTAGGGTTCATACTTCCACTAGTGCAAGTTTTCTCAACAATAGTAACATAATTGGATCATATAACTATCCCTCAACATGCAACAAAGAGTCACTCCAAAGTCACTAATGGCAGAGAACAAACGAAGAGATTATTGTAGGGTACGAAACCACCTCAAAGTTATTCTTTCTGATCGATCTATTCAAGAGTTCATACTAGAATAACACCTTAAGACACAAATCAACCGAAACCCTAATGTCACCTAGATACTCCAATGTCACCTTAAGTATCCATGGGTATGATTATACGATATGCACCACACAATCTCAGATTCATCTATTCAACCAACACAAAGAACTTCAAAGAGTGCCCCAAAGTTTCTACCGAAGAGTCAAGACGAAAACGTGTACCAACCCCTATGCATAAGTTCACGAGGTCACGGAACTCGCAAGTTGATCACCAAAACATACATCAAGTGGATCACGTGATATCCCATTGTCACCACAGATAAGCACATGCAAGACATACATCAAGTGTTCTCAAATCCTTAAAGACTCAATCCGTTAAGATAACTTCAAAGGGAAAACTCAATTCATCACAAGAGAGTAGAGGGGGAGAAACATCATAAGATCCAAATATAATAGCAAAGCTCGCGATACATCAAGATTGTGCCAACTCAAGAACACGAGAGAGAGAGAGAGATGAAACACATAGCTACTGGTACATACCCTCGGCCCCGAGGGTGAACTACTCCCTCCTCGTCATGGAGAGCGCCGGGATGATGAAGATGTCCATCGGAGAGAGATTCCCCCCTCTGGCAGGGTGCCGAAATGGGTCTAGATTGGTTTTCGGTGGCTACGGAGGCTTCTAGCGGCGGAACTCCCGATCTATGATGTTCCCCGCTGTTTTTAGGGTATATGGACATATATAGGCAAAAGAAGTCGGTTAGGGGAGCCACGATGGGCCCACGAGGGTGGGGGTGCGCCCAGGGGTGTAGGGCGCGCCTCCCTGCCTCATGGCTTGCTCGAATCTTCCCTGACGTCTACTCCAAGTCTCCTGGATTGCTTCCGTTCCAAAAATAACTCTCCCGAAGGTTTCATTCCGTTTGGACTCCGTTTGATATTCCTTTTATTTGAAACACTGAAATAGGCAAGAAAACAGCAATTTGGGCTAGGCCTCGGGTTAATAGGTTAGTCCCAAAAATAATATAGAAGTGTTTAGTAAAGCCCATAAACATCCAAAACAGATAATATAATAGCATGAATACTTCATAAATTATAGATACGTTGGAGACGTATCAGCATCCCCAAGCTTAATTCCTGCTCGTCCTCGAGTAGGTAAATGATAAAAGAAAGAATTTATGAAGTGTTAATGCTAGCAGGTGCACAAGTTTGATCAATGGTAATTTCAATCACCTTTTCTAGCATCATTATATATCATAACAGTAGCTCAACTCATAGGACTTCTCATGATCAAGTAACAAGCTATTCACATGTTAAAGTATAGATCATAAACTTTCTTGAAAACTAACAAACCGTGTTATTAGTCATCAAACAATTATAATTCATCTTATTTTCAGGAAGTGTCTATGTCAGATCTTTGATTCAGCAAACTTCACATACTCAACTATCATTTAGTCTTTCACAATTGCTAACACTCATATGATATTTATGGGTTCAAAGTTTTAATCAGACACAGAGAAAGATAGGGGCTTATAGATTCGCCTCCCAACCTTTTACCTCAAGGGTAATGTCAACAATAATAGTTCATGATGCCTTACATCCAATTGGATATATATATCAGGATCTTTCCAACACAATGTGCTTGCCAAAGGATAAAATGTAAAAAGGAAAGGTGAATATCACCATGACTCTTGCATAAGGTATAAGACAAGAATAAAAGATAGGCCCTTCACAGAGGGAAGCAGAGGTTGTCATGCGCTTTTATAGTTGGATGCACAAAATCTTAATGCGAAAGAACGTCATTTTATGTTGCCACTTGTGATAGGGACCTTTATTATGCAGTCCGTTGCTTTTATTGCTTCCTCATCACAAGATCGTATAAAGCTCATTTTATCCACACTAATAGATCATACATATTTAGAGAGCAATTTTTATTGCATGCACCGATGACAACTTACTTGAAGGATCTTACTCAATCCATAGGTAGGTATGGTGGAATCTCATGGCAATACTGGTTTAAGGGATGTTTGGAAGCACAAGTAGTATCTCTACTTGGTGCAAAGAATTTGGCTAGCATGAGGGGGAAAGGCAAGCTCAGCATGTTGAATGATCCATGACGATATACTTTATTTCAGATATAAGAAAACATAACCCATTACGTTGTCTTCCTTGTCCAACATCAACCTTTTAACATGTCATATTTTAATGAGTGCTCACAATTACAAAAGATGTCCAAGATAGTATATTTATATGTGAAATCTCTCTTCCCTCAATATTCTTTCATGAATTGTTCAAGTGACCAAAACAATGTTTGCTAACCTTCAATAAATTTACCACCTCTACTTCTTATATGTGAAGTCATTACTCCCCATGGGATAAGCATATGAAACATATATAATTTCATATTTATTATATTCAATTCATTCAACCATTTACTCATAGGATATATGTAAAGCACGTGAATGAATAACAAACTACTCCGAAAGATATAAGTGAAGATCAATGAGTAGTTAAATAATTATTTAGCTATGTGAAGACTCTCCTATTTAATAATTTCAGATCTTGATACTTTATTCAAACAGCAAGCAAAACAAAATAAAATTACATCTAATAATAGCAAACATTATGTGAAGAAGCAAAAACTTAGGATCAACTGATACTAACCGATAATTGTTGAAGAAGAAAGGTGGGATGTCAACCGGGGCATCCCCAAGCTTAGACACTTGAGACTTCTTGAAATATTATCTTGGGATGCCCATCCCCAAGCTTAAGCTTTTGTGTCTCCTTAATTCCTCTCATATCACGGTGTCCCTAAATCTCAAAAACTTCATCCACACAAAACTCAACAAGGACTCGTGAGATAAGTTAGTATAAACCAATGCAAAAACCTTATCATACTCTTATGTAGCAAATCACTAAAATTATTAATCAACATTGATACTAAATTCCTCTGCATATTTAATAGTCCTATCCTCAAATAGAATAATTAAGCAAGCAAACATATGCGAACAATGCAAACATAACAACAATCTGCCTAAACAGGACAGTCTGTGAAGAATGCAGCAAGATCCATACTTAACTAGCTACAAAAATTATGAAAAACAATTCCCACTATAGTAAATTTGTCAGAGCTTATTATGCAAAAGGTTTCAACATTTTATCACATTCTGACTTTTCTAGAGAATTTTTGCAACAGTGATAAACTTTCTGTTTTCAAACAGCAACATGTAGACTTGTAAAATAGGCATAATAAAGGCCATCAATGCCACTTTTATTGAAATAAAAGATGCAAAACATTTCTCTAAATAACAGAAAGCAAATCCTAACAAAATAAATTGATGCTCCAAGCAAAACACATATCATGTGGTGAATAAAAAAGCTCCAAGTAAAGTTACCGATGAACGAAGACGAAAGAGGGGATGCCTTCCGAGGCATCCCCAAGCTTAGGCTCTTGGTTGTACTTGAATATTACCTTGGGGTGCCTTGGGAATCCCAAAGCTTAGGCTCTTTTCCACTCCTTATTCCATAGTCCATCGAATCTTTACCCAAAACTTGAAAATTTCACAACACAAAACTTAACAGAAAACTCGTGAGCTCCGTTAGTAAAAGAAAACAAACCACCACTTCAAGGAACTGTAATGAACTCATTCTTTATTTATATTGGTGTTAAACCTACTGTATTCCAACTTTTCTATGATTCATAAACTCTATTACTAGCCATAGATTCATCAAAATCTGTCGAAAACAGAACAGTCTGTAGTAATCTGTAGGTTTCGAATACTTTTGGAACCCCAAAAATTCTAAAATAAATTGCTGTATGTGAGGAATTTATCTATTAATAATCTGCAAAAATAATTAACTAAATAGCACTCTCCATTAAAAATGGCAGCAAATCTCGTGAGCGCTAAAGTTTCTGTTTTTTACAGCAAGATCGCAAAGACTTTCCCCCAAGTCTTCCCAAAGGTTCTACTTGGCACAAACACTAATTAAAACATAAAACCACATCTAAACAGAGGTCAGATGAATTATTTATTACTAAACAGTATCAAAAATCAAAGAGCAAAAATAAAATTGGGTTGCCTCCCAACAAGCGCTATCGTTTAACGCCCCTAGCTAGGCATGATGATTTTAATGATGCTCACATAAAAGATAAGAATTGAAACATAAAGAGAGCATCATGAAGAATATAACTAGCACATTTAAGCCTAACCCACTTCCTATGCATAGGGATTTTGTGCGCAAAAAACTTGTGGGAACAAGAATCAACTTGCATAGGAAGGTAAAACAAGCAGATCTTCAAGATTTTCAACACATAGAGAGGAAATTTGATATTATTGCAATTCCTACAAGCATATGTTCCTCCCTCATAATAATTTTCAGTAGCATCATGAATGAATTCAACAATATAACCATCACACAAAGCATTCTTTTCATGATCTACAAGCATATAATTTTTATTACTCTCCACACATGCAAAATTCTTCTCATTCGGAATAGTGGGAGTATCATAAGAGACTCGAATACTATAAATTGTTTCCACATTAAAAGAGTAATGTTCAGAAAAAGGGTAATCATAATCATGACAAGTTTTAATATAATCATCACTACTTTTTATAGCATACGTATCATCACAATAATTATCATAAGTAGCAACTTTGTTCTCATCATAATCGATTGAAACCTCTTCCAAGATAGTGGAATAATCACTAAATAAAGTCATGACCTCTCCAAATCAACTTTCATAATTATCACAATAAGATTCAACATCCTCCAAAATAGTGGGATCATCACTTTCTAAAGTTTACACTCTTCCAAACCCACTTTCATCAATATAAACATTATAAATAGGAGGCATGCTATCATCATAATAAATTTGCTCATCAAAACTTGGGAGACAAAAAAATCATCTTCATCAAACATAGAATCCCCAAGCTTGTGACTTTGCATATCATTAGCATCATGGATATTCAAGGAATTCATACTAACAACATTGCAATCATGCTCATCATTCAAATATTTAGTGCCAAACATTTTAATACATTCTTCTTCTAATATTTTGGCAGAATTATCGGAATCCTTATTTTCATGAAAGACATTAAAAAGATGAAGCATATGAGGTACCCTCAATTCCATTTTTTTGTACTTTTCTTTTATAAACTAAACTAGTGATAAAACAAGAAACAAAAAGATTCGATTGCAAGATCTAAATATATACCTTCAAGCGCTAACCTCCCTGGCAACGGCGCCAGAAAAGAGCTTGATGTCTACTACACAACCTTCTTCTTGTAGAAGTTGTTGGGCCTCCAAGTGCAGAGGTTTGTAGGACAGTAGAAAATTTCCCTCAAGTGGATGACCTAAGGTTTATCAATCCGTGGGAGGCGTAGGATGAAGATGGTCTCTCTCAAACAACCCTGCAACCAAATAACAAAGAGTCTCTTGTGTCCCCAATACACCCAATACAATGGTAAATTGTAGTGCACTAGTTCGACGAAAAGATGGTGATACAAGTGCAATATGGATGATAGATATAGGTTTTTGTAATCTGAAAATATAAAAACAGCCAGGTAACTAATGATAAAAGTGAGCGTAAACGGTATTGCAATGTGTTGAAACAAGGCCTAGGGTTCATACTTTCACTAGTGCAGGTTCTATCAACAATAATAACATAATTGGATCATATAACTATCCCTAAACATGCAACAAAGAGTCACTCCAAAGTCATTAATAGCGGAGAACAAACAAAGAGATTATTGTAGGGTACGAAACCACCTCAAAGTTATTCTTTCTGATCGATCTATTCAAGAGTTCATACTAGAATAACACCTTAAGACACAAATCAACCAAAACCCTAATGTCACCTAGATACTCCAATGTCACCTCAAGTATAAGTGGATATGATTATATGATATGCATCACACAATCTCAGATTCATCTATTCAACCAACACAAAGAACTTCAAAGAGTGCCCCAAAGTTTCTACCGGAGAGTCAAGACGAAAACGTGTGCTAACCCCTATGCATAAGTTCACGAGGTCATAGAACTCGCAAGTTGATCACCAAAACATACATCAAGTGGATCACGTGATATCCCATTGTCACCACAGATAAGCACATGCAAGACATACATCAAGTGTTCTCAAATCCTTAAAGACTCAATCTATTAAAATAACTTCAAAGGGAAAACTCAATTCATCACAAGAGAGTAGAGGGGGAGAAACATCATAAGATCCAAATATAATAGCAAAGCTCGCGATACATCAAGATCGTGCCAACTCAAGAACACGAGAGAGAGAGAGAGAGAGAGAGAGAGAGAGAGAGTGATCAAACACATAGCTACCGGTACATACCCTCAGCCCCGAGGGTGAACTACTCCCTCCTCATCATGGAGAGCGCCGGGATGATGAAGATGGCCACCGCCGAGGGATTCCCCCCTCCGGCAGGGTGCCGGAATGGGTCTAGATTGGTTTTTGGTGGCTACGGAGGCTTCTGGCGGCGGAACTCCCGATCTATTTTGTTCCCCGATGTTTTTTGGGTATATGGACATATATAGGCGAAAGAAGTCGGTCAGGGGAGCCACGAGGGGCCCACGAGGGTGGGGAGCGCGCCTCCCTGCCTCGTGGCTTGCTCAAAGCTTCCCTGACGTCTACTCCAAGTCTCCTGGATTGCTTCCGTTCCAAAAATAACTTTCCCGAAGGTTTCATTCCGTTTGGACTCCGTTTGATATTCCTTTATTTCGAAACACTAAAATAGGCAAGAAAACAACAATTTGGGCTAGGCCTCGGGTTAATAGGTCAGTCCCAAAAATAATATAAAAGTGTTTAGTAAAGCCCATAAACATCCAAAACAGATAATATAATAGCATGAATACTTCATAAATTATAGATACGTTGGATACGTATCAGCCGCCTAGTGGTGCCATGTTCAGAGGAAAGCCAGGATATGACACAGGAGGTTATGGAAGAAGCTCATGATACGCCTTTGTCTATTCATCTCGGTATTACAAAGATGTACCAGGACATTCGTCAAAGATTCTGGTGGTCTAATATGAAGCAAGACATTGCTCGTTCTGTTGCTGAGTGTGACGTTTGCCGTCGTATCAAAGAAGAACATTAAAGGCCTGCTAGAACTCTGCAACCTATCTCTATTCCTGAATGGAAATGGGACCATGTTGAAATGGACTTCGTCACTGGATTTCCCAAATCGCAGAAAGGTAATGATGCTATTCTTGTCGCCATTGACCGGCTTTCTAAGGTCGCACATTTTCTGGCGGTCAAAGAAACAATCATTGCTAGTCAGCTTGCAACTCTTTATATGTCTAGAATTGTTTCACTTCACGGTATTCCACTGGTTATCAGTTCAAACTGTGGCAGCTTGTTCACTTCAAGATTCTAGGCAAGATTCCAAGTAGCTATGGAAACTCATATGTCGTTTAGTACCGCGTTTCGTCCTCAGTCGCAAGGACAAGTTGAACGTGTCAACCAAGTTCTCGAAGACATGCTTCAAGCTTTTGTAATTTCCTTCGGCAATAAATGGGAGGAATCTCTTCCGTATGCCGAGTTCTCTTATAATAATAGCTATCAAGCTAGTCTGAAGATGGCCCCCTTCGAAGTGTTGTACGGACGAAAGTGTCGAACCCCTCTGAACTGGTCAGAAACTGAGGAACGTCCACTCTTCGGTCCAGATATTATCCAACAGGCCGAAGAACAAGTCTGCATTATTCGTGAGAATCTAAAGACCGCTCAGTCACGTCAGAAAAGTCAGTATGACCGTCATCACAAAGACATGGTCTATCAACCTGGCGAAAAGGCTTATCTTCGAGTTACACCAATGAAGGGTGCTCACCGCTTCGGGATCAAGGGCAAGTTAGCTCCTCGCTATATCAGTCCCTTCACTATTCTGGAAAGGCGTTTAAAAGTGGCATATCAACTGGAGCTTCCGCCGAACCTTTCTCAGGTTCACGATGTGTTCCACGTGTCACAGCTCCGACGTTGCTTCAAGGACCCAATCCGAGGAGTGGATCATGAAGTGCTCGAATTGCAAGAGGACCTCTCCTATAAAGAGCATCCGGTCTGCATTCTCGGCCAAGCTGAACGCCGCACACGTCAAAAGGCAATCAAGTTCCTCAAGGTCCAGTGGTTGCATCACTCTGAAGATGAAGCCACTTGGGAGCGCGACGACCGCCTGTGTGATGAATACCCCGCACTGTTTCCTTCTACCTCCTAAATCTCGGGACGAGATTTCTTGTAGTGGAGGAGTTTGGTAATGCCCGGATGATTAAGCTATAGTGAAACTCTACTAATGATGCCACATCACCTCCGTCACTGTTTAATCTCGCGTTGGTTCGAAACTTTTCAAAATAAAACTTAAATATAGTCAAACATCAAAAAAATCAAACATCAAAACAAAAATGTTCAGTTGGTGCCACATATTTCACTAGTAATAATAGTGGAGGAAACTCATTTTAGAAAATACTGAAATGCTCTAAAATAAATAAAACAGAAAAAGTGAAAAGAATAAAAACAGAAAAACAAAACTAAAAAAAAAGAAAACGAAAAACAAACCCCAACCCCCACTGGACCAGGCGGCCCAGCTCATAGGCCAGGCCGGCCCACCTGGCCCAGCCGGCCGACCCACCCCCTCCATATCCCCACTAGGGGGAAACCCTAACCCACGACCCACCTCACTCCCCCACTCCCCCACGACTCTCTCCCCTCCCCGATCCAGATCGGGATCGGGGGAACGAACCCAGGTTGTGCCCGAGCCCGACGCGCCACTGCCGCTCGACGCCGATGCCGGAGCTCCTCCTCGCCAGGCTGCCTCCTCCACATCGCCGTCGTCTCCGACTTCCTCCCCGCGCCCCACTGCCCCGAACCCTGCAACCGCCGTGAGCCCCGGCCTCTCCTTCTCTCTCCCTTGTTCCTCGCTCGCCCATCGGCCGCGCCATCCACGCCTAGGGCCAGCCCCGCACGGCGCCCGCTCTCTGCGCCGCCCCCCCTTTCTGCCGCTCGCCGCCACCGAACCTAAGCGCTCGAAGATCGATGCGTGTGCCGTCCCGCTCACGCACGCGCCTCGCCCGCGCGCGCCCGCGCTCACACCTCCCTGCCTCGCCCCGCTCCCGCAGGCTGCTGCTGCACTACTCTGCCTGCGCGCGCACGCCCATGTTGTTGTGCCCTTGCTTGCCTCCGCGTCGTGCCCCGCGCGCCCTGGCCTCCTTCCCGAGCGGCCCGTTGCTGCTCACCACTGCCCGCTCGCGCCGTGGCCGTCGCCCGCGCCCCTGGAGGCCGCTTGGTTCCGGCCACCACCACCCACACCACTGCGCTCGTGGCCGCACCGCCCGGGCCTCGCCTTCGTCACCCTTGCCCGCATCTCCGGTTGCCGAGCCCGCCTACGCCGACCGCATCCGCCTTTAGCCGCGCGCCAACAGTCGTCCCGTGCCGCCGCTGCTTACTGGCCGGCGATGTCGTCCCCCTCGCCGTTGCGCTGCTCCGCTGCCGCCGCTACTGCCTACGGCCGCCGTAGCTGCCTAGTCCGCTCCCCAGCCGGCGCCGTTGCCCTCGCCCGAGCCAGCGGATTGGCTCGTCCCAGTCGGGTGCCCACACGCCCGTTACCGCTACGCCAGTGCCCGGTTTGGCCTATGTGCCCATGACAGGCGGGGCCCACCCCAGAACATTTAAAAAAAGATTTAAAAATAATAATATTAATAAATTTAATTAATTAATTAATTAATCAAATTAATTAATCCTGTTTAATTAACACTGTTTAGTTAACTAATTAACTCTAATTAACTTGCTAATTAAATGTTAACAAATAGTTAGTCTTCAGTCTATGACAAACGGGCCTCGTTTGTCAGTTTGACTGCTGATGTCATGATGACGTCAGCAAGCGCTATTCTCGATAATGTTGTTTTAAAATAATTAAATAAATGTTAAAATGATTTAAATCTTTGAAAATTAATATAAAAGAAACCGTAGCTCGGATGGAAAAACTTTGTACATGAAAGTTGCTCAGAACGACAAGACGAATCCGGATAAGCATACCGTTTATCCGACACACATCCCTAGCATAGCAAAAACGCAACTTTCCCCCTCCGATTCATCTATCCGAAAACACGAAACACCGGGGATACTTTCTCGGATGTTTTCCCCCTTTGCCGGTATCACCTCCTACTGTGTTAGGGCACACCTAGCACCGTTACTTGTCATGTCATGCATCAATATGCATCTATTTGCATTGTATTCATTGTTTCTTCCCCCTCTTCTCTCCGGTAGACTACGAGACTGACGCCGCTGCTGGTGCCGCAATCGACTATGTTGTTGACGACCCCTACTTGCCAGAGCAACCAGGCAAGTCCCCCCCCCCCTTGATCACCAAATATCGCCTATTCTTCTCTCTACTGCTTGCATTAGAGTAGTGTAGCATGTTACTGCTTTCCGTTAATCCTATTCTGATGCATAGCCTATCATTATTGCTACAGTTGTTGATACCGTACCTGCAATCCTAAATGATTAGTATAGGATGCTAGTTTATCATCAGTGGCCCTACATTCTTGTCAGTCTGCCATGCTATATTATCGGGTCATGATCACGTCGGGTGTTGATCACGGGTATATACTATACATATTACACATGATACATGTTGTGACTAAAGTCGGGTCGGCTCGTTGAGTACCCACGGTTGATTCACGAATTGGGGGCTGAAAGGACATACTTTCCCGATGGCCCTCTGGGTGGATCTTTGTGGCGGAGCGACAAGGCAGGTTGATACCACCCAGGCGAGAGGTGGGCCTGGCCCTGGTCGGCGTTCGTGGTTACTTCAAGATAACACGCTTAACGAGATCTTGGTATTTGTTCTGAGTCTAGCCATTGGCCTATACACACTAACCAACTATGTGGGAACAGTTATGGGCACTCGACGTCGTGGTATCAGCCAAAGCCTTCGTGACGTTAGCGACTGAGTGGCGCGCGCCAGGTTGGACCGCGTAACACAACTTGCTTTGCAATGTACGTTGCTAGGTCTGCTCACCGGCCGCCCTCGCAACGTGTAGGTGTGCAATGGGCGATGGTCCCAGACCCCTGCGTGCATAGGATGTAGACCGGCATGCTGACCTCTCTGTTGTGCCTAGGTAGGGTTGCAACGTGTTGATCTTCCGAGGCCGGGCACGACCCAAGAAAGTGTGTCCGACCAAAGGGGATCGAGCGTGTTCGGAAATGTGGTGCATCCCTGCAAGGAAGTTTATCTATTCGAATAGCCATGTCCCTCGGTAAAAGGACGACCCGGAGTTGTACCTTGACCTTATGACAACTAGAACCAGATACTTAATAAAATACACCCTTTCAAGTGCCAGATACAACCCGGTGATCGCTCTCTCACAGGGCGACGAGGGGAGGATCGCCAGGTAGGATTATGCTATGCGATGATACTTGGTTAACTTACCATCTACTCTCTTCTTCTGCTGCAAGATGGAGGTTGCCAGAAGCATAGTCTTCGATAGGACTAGCTATCCCCCTCTTATTCCGGCATTCTGGAGTTTAGTCCACATGTACTACCCCTTTCATTGATACCAATGCATATGTAATGTAGCTCCTTGCTTGCAAGTACTTTGGATGAGTACTCACGGTTGCTTTGCTCCCCCCCCTTTTTCCCCTTTCTATACCCGATTGTTGCGACCAGAAGTTGGAGTCTAGGAGCCAGACGCCGTCGACGATGACTCCTACTACTCTAGAGGTGCCTACTACTACGTGCAGGCCGCTGACGACGACCAGGAGTAGTTTAGGAGGATCCCAGGCAGGAGGCATGCGCCTCTTTCGATCTGTATCCCAGTTTGTGCTAGCCTTCTTAAGGCAAACTTGTTTACTTATGTCTGTACTCAGATATTGTTGCTTCCGCTGACTCGTCTATGATCGAGCTCTTGTATTCGAGCCCTCGAGGCCCCTGGCTTGTAATATGATGCTTGTATGACTTATTTTATTTGTAGAGTTGTGTTGTGATATCTTCCCGTGAGTCCCTGATCTTGATCATACACGTTTGCGTGTATGATTAGTATATGATTGAATCGGGGGCGTCACAAGGAGGAAGACAGACACTGATGATAATGTCACCATCTACAAAGCTCGACTTGTCGCAAAAGGTTTTCGACAAGTTCAAGGTGTTGACTACGATGAGATTTTCTCACTCGTAGCGATGCTTAAGTCTGTCTAAATTATGTTAGCAATTGCTGCATTTTATGAAATATGGCAAATGGATGTCAAAACTGCATTCCTTAATGGATTACTTAAAGAAGAGTTGTATATGATGCAACCAGGAAGTTTTTGTCGAACCTAAAGGTGCTAACAAAGTATGCAAGCTCCAACGATCCATCTATGGATTGGTGCAAGCATCTCGGAGTTAGAATATAGGCTTTGATGAGGTGATCAAATCATATGGTTTTATATAGACTTTTGGTGAATCATGTATTTACAAGAAAGTGTGTGGGAGCTCTATAGCATTTCTGATAGTATATGTGGATGACATATTGTTGATCGTAAATGATATAGAATTTCTGGATATCATAAAAGGATACTTGAATAAGAATTTTTCAATGAAATACCTCAGTAAAGCTACTTAAATATTGGGCATCAAGATCTATAGGGATAGATCGAGATGCTTAATAGGACTTTCACAAAGCACATACCTTGGCAAATGTTTGAAGAAGTTCAAAATAGATCAGTCAAAGAAAGGGTTCTTGCCTATGTTGCAAGGTGTGAAGTTGAGTAAGACTCAAATCCCGACCATGGCAGAAGATAGAGAGAGAATGAAAGTCATTCCCTATGACTCAGACATAGGTTCTATAAAGTATGTCATGTTGTGTACCAGACAAATTGTGTACCTTGCCATGAGTTTGGCAAGGGGGTACAATATTGATCCAGGAGTAGATCACTGGACAACGGTCAAAATTATCCCTAGTTACCTAAGAGGACTAAGGAGATATTTCTTGATTACGGAGGTAATAAAGAGTTAGTCGTAAAGGGTTACATCGATGCAAGCTTTGACGCCGATGCAGACGACTCTGTGTCTAAATCTGGATACGTATTGAAAGTGGGAGCAATTAGCTAGAGTAGCTCCGTGTAGAGCATTGTAGACATAGAAAATTGCAAAATACCTACGGATCTGAATGTGGCAGACCCATTGACTAAACTTCTCTCACAAGCAAAACATGATCACTCCTTAATACTCTTTGGGTGTTAATAACATGGCGATGTGAACTAGATTATTGACTCTAGTAAACTCTTCGGGTGTTGGTCACATGGTGATGTGAACTATGGGTGTTAAATCACATGGTGATGTGAACTAGATTATTGACTCTAGTGCAAGTGGGAGACTGGAGGAAATATGCCCTAGAGCCAATAATAAAGTTGTTATTTTATATTTCCTTATATCATGATAAATGTTTATTATTCATGCTAGAATCGTATTAACCGGAAATTTGATACATGTGTGGATACATAGACAAAACTCCGTGTCCCTAGTAAGCCTCTACTAGACTAGCTCGTTAATCAAAGATGGTTAGGTTTCCTAACCATGGACATGTGTTGTCATTTGATGAACGGGATCACATCATTAGGGGAATGATTTGATGGACAAGACCCATCCGTTAGCTTAGCATATTGATCATTCAGTTTTATTGCTATTGCTTTCTTCACGTCAAATACATATTCCTTCGACTATGAGATTATGCAACTCCCGGATACAGGAGGAATACCTTGTGTGCTATCAAACATCACAACGTAACTGGGTAATTATAAAGATTCTCTACAGGTATCTCCGAAGGTGTTTGTTGGGTTGGCATAGATCGAGATTAGGATTTGTCACTCCGAGTATCGGAGAGGTATCTCTGGGCCCTCTCGGTAATACACATCATGATAAGCCTTGCAAGAAATGTGAATAATGAGTTAGTTACGGGATGATGCATTACGGAATGGGTAAAGAGACTTGCCGGTAACAAGATTGAACTAGGTATGAAGATACCGACGATCGAATCTCAGGCAAGTAACATACCGATGACAAAGGGAATAACGTATGTTGTCATTATGGTACGACCGATAAAGATCTTTGTAGAATATGCGGGAACCAATATAAGCATCCAGGTTCCGATGTTGGTTATTGACCGGAGAGGTTTCTGGGTCACGTCTACATAGTTCTCGAACTCGTAGGGTCCGCGCGCTTAACGTTCGATGATGATTTTGTATTATATGAGTTATGTGATTTGGTGAACGAATGTTGTTCAGAGTCCTGGATGAGATCCGGACATGACGAGGAGTCTCAAAATGGTCGAGAGGTAAAGATTCATATATTGGACGATGATATTCGGACACCTGGAGTGTTCCGGGGGTACCGGGTACATATCGGATCACCGGAAGGGGTTCCGGGCATCCCCCCGGCAACTGCATGGGCCTAATGGGCCAAGAAGGGGACAAACCAGCCCCCACACCCCATGTAGGACGAAATAAGGGGGAAGGAAAGAGGGGAAGAGAGAAAGGAAGGGGAGCAATTCGGTGGCATTTCCTATTTGGCGTTGCAGGCGCCGGTTTCTACTGTTTTTGCTAACCGGCACCTGCAGCAGCTACTCGCGGGCCGGCCCATCTCACCTCCCTTTTCCTGCAGAAAAAGCAAAAACAACGCAGGTGAAGAAAATTGAACACGGGACCCCAAAGATGGAACCAAACCACAATAACCACCACGCCAACACGCCCCACGTGTTAATATTTTTTCCGACTTTTCTTATTTCTTATTTCCTTTTTCCTTTTTTTTCTTTTTTCATTTTTAATATTTCCTAGTTTGGTGATTTCTTTCAAATTCATGAAATTTTCTTAAAATGGATGAGTTTTTTTTTCTCAAAACTGATTTTTTTGTTCAATTCAATAAACTTTTTTTCAAATTTGATGAACTTTTTCTAATTCTTTTGATTTTTTTTGAAAATCCATGAACTCTTTTCAATTTCGATGAACTTTTTCTCAAAACTGATTTTTTTTCATTCAATTCAATGAACTATTTTTCAAGTTTGATGAACTTTTTCTAATTCTTTTGATTTTTTTTGAAAATTCATGAACTCTTTTCAATTTCGATGAACTTTTTCTCAAAACTGATTATTTTTTCATTCAATTCAATGAACTATTTTTCAAATTTGATGAACTTTTTTCAATTTTTTTTGAAAATCCATGAAATCTTTTCAATTTCGGTGAACTTTTTTGAAATTCGATGAACTTTTTTAAACATGCATGAACTTTTTATCATTTTTATGAACTTTTTTCAAGTTTGATGAACCTTTTTTTCAGAATTGATGAACTTTTTTCATATGTGATGAACTGTTTCTGTAATCCCATGATTTTTCAAATCCGGCGAATTTCTTTTTCAAATTTGTGAACTTTTTTTAATCAAAAATTAGAAAAGTTCATCGATTTGAAAAATAGTTCACGAGTTTGGAAAAATTCATCATATGGGGAAGAAAAAAAGAAAAATGAAAAAACAAAAAAGGAAAGAAGAACCTAATAAAGAAAATTAGTGATGTAACCTACCGGATCTGCCGTTGTGGCTGAGTGGTTAGTGTGTTGTAATACGAGAATGGAGGTTGTCGTATCGAGTCTCCTCACAAGCGCCAACTTTATTTTATTTTTCCTGTTGGGCGCGCTCCTTTTTTGGGCCGGCCCGCTTCCCGTCGCTTGCGAGCGCCAGAAGCGCCAACCGGCGCTTAAAGCGCAGATTAGGAGCTCCCCAATTCGGCCTCCCCCTTCCTTCTCTCCTCCCTCATCCTTCCTTCCCCCTCCGGATGAATATGGAAGGGGGGAGGCCGAATTGGGAGGCTCCCAAGTAGGATTCCTCCTAATTGGGGTGCCCCTTGGCTGCCTCTCCTCCCCTCCAACCTTTATATATGTGGGGGGCACAGCTAGAACACACATCAATTATTCTTAGCTGTGTGCGGTGCCCCCTCCACCGTTTACTCCTTTGGTCATATTGTCGTACTGCTAGGCGAAGCCCTGCGCGGATCACTTCACCATCACCGTCACCACGCCGTCGTGCTGATGAAACTCTCCCTCGACACTTTGCTGGATCAAGAGTTCGAGGGATGTCAGTGAGCTGAATGTGTGCAAAACTCGGAGCTGTCGTACGTTTGCTCTTGATCGGTTGAATCGAGAAGACGTTCGACTATATCAACCGCATTAAACTAACGCTTCCGCTTTTAGTCTACGAGGGTACGTGGACACACTCTCCCCCTCGTGTTGCTATGCATCTCCTAGATAGATCTTGCATGATCATAGGATTTTTTTTTTGAAATTGCATGCTACGTTCCCCAACAACACTCTCCCATCTCGTTGCTATGCATCTCCTAGATAGATCTTGCGTGAGCGTAAGAATTTTTTTGAAATTGCATGCTACGTTCCCCAACAGATCCTATCTCAGATTTTATGGTCTCAAGCCATTTTTCGGAATTTGGGCTCATCATAGCTTCTTCATAGTTCATAGGTTCGTCATGGTCTAATAACATGACTTCCAGGAGAGGATTACCGTACCACTCTGGTGCGGAACATGCTCCGTTTGACCTACGAGGTCCAGTAGTAACTTGATCCGAAGTTTCATGATCATCATCATTAACTTCCTCTTTAGTTGGTATAGTCATCACGGGAATGATTTTCTGTGATGAGCTACCTTCCAATTCGAGAGAAGGTACAATTACCTCATCAAGTTCTACTTTCCTCCCACTCACTTCTTTCGAGAGAAACTCCTTCTCTAGAAAGTTTCAATTCTTGGCAACAAATATCTTGCCTTCGGATTTGTCATAGAAGGTGTACCCAATTGTTTCCTTAGGGAATCCTATGAAGACATACTTCTCTGATTTGGGTTCAAGCTTATCAGGCTGAAGCCTTTTGACATAAGTGTCGCAACCCCAAACTTTAAGAAACGACAACTTAGGTTTCTTGCCAAACCACAGTTCATACTATGTCGTGTCAACGGATTTAGATGGTGCCCTATTTAATGTGAATGCAGTTGTCTCTAATGCATAACCCTAGAATGATAAAGGAAAATCGGTAAGAGACATCATAGAATGCACCATATCCAATACAGCATGGTTACAACGTTCAGATACACCATTACGCGGTGGTGTTCCTGGTGGCGTGAGTTGTGAAACTATTCCACATTGTTTTAAATGAAGGCCAAACTCGTAACTCAAATATTCGCCTCCGCGATCAGATCGTAGAAACTTTATTTTCTTATTACGATGATTCTCCACTTCACTCTGAAATTCTTTGAACTTTTCAAATGGTTCAGACTTGTGTTTCATTAAATAGATATACCCATATCTGCTCAAATCATCTATGAAGGTCAGAAAATAACGATACCCGTCGCGAGCCTCAACACTCATCGGACCGCATACATTGGTATGTATTATTTCCAATAAGTCATTAGCTCGCTCCATTGTTCCGGAGAACAGAGTTTTTAGTCATCTTGTCCATGAGGCATGGTTCGCAAGTATCAAATGATTCATATTCAAGTGATCCCAAAAGTCCATCTGCATGGAGTTTCTTCATGCACTTTACACCAATATGACCAAAACGGTAGTGCCACAAGTATGTTGCACTATCATTATCACTTTGCATCTTTTGGCATCAATATTATGAATATGTGTATCACTATGATCGAGATTTAATAAACCATTTACATTGGGTGTATGACCATAGAAGGTTTTATTCATGTAAACAGAACAACAATTATGCTTTGACTTAAATGAATAACTATATTGCAATAAACATGATCCAATCATATTCATGCTCAACGCAAACATCAAATAACATTTATTTAGGTTCAACACAAATCCCGAAGGTAGAGGGAATATGTGATGGTGATCTTATCAACCTTGGAATCACTTACAACACACATCGTCACCTCACACTTAACTAGTCTCTGTTCATTTTGCAACTCCTGTTTCGAGTTACTAATCTTAGCAACATAAACCAGTACCAAATACCCATGGGCTACTATGAACACTAGTAAGGTACACATCAATAACATGTATATCAAATATACCTTTGTTCACTTTGCCATCCTTCTTATCCACCAAGTATTTGGGGCAGTTCCGCTTCGAGTGACCATTTCCTTTGTAGTAGAAGCACTCAGTTTCAGGCTCGGGTCCAGCTTTGGGCTTCTTCATGGGAGTGCAACTTGCTTGCCATTCTTTTTGAAGCTCCTTTTCTTTCCCTTGCCCTTTTCTTTAAACTAGTGGTCTTATTAACCATTAACATTTGATGCTCTTTCTTGATTTCTACCTTCGCGGATTTCAGCATCACGAAGAACTCAGGAATCATTTTCGTCATCCCTTGGATATTATAGTTTATCACGAAGTTCTAGTAGCTTTGTAATAGTGACTAGATAACTCTGTCCATCACTATCTAATCTGGAAGATTAACTCCCACTTGATTCAAGCGATTGTAGTACCCAGACATTCTAAGTACATGCTCACTGGCTGAGCCATTCTCCTCCATCTTGTAGGCAAAAGTACTTGTCAGAGGTATCATACCTCTCGACATGAACATGAGTCTGAAATACCAATTTCAGCTCTTGGAACATCTCTTATGCTCTGTGGCGTTCCAAACATTTTTTAAGTCCCGGTTTTAAGCCGTAAAGCATGGTGCACTAAACTATTAAGTAGTCATCATACTGAGTTTGCCCGACGTTCATAATGTTTGCATATGTTCCTGCAATAGGTCTGTCTCCTAGCGGTGCATCAAGGACATAATTCTTCTATGCAACAATGTGGATAATCCTCAGATCACGGACCTAGTCAGCATCATTGCTACTATCATCTTTCAACTTATTTTCTCTAGGAACATATCAAAAATAAGGGAGCTATATCGCAAGCTATCGATCTACAACATAAATTTGCAAACACTATCAGGACTAAGTTCATGATAAATTAAGTTTAATTAATCAAATTACTTAAGGACTTCCACATAGATAGACATCCCTCAAGTCATCTAAATGATACGTGATCCAAATCAACTAAACTATGTCCGATCATCACGTGAGATGGAGAAGTCATCAATGGTGAACATCTCTATGTTGATCATATCTACTATATGATTCACGTTCGACCTTTCAGTCTCCAGTGTTCCGAGGCCATGTATGTACATGCCAGGCTCGTCAAGTTTAACCTGGGTATTCCGCATGTGCAAAACTGTCTTGCACCCATTGTATGTGAACGTAGAGTCTATCACACCTGATCATCACGTGGTGTCTCAACACGACGAACTGTTGCAACGGTTCATACTTGGGGAGAACACTCATACCTTAAAATTTTAGTTAAGGGATCATCTTATAATGCTACCGCCGTACTAAGCAAAACAAGATGCATAAAAGATAAACATCACATGCAATCAAAATACGTCACATGATATGGCCATCATCATCTTGTGCTTTTGATCTCCATCTCCAAAGCATCATCATGATCTCCATCGTCACCAGCTCGACACCTTTATCTCCATCGTAGCGTCGTGGTCGTCTCGCCAACTATTGCTTCTACAACTATCGCTAATGCACAGTGATAAAGTAAAGCAATTACATGGCGTTTGCATTTCATACAATAAAGAGACAACCATAAGGCTCCTGCCGGTTCTCAGATATCTTACAAAACCTGATCATCTCATACAATAACGTGATATGTCCATTTTGCATCATGTTTTGTTACTGTTATTCATAATGTTTTTATCCATAATAATGCTTTTTGGAGTAATTCTAATGCATTTTCTCTCATAATTTACAAGGTACACACCAAGGGGGGGGGGATTCTGGCAGCTGGAAATCTGGACCTGGAAAAGCTACGTCAGGCTACCTATTCTACACAACTCCAAATGAGCTAAAACTTCACGGGGATTTTTATGGAATACATAAGAATTATTGGAGCAAATAACTACCAGAGGCGGGCCACCAAGTGGGCACAACCCACCTAGGCGCGCCAGGGCCCCCTGGCGCGCCCTGGGGGTTGTGGCCTCCTCGGCCCACCTCCGGTGCCCATCTTTTCGTATATAAGTCATTTTGACCTAAAAAATAAGAGGAGGACTCTCGGGACGAAGCGCTGCCACCTTGAGGTGGAACTTGGACAGGAGCACTTTTTCCGTCCGGCGGAGCGATTCCGCCAGGGGAACTTCCCTCCCAGAGGGGGAAATCATCGTCATCATCATCACCAACAACTCTCTCATCTTCGGGAGGGCAACCTCCATCAGCATCTTCAACAGCACCATCTCCTCTCAAACCCTAGTTCATCTCTCGTGTTCAATCTTGTTACCAGAACTATAAATTGGTACTTCTGGGTGACTAGTAGTGTTGATTACATCTTGTAGTTGATTACTATATGGTTTATTTGGTGGAAGATTATATGTTCAGATCCAATATGCTATTTAATACCCCTCTGGTATTGAGCATGATTATTATTTGTGAGTAGTTACCTTTGTTCTTGAGGTCACGGGAGAAATCATGTTGCAAGTAATCATGTGAATTTGGTATGTGTTCGATATTTTGATAGTATGTATGTTGTGATTCCCTTAGTGGTGTCATGTGAACGTCGACTACATGACACTTCACCATATTTGGGCCTAAGGGAATGCATTGTGGATTAGCAATTAGATGATGGGTTGCGAGAGTGACAGAAGCTTAAACCCCAGTTTATGCACTATTCCGTAAGGGACCGATTGGATGCAAAAGTTTAATGCTATGGTTAGAATTTATTCTTAATACTTTTCTCGTAGTTGCGGATGCTTGCGAAAGGGTTAATCATAAGTAGGAGGTTTGTTCAAGTAAGAACAACACCTAAGCACCGGTCCACCCACATATCAAATTATCAAAATAGCGAACACGAATCGAACCAACATGATGAGAGTGACTAGATGAAATTCCCATGTATCCTCAAGAACGCTTTGCTTATTATAAGAGACTACTTTGGCCTGTCCTTTGCCTCCAAAGGATTGGGCTACCTTGCTGCACTTTTGTTACTATTATCGTTACTTGTAGATATTACCTTACTGGAAACTACTTGTCATTTCCTTCTGCTCCTCGTTGGGTTCGACACTCTTACTTATCGAAAAGAGCTACAATTGATCCCCTATACTTGTGGGCCATCAAGGCTATTTTCTAGCGTCGTTGCTGGGGAGTGAAGCGCCATTGGTAAGGAAACATTTATATAGTGTGCTGAAATTTATTGTCACTTGTTACTATGGAAAGCAATCCTTTGAGGGGTTTGTTCGAGCTATCTTCACCTCGTCCGGAACCACAATTAGCTACCCCTCAACCTACTGCACCTACTGAAAATATTGAATGTGAAATTCCTTCGGGTATGATAGAACAACTTCTAGCTAATCCTTATGCAGGAGATGGAACCGAGCATCCTGATATGCACTTGATATATGTGGAACAAATTTGTGGATTGTTTAAGCTTGCGGGTTTACCCGGGAATAAAGTTATGACGAAGGTTTTCCCTTTATCTTTGAAGGGAAAAGCATTGGCATGGTATAGGCTATGCAATGATATTGGATCATGGAATTGGAATCGTTTGAAATTGGAGTTCCACCAAAAAAAATTATCATATGCATCTAGTTCATCGTGATCGGAATTCTATATATAATTTTTGGCCTCGTGAAGGAGAAAGTATCACTCTAGCTTGGGGGAGGCTTAAGTAAATGTTATATTCATGCCCCAATCATGAGCTCTGAAGGGAAATTATTATTCAGAAATTTTATGCTCGGCTTTCTCGTAATGATCAAACCATGCTTGATACTTCTTGTGTTGGTTCCTTTATGAAGATGACTATTGAATTCCGGTGGGATCTTTTGGAAAGAATTAAACGCAACTCCGAAGATTGGGAACTTGACAAAGGTAAAGTGTCAGGTATTAAACTTGAGTATGATTGTGTTAAATCTTTTATGGATATTGATGCTTTTCAAAAGTTTAACACTAAATATGGACTTGACTCTGAGATAGTACCCTCCTTTTGTGAATCTTTTGCTACTCATGTTGAACTCCCTAAGGAGAAGTGGTTTAAATATCACCCACTTATTAAAGAAGAAATTAAAGAACCGGTACCAGTTAAGAAGAAACTATACTTTATAATGTTGATCCGGTTGTTCCTTCTGCTTATATTGAGAAACCACCTTTCCCTGTTAGGGTAAAGGAACGTGCTAAAGTTTCAATTGTGGTTAACAAAAGCTACATTAGAACACCTAAACCTGATGAACAAATTAAAGTTGAACCTAGTATTGCTATGGTTAAAGATCTCCTAGAAGAAGATATGGATGGGCATGTTATTTACTTCTGTGAAGAAGCTGCTAGAATTGCCAAACCTGATAAGAAAGATAAACATAGACCCGTTGTTGGCATGCCTATCATCTCAGTTAAAATAGGAGATCATTGTTATCATGGTTTATGTGACATGGGTGCTAGTGTGAGTGCTATTCCTTACACCTTATATCAAGAAATTATGGAAGACATAGCACCTGCAGAGTTAGAAGAAACAGATGTTACTATCACCTTTTCGGATTGTTAGAGATGTTGAAGTCTTGTGTGGGAAAATAAAATACCCTACTGATTTTCTTGTTCTTGGTTCCCCACAAGATGACTTTTGTCCCATTATCTTTGGTAGACCTTTCTTGAATACAGTTAATGCTAATATAGACTATAAGAAACAAACTATCGATGTTAGCTTTGGTGATGAGTCTCATGAGTTTAATTTTTCCAAGTTTAGTAGAAATCTTAGAATTGCCTAGTAAGGATGAATTAATTGGTCTTGCTTCTATTTTTGTACCACCTATTGATCCTTTAGAACAATATTTTCTAGACCATGAGAATGATTTACATATGCATGAAAGAAATGAAATAGACAAAATTTTGTTTGAACAACGTCCTCTGCTTAAACATAATTTGCCTATTGAAACTCTAGGAGGTCCTCCTACACCTAAAGGTGATGCTGTGTTTGAATTAAAACAATTGCCACACACTTTGAAATATGCTTATCTTGATGAAAAGAAGATATATCCTATTATTATTAGTGCTAACCTTTCAGAACATGAAGAAGAAAGATTATTGAAAGTTCTAAGGAAGCACCGAGCTGCTATTGGATATACTCTTGATGATTTAAAGGACATTAGTCCCACTCTATGTCTGCACAAAATTAATATGGAACCTGATGCTAAACCCATTGTTGATCACCAATGTCGGTTAAATCCAAAGATGAAAGAAGTGGTAAGAACAGAAATATTAAAATTTCTAGAAGCAGGTATAATCTATCCCATAGCTGATAGTAGATGGGTAAGTCATGTTCATTATGTTCCTATGAAAGGAGGTATAACTGTTGTTCCTAATGATAAGAATGAACTTAATCCACAAAGAATTGTCACAGGCTATAGAATGGTAATTGATTTTAGAAAATTAAACAAAGCAACTAGAAAATATCATTACCATTTGCCTTTTATTGATCAAATGCTTGAAAGATTATCTAAGCACACAGACTTTTGCTTCCTTGATGAATATTCTGGCTTTTCCCAAATACCTGTTTCTCAACCCTTTGGTACTTATGCTTATAGGCATATGCCTTTTGGTTTATATAATGCACCTGATACCTTTCAAAGATGTATGATTACTATATTCTCTGACTTATGTGAAAATATTGTTGAGGTTTTCATGGATGACTTTTCTGTTTATGGGAAGTCTTTTGATGATTGTTTAAGCAATATTGATCGAGTTTTGCAGAGATGTGAACAAAGAAATCTTGTCTTGAATTGGGAGAAGTGCCACTTTATGGTTAATGAAGGCATTGACTTGGGTCATAAAAATTATGAAAGAGGTATTGAAGTGGACCAAGCTAAGGTTGATGCAATTGATAAAATGCCATGTCCTAAATATATAAAAGCTATTCATAGTTTCTTAGGTCATGCTAGTTTCTATAGGAGATTTATCAAAGACCTTTCAAAAATTTCTAGGCCTCTTACTAATCTCTTGCAGAAGGATATTCCTTTTGTTTTTGATGATGATTGTTTAGAAGCCTTTGAAACACTTAAGAAAGCTTTAATTTCTGCACCTATTGTTCAACCACCTGATTGGAACTTGCCTTTTAAAAGTATGTGTGATGCTAGTGATTATGTTGTTGGTGTTGTTCTAGGACAAAGAGTTGTTAAGAAACTTAATGTTATTCATTATGCTAGTAAAACTCTAGACAGTGCTCAAAGAAATTATGCTACTACTGAAAAGGAATTCTTAGTAGTTGTGTTTGCTTGTGATAAATTTGGACCTTACATTGTTGATTCCAAAGTAATTGTTCACATAGACCATGCTGCTATTAAATATCTTATGGAAAAGAAAGATGCTAAACCTAGACTCATTCGATGGGTTCTCTTGCTACAAGAATTTGATTTACATATCATTGACAGAAAAGGAGGTGAGAACCCAGTTGCTGATAATTTATCTAGGCTTGAAAATGTGCTTGCTGATCCACTACCTATTGATGATAGTTTTCCTGATGAGCAGTTAGCTGCAATAAATGTTTCTCATGGTACTCCTTGGTATGCTGATTATAATAATTACACTATTGCTAAATATTTACCACCTAGCTTTACATACCAACAAAAGAAAAAATTCTTCTATGATTTAAGACATTACTTTTGGGATGACCCACATCTTTATAAAGAAGGAGTGGATGGTATTATGAGACGTTGTGTACCTGAGCATGAACAGGGACAAATCCTATGGAAATTTCACTCCGGGGCTTATGGAGGGCATCATGTTGGGGATAGAACTGCTCACAAGGTATTGCAATCTGGATTTTATTGGCCTACTCTCTTCAAGGATGCCCGTAAGTTCGTCTTATCTTGTGATGAGTGTCAAAGGATAGGTAATATCGGTAAGCGTCAAGAAATGCCTATGAATTATTCACTTGCTGTTGAACCATTTGATGTTTGGGGATTTGATTACATGGGACCTTTTCCTTCCTCTAATGGGTATACACATATTTTGGTTGCTGTTGATTATGTTACTAAATGAGTAGAAGTTATTCCAACTAGTAGTGTTGATCACAACACCTCTATTAAAATGCTTAAGGAAGTTATTTTCCCAAGGTTTGGAGTCCCTAGATATTTAATGACTAATGGTGGTTCACACTTTATTCATGGTGCTTTCTGTAAAATGCTTGCCAAGTACTCCCTCCGTTCCAAATTACTCGTCGCAGAAATGGATGTATCTATAAGTAAAATACATCTAGATACATCCGTACCTGTGACAAGTAATTCGGAACGGAGGGGGTATGATGTTAACCATAGAATTGCATCACCTTATCATCCTCAGTCTAGTGGTCAAGTTGAACTTAGCAATAGAGAAATAAAATTAATTTTGCAAAAGACTGTCAACAGGTCTAGGAAGAATTGGTCTAAGAAATTAGATGATGCACTTTGGGCTTATAGAACAGCATATAAAAATCATATGGGTATGTCTCCTTATAAAATGGGTTATGGAAAAGCTTGTCATTTGCCTCTTGAGTTAGAACATAAAGCATATTGGGCAATCAAAGAACTCAATTATGATTTCAAACTTGCTGGTGAAAAGAGGTTATTTGATATTAGCTCATTAGATGAATGGAGAACCCAAGCTTATGAAAATGCAAAATTATTCAAAGAAAATGTTAAAAGATGGCATGACAAAAGAATTCAAAAGCATGAGTTCAAGGTCAGAGAATATGTTCTTTTGTACAACTATCGTTTCAGATTCTTTGCAGGAAAGCTCCTCTCAAAATGGGAAGGCCCATATGTCATCAAGGAGGTTTACCGGTCTAGAGCCATGAAAATAAATAATTCCGAAGGTACTAACCCGAAGGTTCTCAATGGGCAACGAATAAAGCATTATCTCAGGTACGCCTATTAATATTGAAAGTAATATTATCCAAACTATGACACCGGAAGAACACATAAAAGAGTCCTTCCGGAACACTCCAGAATTGTGAAAATAAGGAGGTACGTGATACGGTAAGTAAACGGACTCCGAAAAATCCACAAAAATATTTTTTATCAGTTTTGGAATATTTTAGAATTTTGGGAATAAAGAAACTTCCAGGAAGTGTCCCCTGGTGGGCACAAGACACCAGGGCGCGCCCAGGTGGGTTGTGCCCACCTGGGACACCTTCCGTACTTCGTTTTTCTACCATATACTTGTCCTCCAAGATAAGAAAACTATATATGCTTCCCGAACCTGTTGAACACCGTGCGGAGAAATCCCATGTTCTCTTTTCTTGTTGTTTTCTATCAGATCTGTTGGGACAGGCATCATGTCTTCTTCTTCCTACAACAACGTGGAAGAGGATGCTTGGTTGATGAAGATCGAGCTGAAGAGAGAAGAGCCCGCGGGAGCTGTCGGAGGAGATGAGGGCAAGGAGGTTACTGTAGACCAGCCTCCGGCCTTCGAACAAGCACTGGCAGCTGACGAGGAGGAGGGAGATATCCTTAAACCTTACCTTACTCATCTTACTCCTGCTGAGATTGAAGCCTTTCGCATCATTGAAATAGTTTGCATACAAAATAAGTATCTCACTCGTGAGAATATTCTTCATCAAGAGCACATCACCCACCTCCGGAGTGTCATCCGTCGATTGGAGAATCTTTTGATCCTTAAAGATAGGATCACTTCATCACCATCACCTTCTTCACCACCAAAGGAGAATTTAGTATCGGCCCTTGGCTTCCTCCAAGCTTGGGGGATGTTCCCCGGTATCGTATCATCCCACTATCTTTTTTGCTTTTACTTATTTTAGTTCGATCCTTTTGCTTTAGATGAATAAAAGTTTAGTTCGATCCTTTATTCTTTGAGAGTTTGCTTAGTGATCTATCCTTGTAATCGTGTGCAAGTTATATAATAAAGTTTAGTATGAGTTTTGCTTTCTTTACTTTCATGTTGCAAATAAAAGAAAATAAATAAGAAAGGAAACAAACAAAAGAAAGGAAATAAATAAAGAAAAGATTATATACTAATCCTATGGTAGGTGATGGCACCACATAAGGAAAATTATAAGTAGAAAATTTTATTAGAGATTGACAAACATAGCATTAGTCAATGATGCAACTCATGAAAGAATTAATAAGGGAAGAGAAGTTCACATATAAATATACTATCCTAGAAATCTTTTGTGATTGTGAGCCCTCATCAAAATATTATACGCAAAAATTGTTCACGTTGGACAAGGAAGACAACTTAATGATTTATGTTTGTTCATATTCACATAGAAGTCATATTGTCATAGATCCGTTAACATGTGGTGCTTGCCCCCTATCTCTGCTAGCCAAAACTTCTGCACTAAGTAGAGATACTACTTGTGCATCCAGAAACCCTTAAACCCAAATCTATTTTCAAGTGTCCACCATACCTACCTAGGTATTGAGCAAGATCCCTCAAGTAAGTTGTCATCAGTGCAAAAAGGCAATAAAAATTGCTTCTAAAAGTGTGGGATCATTTAGTGTAAGAGAAAATTGAGCGTTGCATGATCTTGTGATGGTGAAGAATAAAAGCGACATACTACATAATAAAGGTCTATATCACAAGGGGCAATGTAACGTGACGTTCTTTTGCACTAAGGGATGGAGCATACAAACAAATAAGCACATGGCAACCTCTGCTTCCCTCTGCGAAGGGCCTATCTTTTACTTTTATGCAAGAGTCAAAGTGTTTCTCTCTATTCCTTTTATTTTTCTCCTTTGGCAAGCATCATGTGGTGAGGAAATATCTAGGCACATATGTCCAGTTGAATATGGGTGGCATGAGTTATTATTGTTGACATCACCCTTGAGGTGAGTATGTTGGGAGGCGAAACCATAAGCCCCTATCTTTCTATGTGTCCGGTTGAAACGTTTGCTCATGAGTACGAGGTGAGTGTTAGCAATCATAGAAGACTATATGATAGTTGAGTATGTGGACTTGCCTAAAAGCTCCGACACATGACTCTTCCTGAAAAGATGATGAATTGTAGTTGCAAAGTTGACTGAGAAGATAATTTGTTGGTTTCTAATAGAGTTTTTCTTTATACTTTGATTGTGTGATGAACTATTACTTATTCAGAAGAAGTATATGATGAAAGTTCTATGATAAAAGTCCTATGTTTAAATTTTGTTGTTGTTATAATAATCAACACGATGCTTCTATGTCTGTATTTTTTTTATCAACACCTCTCTCTCAAAGCATGTGGACATGTTTTTCGATTTCGGTTTTTCGCTTGAGGATAAGCGAGGTCTAAGCTTGGGGGAGTTGATACGTCCATTTTTCATCATGTTTTCTTACTGTTATTTATAATGTTTTTATCCATAATAATGCTTTTTGGAGTAATTCTAATGCATTTTCTCTCATAATTTACAAGGTACACACCAAGGGGGGAATTCTGGCACCTGGAAATTTGGACCTGGAAAAGCTACGTCAGGCTACCTATTCTGCACAACTCCAAATGAACTGAAACTTCACGGGGATTTTTTTATGGAATATATAATAATTATTGGAGCAAATAACTACCAGAGGGGGCCACCAGGTGGGCACAACCCACTTGGGCGCGCTAGGGCCCCATGGCGTGCCCTGGGGGTTGTGGCCTCCTCGGCCCACCTCTTGTGCCCATCTTTTGGTATATAAGTCATTTTGACCTAGAAAAAATAAGAGGAGGACTTTCAGGACGAAGCGCCGCGGCCTCGAGGTAGAACTTGGGCAGGAGCACTTTTGCCCTCCGGAGGAGCGATTTCGGCGGGGGAACTTCCCTCCCAGAGGGGGAAATCATCGTCATCATCATCACCAACAACTCTCCCTTCTTGGGGAGGACAATCTCCATCAACATCTTCAACAACACCATCTCCTCTCAAACCCTTCATCTCTTGTGTTCAATCTTGTTACCGAAACTATAGATTGGTACTTGTGGGTGACTAGTAATGTTGATTACATCTTGTAGTTGATTAATATATGGTTTATTTTGGTGGAAGATTATATGTTCAGATCCAATATGCTATTTAATACCCCTCTGATCTTGAGAATGAGTAGTATTTGTGAGTAGTTACCTTTGTTCTTGAGGTCACGGGAGAAATCATGTTGCAAGTAATCATGTGAATTTGATATGTGTTCGATATTTTGATAGTATGCATGTTGTGAGTCCCTTAGTGGTGTCATGTGAACGTCGACTACATGACACTTCACCATATTTGGGCTTAAGGGAATGCATTGTGGAGTAGCAATTAGATGATCGGTTGCGAGAGTGACAGAAGCTTAAACCCCCAGTTTATGCGCTATTCCGTAAGGGGCTGATACGTCTCCAACGTATCTATAATTTTTGATTGTTCCATGTGATATTATATTTTGTTTTGGACATTATTGGGCTTTATTATACACTTATATATTATTTTTGGGACTAACCTATTAACCGGAGGCCCAGCCCAGAATTGTTGTTTTTTGCCTATTTCAGAGTTTCGCAGAAAAAGAATATCAAACGGAGTCCAAACGGAACGAAACCTTCGGGAACGTGATTTTTGGAACGAACATGATCCAACGGACTTGGACCCTACGTCAAGCAATCAACCAGGAACGCACGAGGTAGGGGGGCGCCTACCCCCCAGGCGCGCCCTCCACCCTCGTGGGGCCCATGTTGCTCCACCAACGTACTCCTTCCTCCTATATATACCTACGTACCCCCAAACTACCAGATACGGAGCCAAAACCCTAATTCCACCGCCGTAACTTTCTGTATCCACGAGATCCCATCTTGGGGCCTTTTCCGGAGCTCCGCCGGAGGGGGTATCGATCACGGAGGGCTTCTACATCAACACCATAGCCTCTCCGATGAAGTGTGAGTAGTTTACTTCAGACCTACGGGTCCATAGTTATTCTAGATGGCTTCTTCTCTCTTTTTGGATCTCAATACAAAGTTCTCCCCCTCTCTTGTGGAGATCTATTCGATGTAATCTTATTTTGCGTTGTGTTTGTTGAGACCGATGAATTGTAGGTTTATGATCAAGTTTATCTATGAACAATATTTGAATCTTCTCTGAATTCTTTATGTGTGATTGGTTATCTTTGCAAGTCTCTTCGAATTATTAGTTTGGTTTGGCCTACTAGATTGATCTTTCTTGCAATGGGAGAAGTGCTTAGCTTTGGGTTCGATCTTGCAGTGTCATTTCCCAGTGACAGTAGGGGCAGCAAGGCACGTATTGTATTGTTGCCATCGAGGATAACAAGATGGGGTTTATATCATATTGCATGAGTTTATCCCTCTACATCATGTCATCTTGCTTAAAGCGTTAATCTGTTCTCTTGAACTTAATACTCTAGATGCATGCTGGATAGCGGTCGATGTGTGGAGTAATAGTAGTAGATGCAGGCAGGAGTCAGTCTACTTGTCTCGGACATGATGCCTATATACATGATCATACCTAGATATTCTCATAACTATGCTCAATTCTATCAATTGCTCAACAGTAATTTGTTCACCCACCGTAATACTTATGCTCTCGAAAGAAGCCTCTAGTGAAACCTATGGCCCCCGGGTCTATTTTCCATCATATTAATCTTCCAATACTTAGTTATTTCCTTTGCCATTTATTTTACTTGCATCTTTATCATAAAAATACCAAAATATTATCTTATCATATCTATCAGACCTCACTCTCTTAGGTGACCGTGAAGGGGTTGACAACCCCTTTATCGCGTTGGTTGCGAGGAGTTTATTTGTTTGTGTAGGTGCGAGGGACTTGTGCGTGGCCTCCTACTGGATTGATACCTTAGTTCTCAAAAACTGAGGGAAATACTTACGCTGCTCTGCTGCATCGCCCTTTCCTCTTCAAGGGAAAACCAACGCAGTGCTCAAGAGATAGCAAGAAGGATTTCTGGCGCCGTTGCCGGGGAGTCTACGCAAAAGTCAACATACCAAGTACCCATCACAAACCCTTATCTCCTGCATTACATTATTTGCCATTTGCCTCTCGTTTTCCTCTCCCCCCCCCACTTCACCCTTGCCGTTTTATTCGCCCTCTCTTTCTCCATCCTCCCTCTCTTTCTCTATTCGCCTCTTTTTGCCCGTTTCTTGTTTGCTTGTGTGTCAGATTGTTTGCTTGTCACGATGGCTCAAGACAATACCAAATTGTGTGACTTTACCAATACCAACAACAATTATTTTATTAGCAGTCCGATTGCTCCTCTTACCGATGCTGAATCTTGTGAAATTAATGCTGCTTTGCTGAATCTTGTCATGAAAGATCCGTTTTCCGGCCTTCCTAGTGAAGATGTCGCTACCCATCTAAACAACTTTGTTGATCTCTGTGATATGCAAAAGAATAAAGATGTGTACAATGATATTGTTAAATTGAAGCTATTTCCTTTTTCACTTAGAGATCGTTCTAAAGCTTGGTTTTCGTCTTTGCCTTAAAATAGTATTGATTCGTGGAATAAGTGCAAAGATGCTTTTATCTGTAAGTATTTTCCTCCCGCTAAGATCATCTCTCTTAGGAACGATATTATGAATTTTAAGCAACTTGATCATGAACATGTTGCACAAGCTTGGGAGAGGATGAAATTAATGATACGTAATTTCCCTACACATGGTTTGAATTTGCTGATGATTATACAAAAATTTTATGCCGGATTGAATTTTGCTTCTAGAAATCTTTTAGAATCATCCGCGGGAGGCACTTTTATGGGAATCTCTTTAGGAGAAGCTACTAAACTCCTAGATAATATTATGGTTAATTATTCTCAATGGCACACTGAAAGATCTACTAATAAGAAAGTGTGTGCGATAGAAGAAATTAATGTTTTGAGTGGTAAGATGGATGAACTTATGAAATTATTTGCTAATAAAAGTGTTTCTTCTGATCCTAATGATATGCCTTTGTCTACTTTGATTGAGAATAATAATGAATCTTTGTATGTGAATTTTGTTGGTAGGAATAATTTTGGTAACAACGCGTATAGAGGAAACTTTAATCCTAGGTTGTATCCTAGTAATTCCTCTAATAATTATGGTAATTCCTACAACAATTCTTATGGAAATTTTAATAAGATACTCTCTGATTTTGAATCTAATATTAAAGAATTTATTACCTCGCAAAAGAATTTCAATGCTTTGATTGAAGAAAAAATGCTTAAGATTGATGAGTTGGCTAGGAACGTTGATAGAATTTCTCTTGATGTTGATTCTTTGAAGCTTAGATCTATTCCTCCTAAGCATGATATCAATGAGTCTCTTAAAGCCATGAGAATTTCCATTGATGAGTGCAAAGAAAGAACCGCTAGGATGCGTGCTAAGAAAGATTGCTTTATAAAAGCGTGTTCTTCTAGTTTCCATGATAATAAAGATGAAGATCGAAAAGTTATTGATGTGTACCCTATTAAATATTTGTTTTGTAATATGAATCTTGATAATGATGGGACTGAATATGATCCACCTTTACCTAGAAGGCGTTCCAAAAATTTGGAGTCTTTAGATCTTGATGCTAAAATTGTTGAAAGTGGGATTGAAGAAGTCAAAACTTTAAATATTAATGAACCCACTATTTTGGATTTCAAGGAATTTAATTATGTTAATTTCTCTTTGATAGATTGTATTCCTTGTTGCAATCCATGCTAAATTCTCCTCGTGCTTATAGTCAAAATAAAGCCTTTACCAAACATATCGTTGATGCTTTGATGCAATCTTATGAAGAAAAACTTGAGTTGGAAGTTTCTATCCCTAGAAAACTTTATGATGAGTGGGAACCTACTATTAAAATTAAGATTAAATATCATGAATGCTATGCTTTGTGTGATTTGGGTGCTAGTGTTTCCACGATTCCAAAGACTTTGTGTGATTTGCTAGGTTTCCGTGATTTTGATGATTGCTCTATAAACTTGCACCTTGCGGATTCCACTATTAAGAAACCTATGGGAAGAATTAATGATGTTCTTATTGTTGCAAATAGGAATTATGTGCCCGTGGATTTTATTGTTCTTGACATAGGTTGCAATCCTTCATGTCCTATTATTCTTGGTAGACCTTTCCTTAGAACGATTGGTGCAATTATTGATATGAATGAAGGAAATATTAGATTCCAATTTCCGTTAAGGAAAGACATGGAACACTTCCCTAGAAAGAAAATTAAATTATCTTATGAATCTATTATGAGAGCCAGTTATGAATTGCCTTCCAAAGATGGCAATACCTAGATCTATCTTCGCTTTTATGCCTAGCTAGGGGCGTTAAACGATAGCGATTGTTGGGAGGCAACCCGATTTTATTTTTATTCCTCGCTTTTTGCTCCTGTTTAGTAATAAATAATTTATCTAGCCTCTGGTTTGGTTGTGTTTTTTTTGTTTAATTAGTGTTTGTGCCAAGTAGAACCGTTGGGAAGACTTGGGGAAAGTCTTTTTAATCTTGCTGTAAAAAACAGAAACTTTAGCGCTCACGAGAACTGCTGCCATTTTTATTTGTTAAGAGATATTTAGTTAATTCTTTTTGAAGATGATTATAGATAAATTCCTCACTTCCAGAAATTTATTTTATAATTTTTGGGGTTACATATCTTGCATTAGATACAGATTACTACAGATTGTTCTGTTTTTGACAGATTTTGTTTTGTGTGTGTTGTTTGCTTATTTTGATGAATCTATGGCTAGTAAAATAGTTTATAAACCATAGAGAAGTTGGAATACATTAGGTTTAACACCAATATAAATAAATAATGAGTTCATTACAGTACCTTGAAGTGGTGTTTTGTTTTCTTTCGCTAACGGAGCTCACGAGATTTTCTACTTTAAGTTTTGTGTTGTGAAGTTTTCAAGTTTTGGGTAAAGATTTGATGGATTATGGAACAAGGAGTGGCAAGAGCCTAAGCTTGGGGATTACCATGGCACCTGAAGATAATCTAAGGACACCTAAAAGCCAAATCTTGGGGATGCCTTCCGGGGCATCCCCTCTTTCGTCTACTTCTATTGGTAACTTTACTTGGAGCTATATTTTTATTTACCACATGATATGTGTTTTGCTTGGAGCATCTTGTATTATATGAGTCTTTATTTGTTAGTTTTCCAGAATCATCCTTGCTGCACACATCTTTTTTGAGAGAGACACTCATGATTTTGAAATTGTTAGAGTACTCTATGTGCTTCACTTATATCTTTTGAGTTATATAGTTTTTGCTCTAGTGCTTCACTTATATCTTTTAGAGCACGTTGGTAGATTTGTTTTATAGAAACCATTGTTCTCTCATGATTCACTTAGATTATTTTGAGAGTCCTACAAAACAGCATGGTAATTTGCTTTAATTATGTTAGGCATTCAAGATTAATAATAAAATTTTCTTATGAGTGTGTTGAATACTATGAGAAGTTTGAAACTTGATAATTGTTTTGAGATATGGAGATGGTGATATTAGAGTCATGCTAGTTGAGTAGTTATGAATTTGAGTAATACTTGTGTTAAAGTTTGTGATTCCCGTAGCATGCACGTATGGTGAACTGTTATGTGATGAAGTCGGAGCATGATTTATTTATTGATTGTCTTCCTTATGAGTGGCGGTCGGGGACAAACGATGGTCTTTTCCTACCAATCTATCCCCCTAGGAGCAAGCGTGTAATACTTTGCTTTGATAACTTGTAGATTTTTGCAATAAGTATATGAGTTCTTTATGACTAATGTTGAGTCCATGGATCATACGCACTCTCACCCTTCCACCATTGCTAGCCTCTCTAATATCGCGCACCTTTCGCCGGTATCATACACCCACCATATACCTTCCTCAAAACAGCCACCATACCTACCTATCATGGCATTTCCATAGCCATTCCGAGATATACTTCCATGCAACTTACCACCATTCCGTTTACTATGACACGCTCCATCATTGTCATATTGCTTTGCGTGATCATGTAGTTGACATTGTATTCGTGGCAAAGCCACTGTTCATAATTCTTTCATACTTGTCACTCTTGATTCATTGCATATCCCGGTACACTGCCGGAGGCATTCACACAGAGTCATATTTTGTTCTAAGTATTGAGTTGTAATTGTTGAGTTGTAAGTAAATAAAAAAGTGTGATGATCATCATTTTTAGAGCATTGTCCCAAGTGAGGAAAGGATGATGAACACTATGATTCCCCCACAAGTCGGGATGAGACTCCGGACTAAACAAAAAAAAGAGGCCATAAAAAAGAGAAAAGGCCCAAATAAAAAAATGAGAGAAAAAGAGAGAAGGGACAATGCTACTATCCTTTTACCACACTTGTGCTTCAAAGTAGCACCAAGATCTTCATAGAGAGTCTCATATGTTATCACTTTCATATACTAGTGGGAATTTTTCATTATAGAACTTGGCTTGTATATTCCAATGATGGGCTTCCTTAAAATGCCCTAGGTCTTCGTGAGCAAGCGAGTTGGATGCACACCCACTTAGTTCTTTTTGTTGAGCTTTCATATACTTATATCTCTAGTGCATCCGTTGCATGGCAATCCCTACTCACTCACATTGATATCTATTAATGGGCATCTCCATAGCCCGTTGATACGCCTAGTTGATGTGAGACTATCTTCCCTTTTTTCTTCTCCACAACCACCATTCTATTCCACCTATAGTATTATGTCCATGGCTCACGCTCATGTATTGCGTGAAGATTGAAAAAGTTTGAGAACACCAAAAGTATGACACAATTGCTTGGCCTGTCATCGGGGTTGTGCATGATTTAAATACTTTGTGTGGTGAAGATGGAGCATAGCGATACTATATGATTTTGTAGGGATAACTTTCTTTGGCCATGTTATTTTGAAGAAACATAATTGCTTAGTTAGTATGCTTGAAGTATTATTATTTCTATGTCAATATTGAACTTTTGTCTTGAATCTTTCGGATCTGAATATTCATACCACAATTAATAAGAATTACATTGAAATTATGCCAAGTAGCATTCCACATCAAAAATTCTGTTTTTATCATTTACCTACTCGAGGACGAGCAGGAATTAAGCTTGGGGATGCTTGATACGTCTCCAACGTATCTATAATTTTTTATTGTTCCATGCTATATTATATTCTGTTTTGGACATTATTGGGCTTTATTATACACTTTTATATTATGTTTGGGACTAACCTATTAACCGGAGGCCCAGCCCAGAATTGCTATTTTTTGCCTATTTCAGAGTTTCGCAGAAAAAGAATATCAAACGGAGTCCAAATGGAACGAAACCTTCGGGAATGTGATTTTCGGAACGAACATGATCTAGAGGACTTGAACCCTACGTCAAGCAATCAACCAGGAAGGCACGAGGTAGGGGGCGCGCCTACCCCCCAGGCGCACCCTCCACCCTCGTGGGGCCCATGTTGCTCTACCGACGTACTCCTTCCTCCTATATATACCTACGAACCCCCAAACTACCAGATACGGAGCCAAAACCCTAATTCCGCCGCCGTAACTTTGTGTATCCACGAGATCCCATCTTGGGGCCTTTTCCGGAGCTCTGCCGGAGGGGGTATCAATCACGGAGGGATTCTACATCAACACCATAGCCTCTCCGATGAAGTGTGAGTAGTTTACTTCAGACCTACGGGTCCATAGTTATTAGCTAGATGGCTTCTTCTCTATTTTTGGATCTCAATACAAAGTTCTCCCCCTCTCTTGTCGAGATCTATTCGATGTAATCTTCTTTTGCGGTGTGTTTGTTGAGACCGATAAATTGTGGGTTTATGATCAAGTTTATCTATGAACAATATTTGAATCTTCTCTGAATTCTTTTATGTATGATTGGTTATCTTTGCAAGTCTCTTCGAATTATTAGTTTGGTTTGGCCTACTAGATTGATCTTTCTTGCAATGGGAGAAGTGCTTAGCTTTGGGTTCAATCTTGCGGTGTCCTTTCCCAGTGGCAGTAGGGGCAGCAAGGCACGTATTGTATTGTTGCCATCGAGGATAACAAGATGGGGTTTATATCATATTGCATGAGTTTATCCCTCTACATCATGTCATCTTGCTTAAAGCGTTACTCTTTTCTCTTGAACTTAATACTCTAGATGCATGATGGATAGCGGTCGATGTGTGGAGTAATAGTAGTAGATGCAGGCAGGAGTCGGTCTACTTGTCTCGGACGTGGTGCCTATATACATGATCATACCTAGATATTCTCATAACTATGCTCAATTCTATGAATTGCTCAATATTAATTTTTTCACCCACCGTAATACTTATGCTCTCGAGAGAAGCCTCTAGTGAAACCTATGGCCCCCAGGTCTATTTTCCATCATATTAATCTTCCAATACTTAGTTATTTCCTTTGCCATTTATTTTACTTGCATCTTTATCATAAAAATACCAAAAATATTAGCTTATGATATCTATCAGATCTCACTCTCGTAGGTGATCGTGAAGGGATTGACATCCCCTTTATCGCATTAGTTGCGAGGAGTTTATTTGTTTGTGTAGGTGTGAGGGACTCGTGTGTGGCCTCCTACTGGATTGATACCTTGGTTCTTAAAAACTGAGGGACATACTTATGTTGCTCTGCTGCATCACCCTTTCCTCTTCAAGGGAAAACCAACGCAGTGCTCAAGAGGTAGCAGGGGGCGATTGGATCCAAAAGTTTAATGCTATCTTTAGAATTTATTCTTAATACTTTTCTCGTAGTTGCGGATGCTTGCGGGAGGGTTAATCATAAGTAGGAGGTTTGTTCAAGTAAGAACAACACCTAAGCACCGGTCCACCCACATATCAAATTATCAAAGTAGCGAACACGAATCGAACCAACATGATGAAAGTGACTAGATGAAATTCCCGTGTATCCTCAGGAACGCTTTGCTTATTATAAGAGACCGTTTTGGCCTGTCCTTTGCCTCCAAAGGATTGGGCTACTTTGCTACACTTTTTTTTACTATTATTGTTACTTGCTCGTTACAAATTACCTTGCTATCAAACTACTCCACTACTTACAATTTCAGCACTTGCAGACATTACCTTACTGGAAACTACTTGTCATTTCCTTCTGCTCCTCGTTGGGTTCGACACTCTTACTTATCGAAAAGAGCTATAATTGATCCCCTATACTTATGGGTCATCATAACATGTATCACATCATGTCTTGACCATATCACATCACAACATGCCCTGCAAAAACAAGTTAGACGTCCTCTACTTAGTTGTTGCAAGTTTTACGTGGCTGCTACGGGCTTCTTGCAAGAACCGTTCTTACCTATGTGTCAAAACCACAACGGTGATCTATCAAGTTTGCTATTTTAACCTTCAACACAGGCCGGCCGCAGTAAAATTCGATCCAACTAAAGTAGGAGAAACAGACACTCGCCAGCCACCTTTATGCAAAACTAGTTGCATGTCTGTCGGTGGAACCGGTCTCATGAACGTGGTCATGTAAGGTTAGTCCAGGCCGCTTCATCCAACAATACTGTCGAATCAAAATAAGACATTGGTGGTAAGCAGTATGACGATCATCGCCGACAAGTCTTTGTGTTCTACTCGTGCATATCATCTACGCATAGACCTGACTCGGATGCCACTGTGTGGAAACGTAGCATGCAATATCAAAAAAATCCTACACTCATGCAAGATCTATCTAGGAGATGCATAGCAACGAGAGGGGGAGAGTGTGTCCACGTACCCTTGTATAGCGAAAGCAGAAGCGTTTTGACAACACGGTTGATCTAGTCGAACTTCTTCTAGATCCGACCGATCAAGCACCGAACGTATGGCACCTTCGAGTTTTGCACACGTTCAGCTTGATGATGTCACTGGTACTCTTGATCCAATAAAGGATTCGAGGAAGAAGATGAGTTCCGTTAGCAGGACGACGTGGTGACGGTGATGGTGAAGTGATCCGCGCAGGGCTTCACCTAAGCACTACGAAGATATGACCAGAGGCGTAAACTATGGAGGGGGATGCCGCACACGGCTAACAATTGTTGGTGTGTGTTCTAGCGGTGCCCCCCATATATACATCATCCTGGGTGAGGAATAGTTATTTGTCATCCTGGGTGAGGAATAGTCATTCTTCACCCCCTTCTATTTTATCATGAATGCACCGTAATTTTACGTTCCGTAAGTTTTGTCTTATTTTCGACGTAAAAAGAGACCGTAAGAAAATATATAATCGTTGTAAAAAATATTTTATGTTATGTAAAATTACGAACGTAAAATCATAGTGTAAAATACACATAAATTGCAAATTTTCTTGTCTTATGACCTATATTTTTATTTTCTTATGCCAAATTTTACATAGTGAATCAATAAGAATATAACTATTTGAATTCCAAACGTAATTTAATTATGAAATGATCGTAATATTACCTCGGG
>NC_041386.1:163406855-163427801 GCF_002162155.2 Triticum dicoccoides
CACTATTCTGATCACGAGATCAGAATAATATTCTGATCACAACATGAACTTCCCGAGTAACGCGCCTGACCTTCCCCGAGTACTAGGTTGAACTTCAGCTAAAAGGTGTCCAAATGGGGCTTGCGATATACCGTTGGATAGCTATAGACATCAGTATCATGACCCAAGTTAAAATTTTGGCAAAATGTAACCGGTTTAAGAGCAGTTTTGAAAACCGTTTTTTCTTCATACAAAAAACATGAATCGTATTTTCGATTGCATTTTTAAACCGTTTATCAGAATGAGGCAAATAATATGGCGTTGGAAAGCTGCTGCAAAACCGTTCCTTCCACATGTTGAAAGTTTTCTCTAATTCCCTATGGTTAAAGAGTAATTCGGAAAATCGTAAAATTTCGTAAACCGAACACCCGAGTTCGTATTTTTGACGCCATTTCTAAACGGCTAATCCAATCGAGGCAAATAATATGGCGTTGGAAAGCTTATGAAAATGCGCTACTTTTTTTATGTTAAAAGGTTTTTCTAATTTTGAATACTTTAAAAATAATTTAGAAAATGGTACAAGTTCCACCGAGTTTGTATTTTTGAGCTAATTTTTTAACCGTACGTCCAAATGCAACAAATGATATGGCGTTGGAAAGCTTGAAGAAATGCGAAATTTTTTGTATATATTGTTTCTCCTAATTCACTATGGTTTTATGTCAGTTTTGAAAATGGTTAAAAACATATTTTTGTCGTAATTTCTACAAACTTTATCGGGATGGGGAAAATAATATACCGCTGAAAAGCTACGGAAAATGTGAAACTTTTTCATGTTGATGGTTTTCTCTGATTCCTAGCCGTTTTCAAGTAATTTCAAAAACGGCGGGATCATGCGTTCTGCCTTTATCGCGAAACAGATTCTTCGAAAATGCACCGCGTGAAGAACCTGGACTTCTCGGCGCGTGTACCTGAACTTCACTCTGTTTTTCACGTGATTTTTTTGCTCGTAGGTCTCCATCCACTGCTTGTAACTCTCCATCCATTCACCGGAATTGAGCAGGTGATATACGGATGGAAAGTTGCTGTAAGCACGCAAGTTTCTCATATTGATCATCTTTTCATACTCGCGGCGATTTTAAATGTTTTTAATCTAAAATTCATTCAGCGTAGTAGTTGAACTTTCAGCTGTTTTCACGTTGAACTTCTGTGACGTATTTTCGTTTGTAATTTTCTCATCCATTCGTTAGTGTTACACAAATAATATTCCTTTTGTACAACATCTCTCACAATAATATTTTTTAACTTTCTTCGATCGAGGACTTGAACTTATAACAACAAAGCAATTAGTATTTGCTTTTTTATTCTTTTTAATACCAAATGCACATTATGTTGTACGTGGACTTCTCGTAGTTATCAATCCGAATTTCTCTTGGTTATGTGAAAATATTTTGTTTTTTATGAATATTAATCTGAATTTCCTAAAAAAATTATGAATTTTTGCGCTCTATTTTTCAAAGTTGAACTTCTTGTTATTTTATTTTTTAACTTCTTATTTTCATTGTTTAATAACGAGGAAAATCTGAGTTTTCTATAATCCTCGAACTTCTCCATCTTTTTAATATGGACTTCCTGGTTTTATTTTCTTAATCTTTTTTATGAAATTTTGAAGCGCTGTATTATTAAAAGTTGAACTTCTTGTTATTTAATTTTTGAACTTCTTGTTTTCACTGTTCAGATAAAGAGCATATTTGTGTCTCTTTTTTGTTTTCTAATTTTTTGAACTTCGCAATTTATTAATTTTGAACTTCCAAAGTACATTTTTTTGGGTGAGACATGTTTTCTTCTTGGTATATAAACAATGAATTATTTTGCTATTTTAGTTTGAACTTCTTCGTTTTCTTCATATAGTAACGGGAAAAATATCTGAGTTTTTTTGTAAAAGTTGAACAGTCCGAACTTCTCATTCTCTTGTTTTTGAACTTCATTTCTTTAAAAACAGGGACTATATGCGAACAAAATGCTCTTTATCCAGGAACAACAAGGTACTTCGCATAGGAATAAAAATATATTCACACTGGGGACATAATGTTCTTAGTCCGGGAATAAAAATTACTTCACATACAAACACAAGTATATTCACCCAAGGAACAAATGGCGTTACACTTTCTGCTTTCCTAAAAAAATTTGAACTCCTCAGATGTCCGCCTTCGAACTATCGCACACGATAAAGTGGAACTTCTCGACCATATTGTTTTTGTCTACTCTATAATGCTTCCGAATGTTTTTGTAGTTAACTGCAGCCATGCTATGACCTCTGCCTACAACATCTATGTTAGACTAACACCGTTGAATTGGAATATAGACTGAAATTGGTTCCAACGTAGGTAATCCTATCTAGTATTTCTCAGCTTTGCACACATTGTACTGATGTACATGGAGCACTGAATAGGGCTGGTTTTTTCAGTGATTTTTTACAGAAATACATGTAGTTTCTCTGTCTTAGCAGGAGCACATTTTTGTCTCAAAAAAAGCAGGAGTACATATGAGTGCAGAATTGGAATGTATACACATGTGTATGCATCTCCTCACATCACGACTTACCCACGCCTATGGCATTATCTCTGCCACAATTTTCTTTTCTAATCCCTCACACAATTCATGTCTTCATCTGAACACACAAGCACCAGCTCCACCGAAATCAAATGGGCATCTAAGAGCGCCATTCCGACTCCTAAGAGAGCCTAATTTTGTGCCATCGCCCATTTTAAACCAGATTGCACATCCGTCCAGGAAACATCTCCGTGCCTCCTATAAACAGAGGCATTGAAACATTTTGTAGATAAACATGGAAGAAAACCCCTTTTCCCATTTTCCGAAGGACCTGTGAAACTGAAACCAATGGAAAACATCAGTTTTTTACACCTGCACATATAGCTGAACTTCAGACATCAAAATTACTTAGAAACAATATAGAACTAGACAGGGGGAGGAATCAACGCTTGATCTACATACAGTATAACAGCAGTGGAACAAGATGGTCACTACAGGCGTGCGTTTGAGGAACGAAAAGTTTAGAGCACAGCACGGAGGCATATCCTCGAGCACCTTGTGTTCACTACAAGTGTTTGCCTGTTCATGGATCTTCAGCTAGCCAACAACTTGAACTTCAGATCTCATCCAAACACCACTTTTGGAATTTTCACAAAGTAAACCTTTGTTAGTTCACCCAGAGATTCCAGCAAACACAGAACATGTGCTGCGAAAATCCTCTTTCAGATTTTCAATTCTCACCATGCATTTCTAGCCACCGGCAGCTGTGTTGTCGCTGCCATTATTACTTGACCTGCCATGACAATTTTACTCGACCTGCCATTGATGCTCTATAGCCACGCGGATGGTGAACAACAGTAGCATCAGCGACAGTAGGACTCGTTGGTCGACAAGCTCACCGGAGTTGTGCTCGGCTGATGGAAGAGGGAAGAAGAGGATGGAGGCTGTCGACGACGCGCCATGCTCGAGGGCGAAGGAGCTCGCCGGAGCAGCACCGCTCCCACACGTGAGCATCCGGCGGGTTGCAACTGTTGGAGGCTGCTGGAGACGGCCGTGCTCGAGGAAGGAGTTGCTGGAGCAGCACCACCTCCCCACATGAGCTAGTGGTGGACTGCAGCGGCAGCTAGTGGCGGACTTACAACGGGAACCTTGAGAACATAAAATTGCAAGAAGAAAAAAGATCATTTTTTCCTTTTTGCACAAACAACTGTATGAAGAATCATCACATTTAAACAAAGGTCATTTGACCACAAGAATCACAATAATTAGGTGTTGTTGCAACTGTTGCTACACGAACACTCAGAGGGAAGCTAGGAGAGAGAGTAGCACATGTATAGAGAGCAGCAGCCTGTAGTTAGAGAAAGAAGCCACAACAATAGAAAGAGAGCAGCAACAGCGCCGCACCATTAGCATTTACTAATAGAGAACAACATCACACGGGAGCACTAGTTGAGAGAAGGAACGCTCCACAACATCCACATTCAAGAAGCAACAACAACATGGTAGGCATCAGAAGTGGGTCGTTCACCAGCCAGATGACGGGCAGGTCGCACAGAGCAAAAGTAGCAGCAACTGCAACATCTTCAATTCATTTCAAGAAAAAAGAAACCATCACGGAAGCAGCAGGGATTTAGACCATTGTGATTTCTCTATAACAAAACTAATGCATCAACTACCTTCTCCTACAACTAACACCCACATCACTGAATATAGGATGCAAACAAGGAATCGAAACTAAAAAAAGATGCGAACTGAAGTTGTTAGACAGGACGGCACGGCCGAGGTTTCTACTCCAGTGTGCAATGCAGTTTTTTCAACCAAGAGCGGAGGATGTTATAGCAGAAGGAAGAAGTTCAACACATGGGCAGAGAGAAGGTCATTTTTGGTCGAAGACGACGGTGGGGAAGAGGTTGGCCAGAGATGCGTGAGGGGGAAGAAGAAACTCGAGTGGCGGCTCTGCCTCCCCTACTCCCGTAGGATGCGGAGTAACAGGAGTTGCGTGTCAAGGCAGCAGCGTGATGGAGGGGGCCGCGCCGGGGAGCACGATGGCGGGATCACCACTTCCATGCAGAGGGACCTCGAGGCCAGGAGAACAACTCCCTGCGCCAATGGCTGGACGCCGGAAGATGCGCCAGAGACCGTGGGATCCGCCCTGGCATCGCGGCCGTCACCGAAGAGGGATCGATCCGGGGGCCAACAGTGAGGGAGAAGGCTCGCCGGCATGGTGGAGGAGGGGCGCTAGTTGTGCGGAAGGAGGCGCGCCGACCACTAGGGAGGAGGGGAGCTGGCGGATCCGGGGGAGTAGGCGTCGTGGTGGCTGGATACGGGGAGAGGAAGCAGCGCAGTAGCCGGATCCAGGGGCGCAGGGGGCGCGCTGGCTGGATCTGTGGGCGGAGGCTGTGCGGTGGCCTGTTCCAAGGGCAGAGGCTCCGCGGCGGCCGGTTTCGGGGGCTGGGGCGGTCCACGCGGGTGGCGGAAGAAGGTGCCCGCGGGGGAGGGGGCGGCGGCGTGGCGGCGACACATCGGAAGGAGGCGGGAGCGGGGGCGGCGCGCCGGGAGGAGGCCGCGGCGGGATCGAGGGATGGCCGTGGGGTGGGTCGTGGGGAGGAGGTGGGCAGGTGGGTTGGGCCGTCGGGGGAGTTGTGGGTGCGGGCTGGGTTTTTTAGTTCGGGAACACCTAATCAGGCTCTATATAGGGTTTTGCGATCCAAATAACTATTCTAATCCCAGGATTAGAATAGTGTTATCCTATATATATAGGTTGGAGGGGAGGAGAGGCAGTCAAGGGGCCGCCCCAAGTAGAAGAAATCCTACTTGGGGTCCTCCCAATTCGGCCTCCCCCTCTCCATGTATGCATGAAGAGGAAGAAAAGAGCGGGGTGAGGGAAGGAAGTGGGAATCCTAATCCACACTTTCCTTACCCTTCCCCCTTTGCCTTCTTCTCCTCCTATAGCCTTATAGGGCAAGGTGCTGGTGTGTTCCTTCACAAGGCACCTTCCGGTGACCCGATAAGTACCTGATACCCTCCGGAACACTTCCGATGTACGAATACAATCGTCCTACATATCAATCTTTACCTCTCGACCATTTTGAGACTCCTCGTCATGTTCGTGATCTCATCCAGGACTCCGAACATTATTCGGTCACCAAATCACATAACTCATGTTGGGGAACGTAGCAGAATTTAAAATTTTCTACGCATCACCAAGATCAATCTATGGAGTTATCTAGCAACGAGGGAAAGGGGAGTGCATCTACATACCCTTGTAGATCGCGAGCGGAAGCGTTCAAGAGAATGGGGTTGATGGAGTCGTACTCGTCGTGATCCAAATCACCGATGACCTAGTGCCGAACGGACGGCACCTCCGCGTTCAACACACTACGGTTGGGAAGACGTCTCCTCCTTCTTGATCCAGCAAGGGGGAAGGAGAGGTTGATGGAGATCCAGCAGCACGACGGCGTGGTGGTGGAAGCAGCGGTGATCTCGGCAGGGCTTCGCCAAGCTCAGCGAGAGGGAGAGGTGTCACGGAAGGGAGAGGGAGGCGCCAGGGGCTAGGGTGCGCAGCCCTCCCTCCCTCCTCTTTATATAGGGGTCCAGGGGGCGCCGGCCTCTCTAGATCCCATCTAGATGGAGGGCGGCGGCCAAGGGGGTGGCTTGCCCCCCAAGCCAAGAGGGCGCCCCCCACCCCTAGGGTTTCCAACCCTAGGCGCGGGGGAAGGCCCAAGGGGGGCGCACCAGCCCATCAGGGGTTGGTTCCCCTCCCACTTCAGCCCATGGGGCCCTCTAGGATAGGTGGGCCCACCCGGTGGACCCCCGGGACCCTTCCGGTGGTCCCGGTACAATACCGGTGACCCCCAAAACTTTCCCAGTGACCGAAACTGTACTTCCTATATATAATTCTTCACCTCCGGACCATTCCGGAACTCCTCGTGACGTCCAGGATCTCATCCGGGACTCCGAACAACTTTCGGGTTACCGCATACTAATATCTCTTCAACCCTAGCGTCACCGAACCTTAAGTGTGTAGACCCTACGGGTTCGGGAGACACGTAGACATGACCGAGACGACTCTCCGGTCAATAACCAACAGCGGGATCTGGATACCCATGTTGGCTCCCACATGTTCCACGATGATCTCATTGGATGAACCACGATGTCGAGGATTCAATCAATCCCGTATACAATTCCCTTTGTCAATCGGTACGTTACTCGCCCGAGACTCGATCGTCGGTATCCAATACCTCGTTCAATCTCGTTACCGGCAAGTCACTTTACTCGTACCATAATGCATGATCCCGTGATCAACCACTTGGTCAAATTGAGCTCATTATGATGATGCATTACCGAGTGGGCCCAGAGATACCTCTCCGTCATACGGAGTGACAAATCCCAGTCTCGATTCGTGCCAACCCAACAGACACTTTTGAAGATACCCGTAGTGCACCTTTATAGTCACTCAGTTACGTTGTGACGTTTGGCACACCCAAAGCACTCCTACGGTATCCGGGAGTTGCATAATCTCATGGTCTAAGGAAATGATACTTGACATTCGGAAAAGCTCTAGCAAACGAACTACACGATCTTTGAGCTATGCTTAGGATTGGGTCTTGTCCATCACATCATTCTCCTAATGATGTGATCCCATTATCAATGACATATAATGTCCATAGTCAGGAAACCATGACTATCTTTTGATCAACGAGCTAGTCAACTAGAGGCTCACTAGGGACGTGTTGTGGTCTATGTATTTACACATGTATTACAATTTCCGGATAACACAATTATAGCATGAACAATAGACAATTATCATGAACAAGGAAATATAATAATAACCATTTTATTATTGCCTCTAGGGCATATTTCCAACAGTCTCCCACTTGCACTAGAGTCAATAATCTAGTTACATTGTGATGAATCGAACACCCATAGAGTTCTGGTGTTGATCATGTTTTGCTCTAGGGAGAGGTTTAGTCAACGGATCTGCCACATTCAGGTCCGTATGTACTTTACAAATATCTATGTCTCCATTTTGAACACTTTCACGAATGGAGTTGAAGCGACGCTTGATATGCCTGGTCTTCCTGTGAAACCTGGGCTCCTTGGCAAGGGCAATAGCTCCAGTGTTGTCACAGAAGAGAGTCATCGGGCCCGACGCATTGGGAATGACTCCTAGGTCAGTAATGAACTCCTTCACCCAGATTGCTTCTTGTGCTGCCTCCGAGGCTGCCATGTACTCCGCTTCACATGTAGATCCCGCCACAACGCTTTGCTTGCAACTGCACCAGCTTACTGCCCCACCATTCAAAATATACACGTATCCGGTTTGTGACTTAGAGTCATCCAGATCTGTGTCGAAGCTAGCATCGACGTAACCCTTTACGACGAGCTCTTCGTCACCTCCATAAAAGAGAAACACATCCTTAGTCCTCTTCAGGTACTTCAGGATATTCTTGACCGCTGTCCAGTGTTCCATGCCGGGATTACTTTGGTACCTTCCTACCAAACTTACGGCAAGGTTTACATCAGGTCTGGTACACAGCATGGCATACATAATAGACCCTATGGCCGAGGCATAGGGGACGACACTCATCTTTTCTCTATCTTCTGCCGTGGTCGGGCATTGAGCCGTGCTCAATTGCATACCTTGCAATACAGGCAAGAACCCCTTCTTGGACTGATCCATATTGAACTTCTTCAATATCTTGTCAAGGTACATACTTTGTGAAAGACCAATGAGGCGTCTCGATCTATCTCTATAGATTTTGATGCCTAATATATAAGCAACTTCTCCAAGGTCCTTCATTGAAAAACACTTGTTCAAGTAGGCCTTTATGCTTTCCAAGAATTCTATATCATTTCCCATCAATAGTATGTCATCCACATATAATATGAGAAATGCTACGGAGCTCCCACTCACTTTCTTGTAAATACAGGCTTCTCCATAAGTCTATGTAAACCCAAACGCTTTGATCATCTCGTCAAATCGAATGTTCCAACTCCGAGATGCTTGCACCAGCCCATAGATTGAGCGTTGGAGCTTGCACACCTTGTTAGCATTCTTAGGATCGACAAAACCTTCTGGCTGCATCATATACAATTCTTCCTTAAGAAAGCCGTTAAGGAATGCCGTTTGGACGTCCATTTGCCATATCTCATAATCATAGAATGCGGCAATTGCTAACATGATTCGGACGGACTTTAGCTTCACTACGGATGAGAAAGTCTCATCGTAGTCAACCCCTTGAACTTGTTGATAACCCTTAGCGACGAGTTGAGCCTTGTAGATGGTCACATTACCATCTGTGTCTGTCTTCTTTTTAAAGATCCATTTATTTTCTATGGCTCGCCGATCATCGGGCAAGTCAGTCAAAGTCCATACTTCATTTTCATACATGGATCCTATCTCGGATTTCATGGCTTCTAGCCATTTGTCGGAATCTGGGCCCGCCATCGCTTCCTCATAGTTCGAAGGTTTACCGTTGTCCAACAACATGATTTCCAAGATAGGGTTGTTGTACCACTCTGGTGCGGAACGTGTCCTTGTGGACCTACGAAGTTCAATAGCAACTTTATCTAAAGTTTCATGATCATCATCATTAACTTCCTCTCTAGTCGGTGCAGGCACCTCAATAACATTTTCCTGAGTTGCGCCACTTTCCGGTTCAAGAGGTAATACTTCATCAAGTTCTACTTTCCTCCCACTTACTTCTTTCGAGAGAAACTCTTTCTCTAGAAAGGATCCATTCTTGGCAACAAAGATCTTGCCTTCGGATCTGAGGTAGAAGGTATACCAATAGTTTCTTTAGGGTATCCTATGAAGACGCATTTTTCTGACTTGGGTTCGAGCTTTTCAGGTTGAAGTTTCTTGACATAAGCATCGCATCCCCAAACTTTTAGAAACGACAGCTTAGGTTTCTTCCCAAACCATAATTCATACGGTGTCGTCTCAACGGATTTCGACGAAGCCCTATTTAAAGTGAATGCGGCAGTCTCTAAAGCATAGCCCCAAAATGATAGCGGTAGATCGGTAAGAGACATCATAGATCGCACCATATCCAATAGAGTGCGATTACGACGTTCAGACACACCATTACGCTGAGGTGTTCCAGGCGGCGTGAGTTGTGAAACTATTCCACATTTCCTTAAGTGCGTGCCAAATTCGTGACTCAAGTATTCTCCCCACGATCTGGTCGCAAGAACTTGATTTTCCTGTCACGTTGATTCTCAACCTCACTCTGAAATTCCTTGAACTTTTCAAAGGTCTCAGACTTGTGTTTCATTAAGTAGACATACCCATATCTACTCAAGTCATCAGTGAGGGTGAGAACATAACGATAGCCACCGCGAGCCTCAACACTCATTGGACCGCACACATCAGTATGTATGATTTCCAATAAGTTGGTTGCTCGCTCCATTGTTCCTGAGAACGGAGTCTTGGTCATTTTACCCATGAGGCATGGTTCGCACATGTCAAATAATTCGTAATCAAGAGACTCCAAAAGTCCATCTGCATGGAGCTTCTTCATGCGTTTGACACCTAGTGACCAAGGCGGCAGTGCCACAAGTATGTGGGACTATCATTATCAACCTTACATCTTTTGGTATTCACACTATGAATATGTGTAACATTACGCTCGAGATTCATTAAGAATAAACCATTCACTAGCGGGGCATGACCATAAAAGATATCTCTCATATAAATAGAACAACCATTATTCTCGGATTTAAATGAGTAGCCATCTCGAATTAAACGAGATCCTGATACAATTTTCATGCTCAAAGCTGGCACTAAATAACAATTATTGAGGTTTAAAACTAATCCCGTAGGTAAATGTAGAGGTAGCGTGCCGATGGCGATCACATCGACCTTGGAACCATTCTCGGCGCGCATCGTCACCTCATCCTTCGCCAATCTCCGCTTATTCCGCAGCTCCTTTAGTGTTGCCGGCCTTCTTGTCCGCTAAGTATTTGGGGCAGTTCTGCTTCCAGTGACCACTTCCCTTGCAATAAAAACACTCAGTCTCGGGCTTGGGTCCATTCTTTGGCTTCTTCCCAGCAGCTTGCTTACCGGGCGCGGCAACCCCCTTGACGTCCTTCTTGAAGTTCTTCTTACCCTTGCCTTTCTTAAACTTAGTGGTTTTATTCACCATCAACACTTGATGTTCCTTTTTGATCTCCACCTCCGTTGATTTCAGCATTGAATATACCTCGGGAATGGTCTTTTCCATCCCGTGCATATTGAAGTTCATCACAAAGCTCTTGTAGCTCGGTGGAAGCGACTGAAGGATTCTGTCAATGACCGCGTCATCCGGAAGATTAACTCCCAGCTGAGTCAAGCGGTTATGCAACCCAGACATTTTGAGTATGTGCTCACTGACAAAACTATTTTCCTCCATCTTACAACTGAAGAACTTGTCGGAGACTTCTTACCTCTCGACCCGGGCATGAGCTTGGAAAACCATTTTCAGCTCTTCGAACATCTCATATGCTTCGTGTTGCTCAAAACGCTTTTGGAGCCCCAGTTCTAAGCTGTAAAGCATGCCACACTGAACGAGGGAGTAATCATCAGCATGTGACTGCCAAGCGTTCATAACGTCTTGGTTCTCTGGGATGGGTGCATCATCTAGCGGTGCTTCTAGGACATAATCTTTGTTGGCAGCTATGAGGATGATCCTCAGGTTCCGGACCCAGTCCGTATAGTTGCTGCCATCATCTTTCAGCTTGGTTTTCTCTAGGAACGCGTTGAAGTTGAGGGCAACATTAGCATGGGCCATTTGATCTACAAGACATATTGTAAAGATTTTAGACTAAGTTCATGATAATTAAGTTCATCTAATCAAATTATTCAATGAGCTCCCACTCAGATAGACATCCCTCTAGTCATCCAAGTGAAACATGATCCGAGTCAACTAGGCCGTGTCTGATCATCACGTGAGACGGACTAGTCAACATCGGTGAACATCTTCATGTTGATCGTATCTTCTATACGACTCATGCTCGACCTTTCGGTCTTCCGTGTTCCGAGGCCATGTCTGTACATGCTAGGCTCGTCAAGTCAACCTAAGTGTATTGCGTGTGTAAATCTGGCTTACACCCGTTGTATTCGAACGTTAGAATCTATCACACCCGATCATCACGTGGTGCTTCGAAACAACGAACCTTCGCAACGGTGCACAGTTAGGGGGGACACTTTCTTGAAATTATTACGAGGGATCATCTTATTTAACCTACCGTCGTTCTAAGCAAATAAGGTGTAAAACATGATAAACATCACATGCAATCAAATAGTGACATGATATGGCCAATATCATTTTGCTCCTTATGATCTCCATCTTCGGGGCGCCATGATCATCGTCGTCACCGGCATGACACCATGATCTCCATCATCATGATCTCCATCATCGTGTCTTCATGAAGTTCTCTCATCATCTATTACTTCTACTACTATGGCTAACGGTTTAGCAATAAAGTAAAGTAATTACATGACGTTTATGTTGACACGCAGGTCATAAATAAATTAAGACAACTCCTATGGCTCCTGCCGGTTGTCATACTCATCGACATGCAAGTCGTGATTCCTATTACAAGAACATGATGAATCTCATACATCACATATATCATTCATCACATCCTTTTGGCCATATCACATCACATCGCACATGCTGCAAAAACAAGTAAGACGTCCTCTAATTATTGTTGCAAGTTTTCGCGTGGCTGCTATAGGTTTATAGCAAGAACATTTCTTACCTATGCCAAAACCACAATGTGATATTCCAATTTCTATTTACCCTTCATAAGGACCCTTTTCATCGAATCCGATCCGACTAAAGTGGGAGAGACAGACACCCGCTAGCCACCTTATGCAACTAGTGCATGTCAGTCGGTGGAACCAGTCTCACGTAAGCGTACGTGTAAGGTCGGTCCGGGCCGCTTCATCCCACGATGCCGCCAAATCAAGATAAGACTAGTAACGGCAAGTAAATTGATAATATCGACGCCCACAACTGCTTTGTGTTCTACTCATGCATAGAAACTACGCATAGACCTAGCTCATGATGCCACTGTTGGGGAACGTAGCAGAATTTAAAATTTTCTATGCATCACCAAGATCAATCTATGGAGTTATCTAGCAATGAGGGAAAGGGGAGTGCATCTACATACCCTTGTAGATCGCGAGCGGAAGCGTTCAAGAGAACAGGGTTGATGGAGTCGTACTCGTCGTGATCCAAATCACCGATGACCTAGCGCCAAACGGACGGCACCACCACGTTCAACACACGTACGGTTGGGAAGACGTCTCCTCCTTCTTGATCTATCAAGGGGAAAGGAGAGGTTGATGGAGATCCAGCAGCACGACGGGGTGGTGGTGGAAGCAGCGGTGATCTCGGCAGGGTTTCGCCAAGCTCAGCGAGAGGGAGAGGTGTCACGGAAGGGAGAGGGAGGCACCAGGGGCTAGGGTGCGTAGCCCTCCCTCCCCCCTATTTATATAGGGGTCTAGGGGGCGCCGGCCCCTCTAGATCCCATCTAGATGGGGGGCGGCGGCCAAGGGGGGTGGCTTGCCCCCCAAGCCAAGTGGGGCGCCCCCCACCCCTAGGGTTTCCAACCCTAGGCGCAGGGGGAGGCCCAAGGGGGGGCGCACCAGCCCATCAGGGGCTGGTTCCCCTCCCACTTCAGCCCATGGGGCCCTCCGGGATAGGTGGCCCCACCCGGTGAACCCCCGGGACCCTTCCGGTGGTCCTGGTACAATACCGGTGACCCCGGAAACTTTCCTTGTGGCCGAAACTGGACTTCCTATATATAATTCTTCACCTCCGGACCATTCCAGAACTCCTTGTGACGTCCGGGATCTCATCTGGGACTCCGAACAACTTTCGGGTTACCGCATACTAATATTTCTTCAACCCTAGCGTCACCGAACCTGAAGTGTGTAGACCCTACGGGTTCGGGAGACACGTAGACATGACCGAGACGACTCTCCGGTCAATAACCAACAGCGGGATCTGGATACCCATGTTGGCTCCCACATGTTCCACGATGATCTCATCGGATGAACCATGATGTCGAGGATTCAATCAATCCCGTATACAATTCCCTTTGTCAATCGGTACGTTACTCGCCCGAGACTCGATCGTCGGTATCCCAATACCTCGTTCAATCTCGTTACCAGCAAGTCACTTTACTCGTACCATAATGCATGATCCCGTGATCAACCACTTGGTCAAATTGAGCTCATTATGATGATGCATTACCGAGTGGGCCCAGAGATACCTCTCCGTCATACGGAGTGACAAATCTCAGTCTTGATTCGTGCCAACCCAACAGACACTTTCGGAGATACCCGTAGTGCACCTTTATAGTCACTCAGTTACGTTGTGACGTTTGGCACACCCAAAGCACTCCTACGGTATCCGGGAGTTGCACAATCTCATGGTCTAAGGAAATGATACTTGACATTCGGAAAAGCTCTAGCAAACGAACTACACGATCTTTGAGCTATGCTTAGGATTGGGTCTTGTCCATCACATCATTCTCCTAATGATGTGATCTCGTTATCAATGACATCTAATGTCCATAGTCAGGAAACCATAACTATCTTTTGATCAACGAGCTAGTCAACTAGAGGCTCACTAGGGACGTGTTGTGGTCTATGTATTTACACATGTATTACGATTTCCGGATAACACAATTATAGCATGAACAATAGACAATTATCATGAACAAGGAAATATAATAATAACCATTTTATTATTGCCTCTAGGGCATATTTCCAACAACTCATATAATACAAAATCATCATCGAATGTTAAGCGTGAGGACCCTACGGGTTCAAGAACTATGTAGACATGACCGAGTCACCTCTCCGGTCAATAACCAATAGCGGAACCTAGATGCTCATATTGGCTCCTACATATTCTACGAAGATCTTTATCGGTCGAACCGTTATGACAATATACGTTGTTTCCTTTGTCATTGGTATGTTACTTTCCCGAGATTCGATCATCGGTATCCACATACCTAGTTCAATCTCATTACCGGCAAGTCTCTTTACTCGTTCCGTAATACGTCATCTTGTAACTAACTCATTAGTCACTTTGCTTGCAAGGCTTCTTATGATGTGCATTACCGAGAGGGCCCAGAGATACATCTCCGATACTCGGAGTGACAAATCCTAATCTCGATCTATGCCAACCCAACAAACACCTTCGGAGATACCTGTAGAGCATATTTATAATCACTCAGTTACGTTGTGACGTTTGATAACACACAAGGTATTCCTCCGGTACCCCGGAGTTGCATAATCTCATAGTCGAAGGAATATGTATTTGACATGAAGAAAGCAATAGCAATAAAACTGAACGATTAATATGCTAAGCTAGCTGATGGGTCTTGTCCATCACATCATTCTCCTAATGATGTGATCCCATTCATCAAATGACAACACATGTCTATGGTTAGGAAACTTAACCATCTATGATTAATGAGCTAGTCTAATAGGGGCTTACTAGGGACATGGTATTTTGTCTATGTATCCACACATGTATCAATTTTTCGGTTAATACAATTCTAGCATGAATAATAAATATTTATCATGATATAAGGAAATATAAAATAACAACTTTATTCTTGCCTCTAGGGTATATTTCCTTCATTTACCACCGAGTGAACTGAACTCGATGTGTGGGCCTCCATAATATTTGTGAGAAAATAGTCGTCACTTGGTGGACCCCCACATTCCCCGACGAGGTACCTGGATGTGGCTCCATCGTGTGGTTAATTGACTTGTGCGCTCGGGATGATGAAACATTTGGGTATTTTGAAATATTTAGTTATTAGCGATAAAACTTTGAAATTTTCATCTTACATTGTTTTCGGGTTTCGTTACAAATCCAACGTCAGATTTTTAAGCATGACAAATCTGACGCTTGGGATGGCAAATTATGTTGTCCCGAGTATAACAATTTTCTTCAGCGTTTTTTCTTCGGACTTGCCATGCTGGCCAAAGTAAATTGACATACCCAGTGACAATTTATTTTGTCATTCTAGGTGTCAGATTTGCCATGTTTAATAATCTGACGTTTGATTGTTAACATTTTTTATTACATGGTGAGGTTAAAACGAAAAATAAAACTATTTTATCATACCTTAATCACGCCTTCCCGAATGGTAGATTTCCGGTCATGGGAAATGTAAGAAAACATGTTTTCAGACTAAAATCATGCTTTTGTGACTCAAGCGAAAGATGAAAATGGAATAGGGAAAAGGCATCGTATAGAAACAATTCCTTATTTAACATTATCTTAAATTTCGTTTCCTTATTTAACACTGAAAAACTTTTTTTCCCTATCTGACAACGAGTCTAAAATTTTATGCCCTTTATAACACTTTCGTCCATTTTAAGCCTAAATGATACTTGAAAAGACCTTTTTGCCCCCCATATGATATATGTGTGTGTGAGGCAGTAGCATACGCACAACATCAATGGAGCAAATAGCGCACACACACGCATCAGCAGTAGCAAACACGCAGCAGCACATATGCACATGCACACACACTGTAGCACGCAGGCACGCATCAATGCAGCATCACACGTGCACAGCAACACCCACGCAGCAGCAGCACACAAACACGCACGTACGCGCGACAGCTGGTACACGATACCCGAACAAGTATTTCATTGATCCCATTGTAAGAGCACATAGAGCTAGCTTGCCTGGGTACTCTGGGTATTTAAATATGTATATGTCCACGCAGCAGCCGGTACACAAATACCTGAACAAATATACATACATGGCTATGTGTATTGTGTACGTGCAGCACAGACGTGTGGGTATTCAAAAGTGTATGCGTACATCGGCTAGAGTCATAAACCACGTACATGCTACTACCGTGTGCATGGCCTTCGATGCATGCGTGCAATTGTACGTGGGCAATTTTGCCATGCACCACGTACAAAGCTAATGATAGACCATCTAATGTATGCATCTACTATATCATGTATCTAAATGTACATATATTCTCCCGTGGAGACCGTGCACTAAAAAAACTTAGACATTCAAAATAGATTATGTGAGCTCCATATGAAAATCCAATAAATAATAATATAATAATTATTAATAAAGATGATTAAAAAAATCATCGAACAGCACGCGGGCACAAACATACCACATGAGAGGCAAAATGATATTTTCAAGTGTCATTTAGGCTTAAAATGGACAAAAGTGTCATAAAAGGCATAAAATTTAGACTCGTTGTTATATAGGAAAGAAATTATTTGTCGATGTCAAATAAGGCATAAAATTTAAGCACAATGTTAAATAAGGAATTCTCTCCATCGTATATGGCATACATATCTTGTGCTGAAATCCTGACACATATAGTACCGCTCTCAAGCCAACTCCAACGCTAGATCTTATCCTGTCCGGTCACGTCCGTTTGGACCCAAACGAACACATAACCCGGCCCAGTGCGCAACTTTGTCCTCAAATCTTGTCCTTTTTGGTCCGCCTCGACCCATTCCAGATGCATACTTGGGCCATCTTTGCGGTCACGCGGACAACGAACGGACGGGCACGTGTCCTCTCCGCGTCTGCGTCGAGCCCGTGTGTTGGTGGTCCAACTACCTCCCACCGCTCGCAGTCAATGCGCACGTGTGGTTGGGCCCGCAAGTCAGCCACACAGACGCCCCCGACCACGTCATTTTCTATGGGCAAGCCGTGGACTCCAGTCGCCGTCCCCATCCACTTCCCCACCACCACCTCACCATTGCCTCCCCAATCGGAGACACAGAAACCTCAGCCACCGTCGACCTTGCTCCCCCGCCGGCCATGGGGTTCTGGAAGTGGCACCCAGGCAAGAAGACCAAGCACGACCATGAGGCGGGCTCGTCTTCTGGTAGCGCGACCAGCCACTCGACCTCTTCGGCTCCGTTCTCCGTCTCCCCTTCGGTGGCCGCGCCATGCTTTAGGCCCTACGTCGGCGTCGAGGTGTGCCGCCGGTACTGGGAGACAGGCACCCCGCTGCCGTGGTCAGATGCCCGTCTCCCCAATAGGTGGCATCTGAGCCCGGATCGGGTGCCCATTCCCCCCGTGCGGGGGACAGGCCGCACCCGCCTGTAGGAGATCGCCTGTCGTCGTGCCAGGATCCTGCGCGAGCTCCTCGGTGACCGCAGGTACGCCGTGGACTCGCCACTGTGGGACACCTGGTTTCAAGATGAGCACGACATGCACCGCGCCACCTTTTTTGTCAGCCGTGGGAGCCCGCCCCGCGTATCCCATAGTGCGTGTGCGCTAACGCCGCCAAGCATGCGCGGCCGCACGCGGATCCGTGACCTGATGCCGACGTCGTCTCCCTCTCCATCGCCGCCACCACCGGAACCTCCCGCCATGATGGTCGAGGAGGAGGAACAGCTCCTGCAGGCCGTCATGGAGGACTCCGAGAGGGAGTACATGCACCAACAGGAGGAGTGGCAGGCATGCAGTTCATACTTGAGTTCTCGACCTCCGGGGACGTCTATGTCCTGGAGCTGGACGTCAAGCCGGAGGTCAAGGCAGAGCCTGCAGAGGAGCGTGCACTGGCGCCGTGGTCGCCACCCCCAGCACCAACGCCCCAGCCTCCTCGGCCGCCTACACAGTACGCCCCTGGCCCAATCTGGGGGCCGCCGCCGCACCTCTGGACGCCCCCACCCTACATCGACCTCACGAGCGATGACGGGGATGGTGGCGCCTAAAGACGACGGCTGCGACGACATCAACGACGATGAAGAGGTCTTCTGCGGCACGCGGGCTGGCCGCTTATCTTTTGCTTTGTTTTTCGTTCAATGTTAATTAAACTAAGTGTTGTGGTTGGGCCGTGAGGACAGCGGACTTTTAAATATGTTTTTAAGCCTTTTAGCTATGTTATAAAATGTCTTATTTTGCTTTTGCATGTGTTCTTTTTCTTTGTCCACCGTAGACAAGTTGCGGTTGGGGCCGCGCCTTAGGCGCCTCGATGTCAGCCCGGCCTGGCACGGATATCCGTCTCTTCATTTCTATTTTAAACGGATGAAATCCAGACAAAACAAACGTACGAATGGGGTCTAGCGTTGGAGTTGGTCTTACTTCCACGTGAAATCGGCGAGCTGCAGGATTACACTTCCTTGTCCAGACAGTAGTCCTACTGAACACTAAGTGATGACTTGATAATAAATCAATTAGGGGGTGTAGCTCATATGGTAGAGCGCTCGCTTCGCATGCGGGAGGCACGGGGTTCGATTCCCCGCACCTCCATTTCTTTTAATTTTAGGCCGCCAAGCTGGTTTTTTAAGGAACAACTTTGACCGTAGCAGTTTTCTTTCCTAATACTAGGTGAATGGGTCACGGGTGGGAGTGTTTGGACTGTGCCCACTCTACGCGCATGGAATCCTTCGTCATCGCCAAAGCACTTATCCGTAGCATCTTACACTTTCCATCACCCCTGAAGCACTTATCCGCAGCATCTTTCAGGGTCGTGGTCGTTTCTAACCTTGCAAAAAGGAACGAGCCGCCAGCGAACACACGGTGACTACATCGCTACGTTGCCAACGTCTACATCGCGTATGGCTTATGACTATGTTTACAGAGGGAGTACCTTGGAGTCTGTCCACTGCCTCTGTTACTCTGTCATCCCGTTGCCAACGCCGGATGTCTCATCTGTCTACTCCCCGTCAACGATGACCACGTGAGCATCATAATAGTGACCTCCCACTTATTTTGCATATTTAAAATTATCTCGTGTACCCTTGTGTCCAGTCCTATCTAAGGTCATCTTCAACGCCGACCCTCAAACCATCAACATCCATTCGAATCATGCATTTCAGATCGTGAAAGTTATACAACGCGGTCTTGTATCGATCCGAGACACAGTCCGGATGTACTTTCTGTCGCAAACCGGAGACAAATGTGGGGTATTGCGGAAGTCCAGACCGCTGTCATGCCCGCTTCTTACCGCCCTGGCTAACCTAAACCTCCTCCTTCCTTGCCCGCGCGCGTTCCCGTTTGGCGCCAGCTGCCCACATCCATGCCGCTGTAGAGCGCACTGCTCCACATTGAAGACGGAGGACGGTCGCGACCTCTCCGTGCCTCTACCATTGAAACGGCGCGTCAGCCGAGGATGTCACCCACTGCATGCCTGGCTTCCGCCATGAAGCGACGCGTCGGCCGAGGATGTCACCCACTGCATGCCTGACTTCCGCCATTGAAGCGACGCGTCGGTCGAGGATGTCACCCACTGCATGACCGGCTGAACATGCCTCCTCATCGCATTCAAACACCTCCATTAAACCCATGTGGAAACCGAGAAACCTACTCTGGTCACACGTCCGTTCACGAGCGGGCCGGCATTAAACACAAAGCCGGGCAAGGACCTCTCGTCCGCCCTCTATTTAGAGGAGGCCAGACGCCGGGCAAGAATCGCACCACCAAGTCCGCCGCTCCCCATCTCCTGCTTCCATCATTTTCTCCACCCTTTCGATTGCATCCGACGAGCAGGAAGAGCAGTTCTCCGGCATAAAAGTCAGCTGGGTGGCCCGCCGAGTTCTCCAGATACGAGCGATACAACTCACTGCTCCACCTCCCTCGCCTAGCCCGACGAAGCAAGTTGCCGCCCCAAGCCGACGCGTAGTTTAGCACCTCGCCACTCCAAGCTAGCTCGCGGAGGAGTGACGAGTTGCTCCAGGTCGGCACGTGGGGAGCACAGCGGCACGAGCATCGTCGTTTCCGTGGAGGACGTCGCGTCGTACCGCGCCATCCGCCGTCAACGCACGTGTAACCGTGCCCTGCAAGCAGAGAAAGAAGCCGGGTGCACGAAGATAGACAAGTCGGTGTCCTGCGCGTCCACGTCCGCCGCCGACATCGCGGGAAAGTAGAACACGGGAGGCCGCCGCTTGGGTCCTAGGAAGGCCACCGCCAATGCATCCCCGGCTTGTACAACCGGTGACCTGTCCGATTCTTTATCTTAGACCATAGTCGCCCCTCGCCTGGGCTCCATGGAAGCGGAGCAGCCCCCCTTCCCCTCCGGCTGAAGCACCCTTTTTGCCACTCTGATGAGCGGCGCGGCCAAACATAGAGAAGATACGGGGAAAGAATATACCTCTGGGGCTCTCGGCAGTCTAGTGAGCGGGGTGCCGGACATGAGAAAGACAAAGAGATCCGCCGCGGCCAGCCGTAGACTAGTGTAGTGTATCCGTGTCATGGGAGTGGAGCTTCGTGCGATTATATGTGCACATAGTCTTACCTTTTTAATTAAAATATGTCCAAAATGTAACGTTTTCATTCGGTTCGTATGAAATCCAACATGTTTATATGAAATCCTGCCGTGTTTGCATGAATTTCATCTGGTTTGTTGAAAAAGTGTTCGAAATGTATGTGGCTACGGTTCGATGGTGGCCTTCCGTATCCGTGT
>NC_041386.1:163428216-163472319 GCF_002162155.2 Triticum dicoccoides
CCTCCGCGGACGGACGCATGAGGAAATTGACGGGTTACCGTTGTAGATGCCCTAACATCACACAATGTAGCTACCAAATTTAAAAGAAATATATGAGCCATTTCTCCAAAGTTTCAAAGGGCTACAAATTATATAATTAAATTAATTTAGAATATTTTTTTATGTTTTTGGCGACCACAAGTTGTAATACACGTACCACAAGAGATCATGTATTATGTTTCCTATTTGCAAATAATAAAAGATGCATGCACTTCAATGTAAATGTTGGGATGCATATCGTGAAGTGTAAATGACGGTATTCTTAGATCGCAACAAAGATAACACTTCAATATGTGAAAGACAATACCTCTATGATTGCAAGAAATTTTTAAAACAAATAAACCAAAACAAAGACCAAATCTTATATATCTAAAAAGTCCATCCTCATCTCAACATGCAAGCATGTCACATGACCAAACAATTATGGATGAGATAAGACCCACCTCAACATTCAATCATGTATGGAAAAAGATCCATTATCACATGCAACCATGCGTGTTAAAGTACCATTCATTCTTCTATTCTACTTACTAGATGTCTCGTTGCGACGCAGAGACCAACCACAAGTCGGAAGTTAAGCGCTATTTGAAGAGCTTTTCCTCAATTGTCTGCAAGTGATTATGTTGGTATTTGTCTTGCTAATGATAATTCCATATCTTTCTTCGGCGACATGTCGTTTGCTTGAGCAGGTGAACATGCGCTGATATTTTTTTTGTATCTAAACTGGTCGGAGACACAATCACTTTTGATCCTTCAGATCACCCGGCTCATGTTCCGTTCCCAGGTCGTCGACACTGGTGCTTGATCCACTGGTCAACGAGTTTTGGATGCGGGACATATTGATGGAAGGAGGAGCTGCATTAAATATTCTGCACCGAAGTATATTGGAGAAAATGGGAATTCCTCAATTAAGGATTTATGTGACCGGGATGACCTTTTATGAAGTGGTACCAGGCATCATGGCAAAGCCACTTGGACGAAATTCTCTAGACGTCGTTTCTAGCGACAATAATAATTTTCGGAAGGAAACCTTGTCCTTTGAGGTGGTGGATTTCAATTTGCTTTTTTTTTTGAACAGACTGATTTCAAAATTGAGTACCACTCAACTCCCTCTTCCTAAAAAGAGGGGGAGTAGTACAACCTATGACCTTTCTTTGAAAAGGGGGACTCCCCGGCCTCTCCATTAGAACGATGCATACGGTCATCTTATTAAACCAAGTAAATAAGTTTCAACAAGGTCTCAAAATCTCCAACTGAAAAAATGAAAAAAGCTCACATAGAGCCAAAATGGGCTAGAAACACAAACTAGCCAAATAAAGGACGCCACAACCGGCTGGCTAAAGAGAGATAGGTAAACTAATTGCCTATCATATTACATGACCGCCATCCAAACCGGTTGAAGATATCCCGAGCTACCATCTCCCAGCGGATAGATCCAGTAACCGAACGCTCACTGGCCTCCGTCTAAGTGAGTAGCGACCACGAACAGATCAACGCCGTGGCTCTGAAAATAACCTGCAAAAAATGAATATGTGTTGTCCTGTTAAAAACCAAATCATTTCTGCAATTCCAGAGCGCCCACACCAAAGTGCAAACTCCTACACGAATATGTCGCGCTAACTCGGGCTCTACCCCGTTAAGCCACGTTCCAAATAATGTGTTGACTGAACTCGATGGAGTAATATTAAAAGCAATATGGACCGTCCTCCATAAAACTTTAGCTAGCGGGCAATCAAGAAAAAGGTGTTTGATCATCTCATCCCGATCACAGAAACTACACCTAGTAGGTCCTGTCCAATTACGCTTTGTCAAGTTGTCCTTGGTTAAAATAACTTGTTTATGAAGAAACCACATAACACTTTGATTTTCAAAGGGACTTTGAGAGCCCAAACATGTTTGGAACTAGGAATCGAGCTTGAATTGATAACATCAACATACATTGATTTAACTGTAAATACTCCCGACCTAGTAAGCTTCCAGCGTAATTCATTGGGTTGTTGGGAAAGCTGAACGTCCATCAGTCTACTTACTAGATGTAGACATTTTTCCCAACGATTACCCACTAACGCCCTTCTGAACTGGATATTAAGGGGGATAGATTGTAATACCGTTGCAACGAAAATCTCATGTCGTCGAACAATACGATACAAAGACGGGTATTGGATGGCTAAGGGTGCCTCTCCGAGCCAAGTATCCTCCCAGAATCGCGTACTGGCACCGTCACCAACAATAAACTTTGTCCTATTAAACAAGGAAAGCTTTACTTCCATAAGCCCTTTCCAAAAGGGTGAATCAGTCGGTCTTACTGTCACCTGAGACAAAGTTTGGGATTTGCGCCCAAGTGGCGTCAGTCCCACTTGATAACTTCCACAACCACTTGCTGAGAAGACATCTGTTCTTAACTTCATGATTCTCAATCCCAAGACCCCCTTGGTCTTTCGGTCTACAGATGATATCCCATTTGGCTAAACGGTATTTTCTTTTTTTCTCATCACCCTGCTAAAAGAAACGCGATCGATAAAAGTCCAGTCTTTTCCTAACTCCAACTGGGACTTCGAAGAATGGCAAAAGAAACATAGGCATACTCGTGAGAACCGAATTTATCAGAATTAATCGGCCTCCGTATGACATGAGCTTACCCTTCCAGCAACTCAGTTTTTTTTTCAAAACGGTCCTCGATGCACTTCCACTCTCTGTTTGTCAGCTTACGATGGTGGATTGGTATTCCTAAGTAGGTGAAAGGCAAAGCCCCCAAATCACACCCAAACAATTGCCTGTAAGCCTCTTGTTCATCATTGGCTCTACCAAAGCAGAACGACTCACTTTTGTGAAAATTAATCTTTAACCCAGTCAATTGTTCAAATAAGCATAACACCAGCTTCATATTTCTCGCCTTTTCCAAGTCATGCTCCATAAAGATGATTGTATCATCGGCGTACTGGAGGATGGACACCCCTCCATCAACGAGATGAGGTACCAGGCCACCCACTTGACCAGCCTCCTTAGCCCTTCCTATCAAAATTGTCAATATATCAACTACAATGTTGAACAGGATAGGGGACATCGGATCCCCTTGTCTCAGGCCCTTTTGTGTCTGGAAATAATGACCGATCTTGTCATTCACTTTAATTCCAACACTCCCTTTTTGCGTATATGATTCAACCTGGCGTCGCCAGACTTCATCAAAACCTTTCATATGCAACGCCTGTTGTAGGAATGTCCATTTTACTTTATCGTACGCTTTCTTGAAATCCACCTTAAAGATAATTCCATCCAGTTTTTTCGAGTGGATTTCATGGAGCGTTTCATGCAGGACCACCACCCCTTATAGGATGTTTCTATCCGGCATGAAAGCAGTTTGGGAATGTTGCACCACAGAATGCGCAATCTGTGTGAGCCGATTAGTCCCAACCTTGGTAAATTTTTTGAAACTAACATTGAGAAGGCGGATCGGCCTGAACTGCTCGATTCTCACAGCATCCGTTTTCTTAGGAAGCAGGGTTATTGTTCCAAAATTTAAGTGAAATAACTAAAGTTGTCCAGAGAAAAGATCGTGGAACATTGGAAGTAAATCCCCCTTAATAATGTGCCAACATCTTTTGTAAAACTCCGCCGGAAATCCATCAGGCCCGGGAGCCTTATTGTTTTTCATCTGCGCTATAGCATCAAACACCTCCTTCTCCGAGAATGGGACAACCATGATATCATTATCATTAGCAGTTAGTTGAGGCACATCCTCAATCCTGGACTCATCGAGGGATACACAACTATCCTCCGGAGGTCCAAATAACTGCTTATAATACTCGGTGATGTAAAGTTTCAGGTTGTCCTGCCCTACAATCGTTCCTTCATCTTGCTCAAGCTGAAAGATTCTCTTCTTTCTATGCTTGTCATTAGCAATCAAGTGAAAGAATTGAGTGTTTGCGTCCCCCTGGACCACTCTACGAACCTTAGCCCACAACGCCCACTTCAATTCTTCTTCGCGGAGAAGTTCTTTCAACCTCATCTCCGCATCTAGCTTAATCTAGAACTCTGCAGATTGCAAAATCACGGATTCGGCTTTTATATCTAGGGACTGAATCAGAGAAAGGAGCCTGTCCTTTTCAATCTTATAAATCCCACTAAGGTGTTTATCCCATCCCCGTAGGAAACTTCTCAAATGCCTAATCTTATTCTGCCAACGCTCGACAGAAGTCGTACCTCCTGTATCTTTAGCCCATTCCCTGGCAATCAGATCCAAGAAACCTTCTCGTTCAAACCATGCAAGTCCGAAAGAAAAGGTGTTTTTGTTTCCCACGTGGTTTGGCTCACCTGAGTCCACGAATAAAGGTGTGTGATCCGAGATTCCGTGCGAGAGAGCCTGAACCGTTACGAGAGGGAACTTCTGTTCCCACTCGACACTCGCAAGGACTCGATCTAGCTTCTCATATGTCGGCTTTGGCAAAGCGTTGGCCCAGGTAAATTTTCTACAAGAAAGCTCTATCTCTCTCAGATCCAAGCTTTCAGTAATGGTATTGAACATAAACGACCATTTGTCGTCAAAATTATCGTTATTCTTTTCCTCTCTCCTCCTAATGATGTTGAAGTCACCCCAACCAAAATTGGGAGCTGCTCGGATCCGCATATTCGAACCAGGTCCACCAAAAACTCCGGTTTAAGCTCGGGTTGTGCGGCACCATAAACCGCCACCAGAGCCTAGTTAAACCCATCAGCTTTGGACCTGACTCGAAATTTAACAGCGAAATCACCCATCACTACACTTCGGACTTCCAGTGAATCGCATATCACTCCAAGCAAGATCCCACCTGATCTTCCTCGCGGAGGAAGGCAATGCCAATCAAAATCGACTCCCCCTATAAAGTGTTGAGAAACTGTGGAGCAAAATTACCCCTACCAGTTTCTGAGAGAGCAATGAAATCTAATCGATGCTCAAGAGACGCCTCAGCAAGAAACCTTCTTTTAGCCAAGTCCTTCAGACCTCTGCTATTCCAAAAGATTCCTTTCATATGTCATCATGAAATTTTCTTGGCCGTCCGAATCCTAGCACTCCTACGAACCGCGGAAGCGGGATAAACCTTCCGCTTCCACTTACGCTTGGGTTTACTATGGTCCTCCATCCGGTCCTCATAACCGGGCTCAGTTGGTCTAGTCACTGCATCCTCTAGAATAACATCCTCTTCCTCAGATTCAATAGTGGATGGTGCAAGATCCGCACAAAAATTATCGAGCACTCTTACCCCCAACGCATCAATCTTAGCATCATTCATAGGTTTTACTGCTGCTAGGTTTCAGATTGTTTCTAAAGCGCGATCCGCTTCCAAATCAAGGAGATCATTAACCGAATTGGAAATTTCACTATTAGTACTCCCTAGCGAAACTCCTAATTGGTTGGCATTATTTATAATCTCATCTTTAGAAAAATGCAATATAGAATTAGACATGTTGACGGGCATACCAGTAGTGACCTCAATGTCACGAAGCTTGGCCGCCCTCATAGCGCACCTCTTCTGCATGTCATCAACCTCCGGGTGGTCCTGGAGACGAGAACTCATCCGTTGCCCCGCAGAGACCGGGTCGGGGATCCCATCAAAGGCAATGACCTCCTACCGAGTAATACCTCGCGCTGAAGAATCAGCCAAAGAACCCGGAGGAGGCGGCGGAGGGCTCCCAAGCCCCACGAACGGTAAACCGGGGGAGGGAGGCACGGGCGCCGCTTACCCGAACACTCCCCCCGCCCCAACCCTCAGGCCTGAGGGCATGGCCGTCCTGACTGCTGAAGGGGAAGGGGGGGTCGAGGCCACCTGCCCCAGACCCCCACCCAGCACCACTGGAGATGTGGCCTCTCTAGCTGGAACCGGGGCCACCTGACCTAGACGGCCTCCCCCAAGGCCGGCCGGCGTCGGTGTCGCCGGCGTCGCCGCTGCCAGGATAGGGGGAGAAGAAGTCGAGGCCACCTGCCCCGGACTCCCCCCCCCCAGGCACAACCTCCGAAGCAGACGATATCTCCCGGCACGTGACCACTAGGGGAGCGGGGGAAAGCGAAACCACCTGAGGCTCCACCTCCCCTCCCCCCTCCAAGGTCGTCGCCGAGTCCATCCTCACCAAGCCTCCCACCACGGGACTATCAGCAGCATCAAACTCCAGCACCGGGAGTGTGCACTCAAAAACATCATCAGATTCCACTCGGTCGCTCCAAAGTCTAGGAGGGGCAGACGCTGGCTCAAAGGACCCAAACCTCAAAGTACTCATTGGCACCGACGGAGATGGGGCCGGCTCTACCCCGGTCCCATCCCCGGGCAACTGAGCAACAGGTCCCGGTCCATTGGACCTCTCTCGTCCAGCCTCATCTGTCGGTTCCCCACTAGCACCCGCGTTGTCGTCACCCTTGTGCATATCCACATCAGCCCCATTAACCGCCTCAGCAAACAACTCTGTATTCTCAAACTCAATCTCAATAGGAAACACCTCTCCCCTATAAGTCTAGTTGACCACATCCGGGACGAACTCAATGTCCAGAACACTCACTAGAAGTCGGGCCACCCCATGTGCGCGGGTGAATGCCATATCCACTTTCTCACTTTTGCCAACCATAATACCCAGACTAGCCACAACTATAGCATCCGTCAAAGACTCAGACGGAGCCCCAGAAAACCACAGCCACACCTGAGTGAGGGGCTTTCCCTTAGGCTCCACTTTCTTCCACTCGTGAAACTCTAGAATGCATTTAGTGCCAGGGACCTTGCACAACCCAAACTCAGCAACCTCTGCAAATCCTCCATCATTGGGAAGTCAACCCTGAACACACTGTCCTCAATATGGACAAGCTCCCACTAAAAATCACCTAGAGCCAGTTCCTGAAGTCTCTGCACAATCTGAGCCTCAGAAACCGCTCCCTGGGTAGCTTTCACAATTCTAGTAGTCAAGCTCTGCGTCTCTACCGGAATCTCTCTCGCAGCCGGGGACTCAAAGAACATCAGCTCAACAGAATATACTCCATACATTGTAAGAGCCGGAGCCTAATCACGCAGAAGCGGGCAATCCCCCGTGGCATGTGCTGGCTTACCACACGTATCGCACAACTCCGCCACGCATTCAACAATGAAGTGACCCTTCTCACCACATCGATAGCATAGCATCTTCTCCTTCTTGCGCGCCCACTTGGACGCTCTCTCAGACTCTATCATGTCGCCTGCCTCAGCTGAAACACCAGTCCCAGGAACTTCTGCGTTGGCCAATGTCGTCACTACCTCCATCGCCTGGCTAGGCAGTTCGGTCGACTGAATGGGATCGGCTGCCACATCAGTAGCCTGGTGGTCCACAACGGCCGGTGACGGAGGCTGTCTGTGATATCGACCACGACCACCACCACAGTGACCACGGTAGTGTAACACCCCCAGTGTCAAGCTACAGTAATCCCCTACTAATGACGCCAAGTCATCACTGTTACTGTTGCTAATCTCACTTTGATTCAAAACCAATTCAAATTCAATTTTAAAATAAAGTCAAATAAATTATTTCTCTAAACAGTAAAACAAAAATGTTCGCTGGGTTGCAAATATTCACTAACTAAATGTCATGAGTGATTCAACATCATTTGAGATAGCTACTTTCCCCTGGGAATTAAAGCAATTCCAAATCAGCATTTTTAAATGCTTTTCCATTTGTGAAAAATCCAAATCAATTCAAACTCCTCCCAAACTTTTTGTGGCAGGTGCCAAATATTGTAATGTGTTTATTTGGCCCAGTCCCACATTTTACAGAACCACTTTTGGCAGCTCAAATATTGCAAAGCATTTTCTGTAAAAAGAAAAGAGCTTTAGAAATAAAACAAAAAGAAAAAGGAAAAGCAGAGGGGAGAGAAAGCCCCTGCCTCCCTGGGCCTTGGCCCATCCGGACCAGTCGGCCCATCCTAGGTGGCCCACCTCCCCCGGTCGCTCTCTTCCTCCCCTGTTCAGCCCACCGGGGCTCCTCCTGCGCGTCCCCGCCACACCACCTCGCCGGCGCCGCCCCGAGGGGATAAGGGCGACAGCCGCGCCCCCTCGAGCTCCTACCCGCTCTCTTCCACCCACTCGCCCTCCTGGCTTCCCACTCCTCTCTCTTCCCCCTCCCCCAGATCTGCCGTGCCGCGCCGGCCCAGGCGTAGCCGTCGCCGCGGCCTCACCGTGCGCATGGCCACCAGTGACCGTCCTCCATCCGCCTGCGTCCAGGAGACCCACCTCGTCCTTGACCACGACGACCGCGACCACGCCACGGTCCTCAGAGCCCCTCTGTCTCGCCGGATCGCCACCTTCCTCCGCTTTGGTCGTCGTCGTCGCCGTACACTCCGGCCACCCCCTGCTGCTACTAAGTTGTCGTCGGGCCTCCTTGTGCCTTCCCGGTGAGCTCCGGTTCCTTTCCCCTCTCCTCGCGCCTCTCTTCTCCCCCCGTAGTTGCTTCCCCCCATCGTGCACGAGCTCGTCGCCGCGGTGGTGCTCGCCGCCGTGGCCACGGCTCGCAGAGCTCGCGGCCGACCACCCTGTCATGCTCAGCACCTCTGCCTGCACCCACTGCACGCACCCGCTACTCCTCCCGCTTCCCCTGGCGCCGTCCTTGATGGGCCAGTGCTTCGGCCGCTGTTGCGAGCTCGTCTCCAGTGAGCTCATCGCCTCCCGCCTACTGTCGACTGCGGCAATGGATCCGCGCAAGCACCAGCCGCCCGTAGAGACGCTCCACGCGGCAAGCCCTGTCCCGAAGCCCCATCGCCGTCGAGCGCCTGAAGGCCACCGCCGCCCGTGTTCCACGCCAATGCCATTTCCGGCCGCCCCGGGGCCGGCCACCACCACGGTTAGCTGCGGCTCGCCGCTCCCATTCGAACGGCGTCGGCCGCGTCCGTTTTGGCCCCCTGTAGGCGAAATCCGGCCTCCCGAGCGACTCCGCCGCCTCTCTGTGTCGCCGATGGCTGAACGTCGTCCGCGCCGACGTGGCTGACCGGGGGCCACCCCCAGGACCACTGCCCGGTGGGTCCCAGGGGCCCCAACTGACCCGTTGACCCCGGTCAAGTGTGCTGACTTGGCGCTGCAGCCACTGACCAGTGGGCCTGTCTCATTTAGTTAAACTAATTAACTCGGTTTTAGTTAAAACCTAATCTAATCGGTTAATTAGCCACTGGCACGTGCCCCCCCCCCACATAAGTAACCTAGATTTGTTAGTTTAATGCACTGTTAGACTAACAGAGGCTGACATGTGGGTCGCACTGGACCCAAAGGTCAGGTTTGACCTGGCCAGCGAGTCTGTTGACTTCTGGCATCATCAACATGTCATGCTGACGTTATATTTCCTTTTTTGTCAATTTAAATAATTTCTGGAAATGCTTCAATCTTTGAAAAATCATAGCAATTAAACCATAGCTCGGATGAAAATGTTTTCTATATGAAAGTTGCTCAAAAAAATCCAACGAATCCGAATACGCGGTCCATTCACCTGTCGCATGCCCCTAGCATGTTGAACATGGAACCGTCCCCTCTCTTTCATCTGTTGGAATTCGTCTAACGCCGGGGATTCATCCTCGGATGTTTATCCCCTCCGCCTGCAACGTGTAGTGCTACATTAGGACAACCCTAGCTCTGCCTATCAACTTGTTGTCCTGTTATGCACTTGCTTGCTATGTATTTACTATTTATTTCCCCTCTTCTCTCCGGTAGACCCCAAGACCGATGCCGCCCCTGTGATCGACTACGTCAACGACACTTCTCCCTTTACAGCAGAGCTTCCAGGCAAGCAAACCCCCCTTGAGCATTCCGATATCGCCCATTTCTTTCCCCCTCATGCTTGCATTAGAACTGCTACTGCTTTCTGGATGATCCTACTCTGATGCATAGCCTGTTGTTGTTGCCTGCTTTCATACCTTACCTGCTTATCCTAAACTGCTTAGTATAGGTTGGTTAGTGATCCATCGGTGACCCCCACCTTGTCCCAGTTGCCTCGCTTTACGTTCGATGACTCGATCAACGTGATTGACGTCTAGGCCCCGACACCGCACATCACCCCCTAGTTGAACGACTCTGCAGAGTTACCATCGAGTGCCGAGGGTGGAACCTCATACATCACTCCTGATGAGAACTCTGTAGTGTAGCTAATCGGTAGTGGTCATCGAGGGTGATTTCCTCCTTAACCACTTCCGATACGGCTCTGTCGTGCAACCCCTCAAGTGTGAACCTCGAGGGTGGATCCTCTTACGTTCACCTTGATGATCACATCGAGTGGAATTCACCGGGGGTGATTCCTCGGGTTTTTCCTTTGGTGTTAGATACACAGTTACTATGGTTACTATGACTTTACACTAAACCATGTTACTAAAGACGGGTCGGCCCTGAGAGGTACCCGTGCGAGCTTAATAGCGAGTGATGTGGAGTCGGGTTGACCTGGAAGGTGCCCGCGAGATACTTACGAGGCATGGCCGGGCATTCTTAGCCCTTGCCGCAATGTACTCGAGACGGGGCGACGGGGTCACATCGATCGTGAGTCTCTGCCCGTTACCGTGTGCTCCTAATCCACTACGATTTGGATATTTGATCCGAGGGGCCTTTGGCCTGATAGCACTAATCATCATGTGGGCATAGTATGGGCGTTCTGTGTTGTATACATCAGTTGAAGCTTAATAGACGTTAGCAACTGAGCGGCGCGTGCCGGGTTGGACTGCGTAGGCTCCTGCCTTGTTGAAGGAGGTAGCTAGGTCTGCTCACCGGCCGCGTACGCAACGTGCAGGAGTTCTCGGGGAGATAGCCCATGACCCCTGGGGGCATAGGCTTAGTCCGGCGTGTTGACCTCTCTATTAAGCCTAGGTCGGGTTGCGGCGTATTGTTTGGCCAAGGCCAGGCATGACCCAGGAAAGTGTGTCCAGCCAGGTTAATCGAGCGTGGTGGGTAAGTTGGTGCACCCCTGCAGAAAACATGTAACGACCCGACCTCAGACGGTCAAGCCTCTGTGTATCAGTGCCATCCCTAGATCAGTATGCTAGCACACACAGTACATCAATGTATATATCAAAGGGCAATCACATGTATAAATAACGTAAAACTGATATATACCTTACAAGTCTCAGCAGAAACAATCAACGGGTGTGGAGTCCCATCAATGCCATCGGCAAGTTGAGTGTAGACCGTAACCCTATGACGTAACTCTTACTCATCGGAAGAAACATATCTGCAACCTAAGACGTTGCAGCCGTGTAGGTCAGTACACTGAATGTACCAGCAAGATCACTGTAAGAAAAACAGATGATAAACTATACTATATGCAATATGTCTTTGTGGCTCTGTATCTGAGTTTTGATTGCATAAAAGCTGGTTTTTATTTTCCCTACATCAAAGGAATTAACCAGGGTCTGTACTATGGAGTTTTCTATCATGACATGGTTCCGCCAACCGATGTCTCATAGCCCAAATCATCATAAGTTGCCCATAATTAAGTTATCAGTCCGGTGTTGAGAGTTTCAAGATAGATCCAAGTCCAGAGGCTCAAATTGTCCGTAAATGGGGACACGGCTAATCGATTAGGTTTTAACCCTCTGTAGAGGTTTGTACACTTTACCCGCAAGATTCGATCCCTCTCTTTACATTCTCGCACTTCAGGGTGTTTGAGAACAAGATGACCGAAACATGGTCTTCCGAAGAGCTCCTCTGACCACTGTCCGGTGCTCATCCAATCCTACCGTAGTTCTAGATCTGCTAGCACCGTCCCAGCCAGAGTCACAACTAAGGTCAACCAAGCCAGAGCCCATAGTGACTTGCGGTTGCACAGGTAAGCTTCCGGGCATGAAGTATTCTTCCGTCTCTTTGAGTCTGGGTGAAGCTTTCCGCAAGATGTCATGGCGCTTCTCCATGCATCCTGGCCAACCACTCGTTTCTGCAGGGTGCCCGTCAATCGTCCTTCACCCAGTAGTGTGTATTGAATTCTTGTCTCGAGTCTCGAAATCTTGAGGAGTCCTGAAGATGCAGTCCTTGCCGGTGCCATCATGAAGTTGTCGCCATTAACATAGAGTCCTCCTTCTTCACACCACTCTCATGCACTCATACCAAACCCCGTCTACTATAGCGTAGCATTAAAACTATGTAATGTCCTGGGTTTGGTAACAGGGGGATGGGTTTCTACCTCATGCATTCTACTCAACTACAAGATTCAATGACACTATTGGAGAGCTTGTTGAAAGGGTGATACTACATGCAAATAAACATAGGTATGGAGAACATGGTCAAAGTGAACTTGCCTAGTAAGTTGATGAAGATAACAACGCTCTCGAAAATAATGACTTGTAGAACTATTCGTCACTCCGTTGGAATCTATATAATCAAACATAGTATTCACATAAGCAATCAATTCTAGCAATCAATACTATCAATCAAAAGAACACTTAACTAAATAAAATAAATAAAGAAAACAATAATGAAATCAAAGAAGACCAAAATAAATATCCAAAGAAAACTTTAAAGAAAACTAGGGAAAACCAACACACTATCAACCAATAACTTTCATAACCACACTAAATTAATCTAAACAATTTATTAACAGAAAATAAAATATCTTTCCATTAAAACAACAGAAATAAATTATCTAGAATAATTTCTAGCAACAATAACTACAATACTAGCTATTACATTCACTATATACTAGCTATGCTAAAACTGAAATACTAAACAGTAGCAAAACTAATAAAAATAATTTCTAAAATCATGTACTGAAGTCTAACATATGTATATTTCAATCAACAAAACTTTGCGAAAAGAATTAATTAAATCTAAACAAAACTTAATAAGTTACAAGCAAAACAAAACTACATAGAAAACAATACAGTTTTTCACTAAAACCCTAATTTAAATAAAAAACACTATAATCTACTGGATAGGCAAAAGTCCTAGTGACCAGGAGCAAAAAGAATCAACTTAAAATATACTTTCAAACTCAAGTTATGGCCAAAATAGTGTTTGAGGAAAATTCATGCAAATTCAAACTACAACTACTCAAAATTGAAATCCAAGTACACAAACAGTAACTTCAACAAATTTGTGACACAGTGCAAAAAGAATCAATCAATTTGGATCTAAAACTTAAAAGTTATAAGCAATATAAAATCAGAACTATTCTGTTTTTTTAAAACAGAAACAAAAATAACAAAAAATGGGACATTTACATCTATGCCCCTAACTTGATCCCACTACTCAGATTTGCCCCTAATTTCGAAGGGTGCTCAAATTTGCCCCTCTGCCGTTAGTTGCCCTTATAAAAATGTCCTTCTGCGTCATTACTGTCCGGTCAAAGGGCGTCAAAGGGCTTTGACCGTTTTGAAAAAATAGCAAAAAAAATCAAAAAAATCTGAAATTTTGTGGGATCGAGGATACTCACGTGCACAAGGTGCGTGCAAATTTTCATGCTATTTGCACACTCTAGGAGCTCATGGCAAAGGAAAAACAATAAATATGTATGCCTGTGAATAGTAAATTCAAGAAAATAGCAAGAAAATTCAAAAAAAATGAAATTTTTTGGCATACAAGATGCTCGGCTGCGCAAGGTGTGTGCAAAATTTTGTTGTGTTTGGACAATGTAGGAGCTTGTGGAGAAAAAACAAAATATGGCTAGGAAAAAACTTTGAAAAAGTACACTATTTTGTTTTTTTGCTAGAGCTCCTCGCATGCCATTTGATAGCAAAATTTTGCACACGTCTTACGCAACCGATCATCTTGGATGCCAAAAGAATTCATATTTTTTAAAATTTTCTTGCTATTTTATTTGAATTTACTATTCATAGGCATACAGATTTATTTTGTTCTTTTGGCATGAGCTCCTAGTATGTCTAAACATCACGAAAATTTGCACGCACCTTGCGCACCTAACTATCTTCGATCCCACAAAATTTTAGATTTTTTTGCTATTTTTTTCGAGACAGTCAAAGCCCTTTGACCGGACGGTAACGACACAGAAGGGCATTTATATAAGGACACCTAACGACAGAGGGGCAATTTTGAGCACCCTCCGAAATTAGGGGCAAATCTGAGTAGTGTGATCAAGTTAGGGGCACAAATGTAAATGGCCCAAAAAAATTAACGGGCGCTACGGGGTGTGCGAGGTGAAACTAAACACCGCTCGGGCGGAAAATAACCGAAACGCATACGGGCTAAAAGAGAAAGACCGATCGGCTAAACCAACTATACCTGAACCGATCTAAACCGAATAAAAACCGGAACTAAACCAATCTATAAACAGAAAAACCAAACCGTTTGTTAGATCTAATCTGGCACGTCAATAACATATCGGACGGTGAAGCGGAAGTGGAGAGCTCACCACGGGGAAGGTCAACGGCGAGCGGCTTGGACGTCGGCGACGAGGGCGCTCCGATCGTCGGCGGGCTCCGGCGAGGGTACGGGCGGATGCGGCGTTCGACGGCGAGTCCAGCGGTGGTCGAGATGGTCCCGTAGGTGGACGGAGGAGGTCAGCGGCGAGGTCGAGGCAGCGGTTGCATTCGGGCGTCGTCGGTGGCGGCGCTCCGGTGGGTTTCGGGCTCACGCGAGCGCACAGGGAGGTGCGGACGAGCGAGGGGAGTGCAGAGATGGTCTCTGGAGGCGGGGAGGGGGTCGGAGTAGCTCGGTGGGGAGGCAATGGCGCGGCGGCGGCTTCGGCTCCGGCGAGCAATAGGCGGCGAGGGAGAGAGGTTCGGGCGTCTTTTAGGGGCGAAACGGAGAGGAGAGGGGTATTTATAGAGGGGAGGCCGACTTGGGAGAGGGGGCGAATCAGGGAGAGGATCCCGCGATCTCCGGGATGCGGCGGCGGCGACGCGATCTTGCTGCGGCGGTTGCGTGCGGAGGAGGAAGAAGACCGCGGGTGCGCCGAGCTGGGCTAGTGGGCCGTATGTGAGGGGAGAGGGAGGGGACCTGTTGGGCTTTGGCCATTTTTTTATACATATATATATATAAGCACACACGAGAAAATAAAGGAAAAACAATGAGAATTTTATATAGACATATTATATACCAAAATTTTCAGAATAAAATTTCCTAAAACATAAATATATTTTCGGAGGCAAATAAAATCTACAAAAAATTCAAATAAAGCAAATAGTGGTACTATTGCATTAAAACCCAACAAAAATCATTTTTAAAATACCAAAATGACTTCCAAATTATTTTCTCCTAATTTTCCATTGAAGGGAATCATTTTACCCTTATTTCCATTTATTTAATTTTAGGAGAAAAATAATTTAGTTAAAAGTCAGATAACTCCTAAATGGTTTTGAATTTGAATTTCAAACCACTTCCAACTCTATTTCTTATAATTTGAAGAAGTCATTTTATCTTCTCTCATGAAAATCATTGAGTTGCATAAAGCTTCTGAATTTGAAAGATGTCCAAATGGAATTCAAATCTTTTCAAAACCCTTTTTTCATTTCAAATGGAAGAAGTCATGTCTTCTTCACTCTAGGGTTTTGTGTTTGAATTCTTGGAGATAAAGATGCAAGGTGAAAGTTTGGTAAAGTCATTTCATTCCCTCTCATTCAACTTTCAAAAAGTTTCAAATTCCACTCAATTTCACACAATCAATCACACAACAATCAAACAAACAATCATAAATATCTATTTAATATAACATTCCAAAATTTAGAATTTTGGGATGTTACAAACCTACCGCACTTAAAATGAATCTCGTCCTCGAGATTCGAAGAGGCTAGAAAGAAAAGGTTAGGGTTTGGGGGTCTTCCAGCAAATATTTTGGTCGGAAGGGTCTAGTGTGCTACCACACTTAAAAGCATGGGTATGGTTCCAACAAAATTCATGTACTCCATCCTTTTGTGTTGCCGGTATCGGTGTTCTCATATACTCCGGAATAGCTCTTTCACGGGTGCTCTTCCGGTCGGGGCATAACCTTTTCCTCAAACACGTGTCCTTTCATCCTGGTGACATTCTTCTGAGACTATGTCTTCTTAGCTGACTGGTCTGTCGCCAATACTAAATAACTATCGAAATTCTCATGGTGGTCAACAATTTATGGCTTCTCCTGCAGGAAAAATGGCCCGGGTTGAATCTCACCGTATATCCTACGATTGGCAACGGTTGTCTGTAAAGGGTTCCATCGTCCTACCATTCTATGGTCTTATGGCTTGATGTGTCGACACTCTTCTAAGGTTTTTATGGCTCTCTGATTCTCCATCAACATATGATAGTTCATGATAGAAGTCTCCGCTATGGGGGCCAATCCATCCCGTACTTGAACCATTACTACATATGCAGACATCGAATCACGTATTCTAACACTTGGGCATACTCACAAGCATTGCAGAATTTCTCTTATCGACGAACTGAGTTTGAATAAATCCATTGTTTCTGCAAGCTGAACGAGACATCTAACGTTTCTTCACAACCCTCGGGTTTTCGTATCCTCCTAAAAATGTTGGCTGATTAACTCAGAGTTTTCTTATAAAATATCTTCCTTCAGCAAGAGTGTTCTTGCTTCTTATTAACTCCTGGGCCTGTGGGTTATGGCCCACTTCAACTCTTGTACAATTTTAACTCATATATTCGAGGATTATCATTCCATATTCCAACATTACATCTCCTTTAAATCCAATAGTACTTCTTCCCTCATACCCTTGTGGTGACGATCATACAAAACTCCAACTTATTTGGTCCAGCTCCCTTCTATGGACCGTCATGAATAACACATTTCTTTCTTCATTGATCCTGTGTCTCTACGGAGTACTACCACAAAAACTGCACTAGTTTATCCATAAATCATATTATTTTCATATCAAATCTTTTATTACATCCTTAACCATTTTTTGTAAATCCAAATTCCAAAAAGTACTTTATTACAAATGCTGCCACCCACATGGTTTGGTATGGTCAGGCATTACGTCCAACTTTATTAATCTTTTCTCCTTGGGGATTCTTCAGTCCGACTGGAATTGTGCGACATGTGCCTTGAAATCTTCAATCTTCTGTTTCATCGTGGTGGCCTTGAGCTTCATCTCCATCATCTCTGCATGCACTTCTCTTAGGTATTCCTGAGTATAACGGAGTCTTGCTTCAAGTATATCTCCGATCTGGCATATGGCTTCCATGGCTGCTTCACGAACAGCGTCGAAGAAAGTTGCTTATGGTACACGTGAGATGTAAAAGTACTGCCCCATCGTCTTTGGGCAAACTCCTTTCTTACGGTGGAGGTGTACCTCCACATACCAAAGTTCCACTCCCTTTTGCATGAAGGGGTAGCCTTTGTAGACTGCATCTCCTTCAAGGTGAATATGTTTCATCATGTCCTTCAGGATCTTCGGGTAATCACGATCACTTGTCAGGGTCATGATCGTTTCCGGGCCCTTAAGGAAAGACTCATAAAGGGTCATCATCTGCAGTTGTAAAACAAAAATGGTGCTTAGAATAAGGTACATATCTCCTTGGGTACACATTCATATCATCCAAACAAAACTTCAAACTCAATTTCCAACATCCAGTTTATGCATCACAACTCATTTTCTTCCATGTTCACCCAGAATATTAATTTCCAAGATAAGGCATAACAACTCCTTAAAGCCTTTCAGCATATGACATATCAACTTTACTGAGTAATCTATTACATAACTCAACCCCGTGTTCTCATGAAAAGTGTTTTCCTTACTACCCTTATTACTGATATCAACATCTCCACTACTCAACTCCAGATTTCTCATGATTTGAACAATCCCTAGCAAAATGTCCTGCTTCCTTGCAACGAAAACAAATAACTTCCGGCATGCCTCGAGGCTTCTTGGTGATGGTGCCTGCTCCTTGAGTTCCTTGCTTCCTTTCGAGACAATCATTGGCATAATGCCCAACGTCCTTACATTCAAAACAGGTAATATGACTCTTGTCCCTCATTGCAGAAATTGGGTTGTTCTGAGGGTGTCTTTGTTTTCTCTTCTTGGTTTTCTTCGTTCTGATCAAACGTTCTATTCCTTGTGGATCAAACTCCAGTGCTTCTGTCGGGAAGTATCCCAGATACTCTTTTCTTTCCTTGGTGCAATACTGTGAAAAATGCCCTTCTTCTCCACATGAATAACAGGCATTAGAGTAAAATCTGTTGAGGCTTTCTCCATCAGGGTCTTCAACACTTTCCTTAATCACAGGTTCTTTCATAACTTCTCGGAGGGCTTCTTTCATTCCTTCTTCCTACTTCTGAATAGTTTGTTGCACCGTGGGGTAAATGTGACACTGAGCTGGGTAGTGGGTGTTTCCTTCACACAAGAAACAAGTCACCTGACTAGTTGGGCATTCCTCAGCTGGGTGTTTCTCCTCACAATGAGGGCATCCATCCTTGTGTTCCTCCTGGGTGTGTCCTATTTCTCCGCAAACCTTGCAGGCACAAGGTTTATTTCTTGGGGTATCATGGTGCTTCCGGATAAGACGGGATCTTGTCAGAGTCCTCTTGAATTCTTCCCAAGTCCTTGCTCCATTCCATCCCTGTATAGCTTGATGCATCTGCCACCATGTTGCAGCACTTCCTTCAAAGTACCGAAGAGTGTACAATACTTCATTCTTCCTTGAAACCAAATTGCTCCCGAAGTGATTCTCCATGTTCTGAATCCATAGCTCTGCCTCCAGTTGGGTTTTCGGTCCAGAGAATACCAGTCCAACTTCATTCATCATCTACTGGGTCCAAGGGTTTTTAGTGTGAGATAAGAGAGAGGTGGGGAGGGATACACACAGTACAAACAATAGTTTTGAAGAAATGAGTTTTATTTTGTGGCTGTCGAAAAAACATCAAACAAATGATAGCTCACAAATCGTCGCATCTAACGGAAGTGTATAACAGGGGTTTGGTCCTCTAACGGTCAAATAATTCTTCTGATTCTTCAAGTCCTCGGAGTCTTCAACTGGTGTAGCTTCAAATCTTCTAATGCATGGTCAAATCATGTTTACTCTGAAATGGTCATTGGTTGTCCAATATCTTGTCCTTCTTGGAGCGGCTTCAGTTGATCCTCCGTGTGGTCAAAAGGGAAAAGGGGTATATTCTAACTATTTGAGGTAAGAGAGGATATTTTATAAAATCAGAAAAGATGCGAAGTAATGGATTCTTTTGAAAATAGAGTTTTAGAGATTTTCTGTCCTAGGAGCTTTCCGATTTCTAGGGTCACGTCCTACAGTCAACATGTGCTCTGATACCATATCTGTAACGACTCGACCTCAGACGGTCAAGCCTCTGTGTATCAGTGCCATCCTTGGATCAGTATGCTGGCACACACAGTACATCAATGTATATATCAAAGGGCAATCACATTTACAAATAACGTAAAACTGATATATACCTTACAAGTCTCAGCGGAAACAATCAACGGGTGTGGAGTCCCATCAACGCCATCGGCAAGTTGAGTGTAGACCGTAACCCTATGACGTAACTCTTACTCGTCGGAAGAAACATATCTGCAACATGAGACGTTGCAGCCATGTAGGTCAGTGCATTGAATGTACCGGCAAGATCACTGTAAGAAAAACAGATGATAAACTATACTATATGCAATATGGCTTTGTGGCTCTGTATCTGAGTTTTGATTGCATAAAAGCTGGTTTTATTTTCCCTACATCAAAGGAACTAACCAGAGTCTGTACTACGGAGTTTTCTATCATGACATGGTTCCGCCAACCGACGTCTCATAGCCCAAATCATCATAAGTTGCCCACAATTAAGTTATCAGTCCGGTGTTGAGAGTTCCGAGATAGATCCAAGTCCAGAGGCTCAAATTGTCCGTAACCGGGGACACGGCTAATCGATTAGGTTTTAACCCTCTGCAGAGGTTTGTACACTTTACCCGCAAGATTCGATCCCTCTCTTTACATTCTCGCACTTCAGGGTGTTTGAGAACAAGATGACCGAAACATGGTCTTCCAAAGAGCTCCTCTGAACACTGTCCGGTGCTCATCCAATCCTACCGTAGTTCTAGATCTGCTAGCACCGTCCCAGCCAGAGTCACAACTAAGGTCAACCAAGCCAGAGCCCATAGTGACTTGCGGTTGCACAGGTAAGCTTCCGGGCATGAAGTATTCTTCCGTCTCTTTGAGTTTGGGTGAAGCTTTCCGCAAGATGTCATGGCGCTTCTCCATGCATCCCGGGCAACCACTGGTTTCTGCAGGGTGCCCGTCAACCATCCTTCACCCAGTAGTGTGTATTGAATTCTTGTCTCGAGTCTCAAAATCTTGAGTCCTGAAGATGCGGTCCTTGTTGGTGCCATCATGAAGTTGTCGGCATTGACGTAGAGTCCTCCTTCTTCACACCACTCTCATGCACTCATACCAAACCCCATCTACTATAGCGTAGCATTAAAACTATGTAACGTCCCGGGTTTGGTAACAGGGGGCTGGGTTTCTACCTCATGCATTCTACTCAACTACAAGATTCAATAACACTACTGGAGAGCTTGTTGAAAGGGTGCTACTACATGCAAATAAACATAGGTATGGAGAACATGGTCAAAGTGAACTTGCCTGGTAAGTTGATGAAGATAACAACACTCTCGAAAATAATGACTTGTAGAACTATTCGTCACTCCATTGGAATCTATATAATCAAACGTAGTATTCACATAAGCAATCAATTCTAGCAATCAATACTATCAATCAAAAGAACATTCAACTAAATAAAATAAATAAAGAAAACAATAATGAAATCAAAGAAGACCAAAATAAATATCCAAAGAAAACTTTAAAGAAAACTAGGGAAAACCAACACACTATCAACCAATAACTTTCATAACCACACTAAATTAATCTAAACAATTTCTTAACATAAAATAAAGTCTCTTTCCATTAAAACAACAGAAAGAAATTATCTAAAATAATTTCTAGCAACAATAACTACAATACTAGCTATTACATTCACTATATACTAGCTATGCTAAAACTGAAATCCTAAACAGTAGCAAAACTAATAAAAATAATTTCTAAAATCATGTACTGAAGTCTAACATATGTATATTTCAATCAACAAAACTTTGCGAAAAGAATTAATTAAATCTAAACAAAACTTACTAAGTTACAAGCAAAACAAAACTACATAGAAAACAGTACAGTTTTTCGCTAAAACCCTAATTTAAATAAAAAACACTATAATCTACTGGATAGGCAAAAGTCCTAGTGACCAGGAGCAAAAAGAATCAACTTAAAATATACTTTCAAACTCAAGTTATGGCCAAAATAGTGTATGAGGAAAATTCATGCAAATTCAAAATAAAACTACTCAAAATTGAAATCCAAGTACACAAACAGAAACTTCAACAAATTTGTGACACGGTGCAAAAAGAATCAATCAATTTGGATCTAAAACATAAAAGTTATAAGCAATATAAAATCAGAACTATTCTGTTTTTTTAAACAGAAACGAAAATAACAAAAAAAACTAACGGGCGCTACGGGGTGTGCGAGCTGAAACTAAACATCGCTCGGGCGGAAAATAATCAAAACGCGTACGGGCTAAAAGAGAAAGACCGATCGGCTAAACCGACTATACCTGAACCGATCTAAACCGAATAAAAACCGGAACTAAACCGATCTATAAACAGAAAAACCAAACCGTTCGTTAGATCTAATCTGGCGCGTCAATAACAGATCGGATGGTGAAGGGGAAGTGGAGAGCTCACTGCGGGGAAGGTCGACGGCGAGCGGCTCGGACGTCGTCGGCGGCGGCGCTCCGATCATCGGCGGGCTCCGGCGAGGGTACGGGCGGACGCGGCGTTCGACGGCGGGTCCAGCGGTGGTCGAGATGGTGCCGTAGGTGGACGGAGGAGGTCGGCGGCGAGGTCGAGGCGGCGGTTGCATTTGGGCGTCGTTGGTGGCGGCGCTCCGGTGGGTTTCGGGCTCGCGCGAGCGCACGGGGAGGTGCGGACGAGCGAGGGGAGTGCAGAGATGGTCTCGGGAGGCGGCGAGGGGGTCGGAGTAGCTCGGTGGGGCGGCAATGGCGCGGCGGCGGCTTCTGCTCCGGCGAGCAATAGGCGGCGAGGGAGAGAGGTTCGGGCGTCTTTTAGGGGCGGAACGGAGAAGAGAGGGGTATTTATAGAGGGGAGGCCGACTTGGGAGAGGGGGCGAATCAGGGAGAGGATCCCGCGATCTCCGGGATGCGGCGGCGGCGCGATCTTGCTGCGGCGTTTGCGTGCAGAGGAGGAAGAAGGCCGCGGGTGCGCCGAGCTGGGCCAGTGGGCCGTATGTGAGGGGAGAGGGAGGGGACCTGTTGGGCTTCGGCCGTCTTTTTATACATATATATATACACACACACGAGAAAATAAAGGAAAACCAATAAGAATTTTATATAGACATATTATATACCAAAATTTTCAGAATAAAATTTCCTAAAACATGAACAAATTTTCAGAGGCAAATAAAATCTACAAAAAATTCAAATGAAGCAAATAGTGGTGTTGTTGCATTAAAACCCAACAAAAATCATTTTTAAAATACCAAAATGACTTCCAAATTATTTTCTCCTAATTTTCCATTGACGGGAATCATTTTACCCTTATTTCCATTTATTTAATTTTAGGAGAAAAATAATTTGGTTAGAAGTCAAATAACTCCTAAATGGTTTTGAATTTGAATTTCAAACCACTTCCAACTCTATTTCTTATACTTTGAAGAAGTCATTTTATCTTCTCTCATGAAAATCATTGAGTTGCATAAAGCTTCTGAATTTGAAATATGTCCAAATGGAATTCAAATCTTTTCAAAACCCTTTTTTCATTTCAAATGGAAGAAGTCATGTCTTCTTCAGTCTAGGGTTTTGTGTTTGAATTCTTGGAGATAAAGATGCAATGTGAAAGTTTGGGAAAGTCATTTCATTCCCTCTCATTCAACTTTCAAAAAGTTTCAAATTCCACTCACTTTCACACAATCAATCGCACAACAATCAAATAAGCAATCATAGATATCTATTTAATATAACATTCCAAAATTTAGAATTTTGGGATGTTACAAAACATCTACCGATAGCCTGTCCTACGGTAACGAACACTTGGAGTTGTATCCCGATCGATACAACTAGAATTGGATAATGGATATGAGAAATGGATATGAGAAATGGGTTGTGATGAGAAATGGATAGTATGGCTCTGGGATTGCTTTCTCGCAGGGAGTCGGGAAAGGATCTCTGGCCGAGGTTGATAACACTACTACTACTTTATATTATGTTGATCTGTACTCTTCTATATGCTGCAAGATGCTTGAAGATGCTAGTCTTCGATAGGCTAGGCTTTCCCCTTCTCTTCTGGCATTCTGCAGTTTAGTCCACAGATACAACCCATTTCTTTTGATACAGATGCATACTTAGTTTAGATCTGATGTAAGTCTTGCGAGTACTTTGGATGAGTACTCACGGTTGCTTTGCTACCTCCTTTTCTCCCATACCCGTTTGTTGCAACCAAATGACAGATCCCAGGAGCCAGACGAGACCACTGATGACTATTGCAACCCCGAGGGTGCCTACTACTACGTGACGGTCGCTGACGACTAGGAGTAGTTAGGAGGCTCCCAGGCAGGAGGCCTTGCCTTTTCGATCAGTGTTGTTTTTGTGCTAGCCTTCTTAAGGCAAACTTGTTTAACTCATGTCTGTACTCAGATAGTGTTGCTTCCGCTGACTCTTGTGTATTCGAGCTTATGTATTCGAGCCCTCGAGGCCCCTGGCTTGTAATATAAAGCTTGTATTATTTTAATTTGTGTCTAGAGTTGTGTTGTAATATCTTCCCGTGAGTCCTTGATCTTGATCGTACACATTTGTGTGTATGATTAGTGTACGATTGAATCGAGGGTGTCACAAGTTGGTATCAGAGCCGACTGCCTGTAGGATCCCCCCTTTCCAACTCCTTGGCCGTAGTTGAGTCTAGAAACCGAAAACCGTTTTACTAACTTGGCTGTGTGTCTTACGGGCCCACGTCGCCAATTGAGTGGTATTAGGATCTTTTATTCCTCGTCTATACTCTGGGACTCTAATCTCTCTTCTATTCGGGTTAAATGGTTTTACTAACTCGAACATTAGGATCTCGTGATCACATCTGCCCGGAGAGCCCCTTATTTCAGATGATCGCCTGCTGCAACAGAAGATTCCGAAGATACTCTACGATATTCTCTCGAGACTTTGTGCTTGTTGCCTTTGCAATTCCCTACCACCGAAATATACTTATGGATAACTACACACACTTGCCAATCTTACATTCTAACCCATTGATCTTGTTATTACAAGATGCCCTGAACTGCTCTCCTTTTTCTGAGAATCCTTTGACCTTACTGCCTTGTAGTTCCTTGTCATCTGAATACCCCTAAGGATAACTTGGTGCACCTATCGAGTATCCGCTCATCCTCAGTTGATTCATGTACTTCACAAAAGTCTTCGTAATACCATCCATTCTTGTGAAAATCCTCAACAGCCTATTGTTCTGGAATTTCTTGCTTGCTTGCATTATGGTTAATACCATAAGTCTAGTAATCTTATTGTCAGCCTTGGTCATTATCATTTTGAGTCCGTTGATACAATATGTTGCGAATGCTCGCAATCCTCAATCAGATCCTAGAATTCATCCTTCCGGCTCAGACGTCATTCTAACATGTGATGGATCTCGACCAATCTAATCGCCATCGATTGTACCCCTAAGGCTATTCTACCTATCCATCCCTAATAAAAGCATTGCTTCTGATCCCTTGTCTTGGAATTCATAATTCCTTTGCAATTGAGCTTTGAGTTAGTCAGTTGTTTCTATAATCTGATCTCCTTGTATTCTTTCTTCCTCTGGTTGAATACTGATGCTCACATCAAATCCCTTGTGGACTACCAGACCCCTTTTTCGGATTTTATCCGACAACATCCTTCTTATTCAATAAGATTGTGATACTTTCCTCGGATACACAATGCTTTTCGTAAATTGTATCCTCTGCTTTCTCAAACATGCTCTACTCCCGAGTTTGTGTTATTTACTCTTGAAATTTATGACATATGCTCCTAAGATGCATCGATGGGTTGAAATTGTGCCTTCCCTAATCTGCGTGAACTCAAAAGTTATGCGGGTTATACTCTACTGGCTTTTCGTCAGATAAAATTTCAATACTACAGCTTCATCAAGAGCGAGAAGTAAAATGAAAGGTTATGCATTGTAGAAGTGGGAGTCGACCCTGAACCTTGTGTTCATGCCCACGGACACGGTGTGGGACTTATCATGAAAGCTTCTTGCAAGGATATTTAATCATTTGAATATTCTTCCGGTATCGTAAATTGGATCCCTTGCAGTTATGGTCTCGACCATATTTCCTCCTTGATCTCATTCACTGGGTAAGTTAAAATTACCTATCCTCTGCTAATCATTTCCCCCATCCAACCTCTACTCTGATTTGCCTTCTGGCATTACACCTAGTACTTGATACTGCGAAGCTTTATGCCCCATCACATCATTCCTAGCCTGATCGGCTATATTTTTTATCTTGTCAACTTCTTAACTGTGCTACCTGATCCTTATGCCCGGAGCAACTTCCGATGATGAGCTAAGCTTACGCCGATCTTCCTCATCTTATCATTTCACCTCGAACAACAAGCTTGACTTTGAGCTTGTGTCGAATCCGTGGTTCTCATAGCCTTTCACTTCATCCTTCCGTTTCTGCTCGGTGGCATCTTCTTAGAGTCTCTAGAAAAAATTTGTCTTGATCACCGTCAACACTTTGGCTTCTTCAGAGATGTCAACTGAATTCATGGCTAGAAATACCATCCTTGCCTCTCGATGACTTGTGTCAGCATCAACAACATTCTTGTCTCCCCCCAACACAAACTTGATCATATTAACTTTGGGAATACATCCTTTTTGGCATGTCGATGGGTTGTGGCTGAGCCCGTCGACCACACCCTCATCTTTTCCCTGCTAAAATAGTGTGACTTATTTTCTAAGTTGTTTCTGATGGATCCTTGGTGTATCCAAAGTCTGACCTTTGCTTGAAACCATGTCAACGCTATCTCGAAGCATGTCTATGGTAATACGATCTCCAATAAGAACATTTGAAGCATGATACTAAATTTTCTTTATCAAGTATCTAAACACCATTGTATGGGTAATGTCATGAATTTTCTTCTCCCTTACCTAATTGGTTTTATACTTCTATCCTGTCATGGATATCATGCTCTGCTTGTTCTTGGGAAGGATATACCCCTGAATTATGTGTTTAAACACATTTTCCTTTCCATTGTTCTGTTTAATCTGACAATTACATTTTCCTTTCCATTGGTTTGTTTAAACCTTATTGTGATCTAAATTATATAAGCAGTAATATTTCCCTGCTTATGTAAACACCTCGTTGTATCACTCTATCAGTAAGACCCTGTTACTATTGTTGATGACATCCCGGTAGCCACCGATGGACGAGAACTTTGCCTAATGGCCCGCCTCGTTCAACGAGCAGGAAAATGGTTCTCTTCATCCCTCGCCCTTGGTACCGACGTTGTTGCCGACATAACTGACAGGCTACCCTCTGAGATGCCTTGCTATCATGACCGTGCAAATGCTAGCACCCTTTCTACTTTTAACCCACATGGTGGGCCCATAACCCACAGTCCCACAGGATCGAAACTTGACTCTCCTGTATATCTTGATTCTGAAATATTCTTGCAACTGGCTTCGTATCATGTCACGACCACCTTTCGAGAGATGATCTATTTCCGATGCTCTGAACCCCTTTCTCACACTCTGTTCAGGTATCAATTTGTCCATTCGCATGAAACTTCCTATTGTACCTTCATACTTTGCTCTCGATGTTTATTAAGTTTCAGCTCGAGAGATACTTCTGCCTCATTCCCTGAATTGTTCACTAGATAATTAACCCTATAAGGGTCAGTTCTCCGAAGTTACTCTTTACTTCCCCACTTAAATCTGGGGACGACATTTCTTGTAGTGGAGGAGATTTGTAACACCCCCAGTGTCAAGCTACAATAATCCCCTACTAATGATGCCAAGTCATCACTGTTACTGTTGCTAATCTCACTTTGATTCAAAACCAATTCAAATTCAATTTTAAAATAAAGTCAAATAAATTATTTCTCCAAACAGTAAAACAAAAATGTTCGCTGGGTTGCAAATATTCACTAACTAAATGTCATGAGTGATTTAACATCATTTGAGATAGCTATTTTCCCCTGGGAATTAAAGCAGTTCCAAATCAGCATTTTTAAATGCTTTTCCATTTGTGAAAACTCCAAATCAATTCAAACTCCTCCCAAACTTTTTGTGGCAGGTGCCAAATATTGTAATGTGTTTATTTGGCCAAGTCCCACATTTTACAGAACCACTTTTGGAAGCTCAATATTGCAAAGCATTTTTTGTAAAAAGAAATGAGCTTTAGAAACAAAACAAAAAGAAAAAGGAAAAGCAGAGGGGAGAGAAAGCCCCTGCCTCCCTGGGCCTTGGCCCATCCAGACCAGCCGGCCCATCCTAGGCGGCCCACCTCCCCCGGTCGCTCTCTTCCTCCCCTGTTCAGCCAACCGGGGCTCCTCCCGCGCGTCCCCGCCACACCACCTCGCCAGTGCCGCCCTGAGGGGATAAGGGCGACAGCCGCACCTCCTCGAGCTCCTCCCCGCTCTCTTCCACCCAGTCGCCCTCCTGGCTTCCCACTCCTATCTCTTCCCCCTCCCCCAGATCTACCGCGCCGCGTCGACCCAGGCGTAGCCATCGCCGCGGCCTCATCGTGCGTGTGGCCACCAGCGGCCGTCCTCCGTCCGCCTGCGTACAGGAGACCCCCTCATCCTCGACCAGGACGACCGTGACCACGCCACGGACCTCGGAGCCCCTCTGCCTCGCCGGATCGCCACCTTCCTCCGCTTCGGTCGTCGCCGTCGCCGTACACTCCGGCCACCCCCTGCCGCTACTAAGTTGTCGCCGGGCCTCCTTGTGCCTTCCCGGTGAGCTTCGGTTCCTTTCCCCTCTCCTCACGCCTCTCTTCTCCCCCCGTAGTTGCTTCCCTCCGTCGTGCACGAGCTTGTCGCCGCGGTGGTGCTCACCGCCGTGGCCACGGCTCGCAGAGCTCGCGGCCGACCATGCTCAGCACCTCCGCCTGCACCCACTGCACGCACCCGCTACTCCTCCCACTTCCCCTGGCGCCGTCCTCGATGGGCCAGTGCTTCGGCCGCCGCCGCGAGCTCGTCTCCAGTGAGCTCGTCGCCTTCCGCCTACTGTCGACTGCAGCAATGGATCCGCGCGAGCACCAGCCGCCCGTAGAGCCGCTCCGCGCGGCAAGCCGTGTCCCGAAACTCCATCGTCGTCAAGCGCCCAAAGGACACCACCGCCCGTGCTCCACGCCTATGCCGTTTCCGGCCGCCCCAGGGCCGGCCACCACCACGGTTAGCTGCGGCTCGCCGCTCCCATTCGAACGGCGTCGACTGCGTCCGTTTTGGCCCCCTGTAGGCGAAATCCGGCCTCCCGAGCGCCTCTGCCGCCTCTCTGTGTCGCCGACGGCTGAACGCTGGCCGCGCCGACGTGGCCGACTGGGGGCCACCCCCAGGGCCACTGCCCGGTGGGTCCCAGGGGCCCCAACTGACCCGTTGACCCCGGTCAACTATGCTGACTTGGTGCTGCAGCCACTAACCAGTGGGCCCGTCCCGTTTAGTTAAGTTAGTTAACTCGGTTTTAGTTAAAACCTAATCTAATCAGCTAATTAGCCACTGACACGCGGCCCCCTACATAATTAACCTAGATTTGTTAGTTTAATGCACTGTTAGACTAACTGAGGCTGACATGTGGGTCCCACTGGACCCATAGGTCAGGTTTGACCTGGTCAGCGAGTCTGTTGACTGCTGACGTCATCAACACGTCATGCTGATGTCATATTTCCTTTTCTGTCAATTTAAATAATTTATGGAAATGCTTTAATCCTTGAAAAATCATAGCAATTAAACCGTAGCTCGGATGAAAATGTTTTCTATATGAAAGTTGCTCCGAAAAATCGAACGAATCCGAATACGCGATACATTCACCTGTCACATGCCCCTAGCATGCTGAATATGGAACCGTTCCCTCTCTTTCATATGTCGGAATTCGTCTAACACCGGGGATTCATCCTCGGATGTTTATCCCCTCCGTCTGCAACGTGTAGTACTACGTTAGGACAACCCTAGCTCTGCCTATCGACTTGTTGTCCTGTTATGCACTTGCTTGCTATGTATTTACTATTTCTTTCCCCTCTTCTCTCTGGTAGACCCCGAGACCGATGCCGCCCCTGTGATCGACTACGTCGACGACTCTTTTCCCTTTACAGCAGATCTTCCAGGCAAGCAAACCTCCCTTGAGCATTCCGATATCGCCCATTTCTTTCCCCTCATGCTTGCATTAGAACTGCTACTGCTTTCTGGATGATCCTACTCTGATGCATAGCCCGTTGTTGTTACCTGCTTTCATACCTTACCTGCTTATCCTAAACTGCTTAGTATAGGTTGGTTAGTGATCCATCAGTCACCCCCACCTTGTCCCAGTTGCCTCGCTTTACGTTCGATGACTCGATCAACATGATCGACATCCAGGCCCCGACACCGCACATCACCCCCTAGTTGAACGACTCTGCAGAGTTACCATCGAGTGCCGAGGGTGGAACCTCATACATCACTCCTGATGAGAACTCTGTAGTGTAGCTAATCGGTCATGGTCATCGAGGGTGATTTCCTCCTTAACCACTTCCGATACGGCTCTGTCGTGCAACCCCTCAAGTGTGAACCTCGAGGGTGGATCCTCTTACGTTCACCTTGATGATCACATCGAGTGGAATTCACCGGGGGTGATTCCTCGGGTTTTTCCTTTGGTGTTAGACACACATTTACTATGGTTACTATGACTTTACACTGAACCATGTTACTAAAGACGGGTCGGCCCTGAGGGGTACCCGCGCGAGCTTAATAGCGAGTGATGTGGAGTCAGGTTGACCTGGAAGGTGCCCGCGAGATACTTACGAGGCATGGTCGGGCATTCTTAGCCCTTGCCGCAATGTACTCGAGACGGGGCGACGAGGTCACATCAATTGTGAGTCTCTGCTCGTTACCGCGTGCTTCTAATCCACTATGATTTGGATATTTGATCCGAGGGGCCTTTGGCCTGATAGCACTAACCATCACGTGGGCATAGTATGGGCGTTCTGCGTCGTATACATCAGCCGGATCTTAATAGACGTCAGCGAATAAGCGGCGCGTGCCGGGTTGGACTGTGTAGGCTCCTGCCTTGTTGAAGGAGGTAGCTAGGTCTGCTCATCGGCCGCGTACGCAACGTGCAGGAGTTCCCGGGGAGATGGCCTGTGACCCCTGGGGGCATAGGCTTAGTCCGGCGTGTTAACCTCTCTATTAAGCCTAGGTCGGGTTGCGGCGTATTGTTTGGCCGAGGCCGGGCATGACCCAGGAAAGTGTGTCCGGCCGGAGTTATTCGAGCGTGGTGGGTAAGTTGGTGCACCCCTGCAGGGAAGAAAACATCTATAGATAGTCTGTCCTACGGTAACGGACACTTGGAGTTGTATCCCGATCGATACAACTAGAACTGGATAATGGATATGAGAAATGGATTGTGATGAGAAATGGATAGTATGGCTCTGGGATTGCTTTCTCGCAGGGAGTCGAGAAAGGATCTCTGGCCGAGGTTGATAACACTACTACTACTTTATATTATGTTGATCTATACTCTTCTATATGCTGCAAGATGCTTGAAGATGCTAGTCTTCGATAGGCTAGGCTTTCCCCTTCTCTTCTGGCATTCTGCAGTTTAGTCCACAGATACAACCCATTTCGTTTGATACAGATGCATACTTAGTTTAGATCTGATGTAAGTCTTGCGGGTACTTTGGATGAGTACTCACGGTTGCTTTGATACCTCTTTTTCTCCCATACCCGTTTGTTGCAACCAGATGGCGGATCCCAGGAGCCAGACGACACCACTGATGGCTACTGCTACCCCGAGGGTGCCTACTACTACGTGACGGCCGCTGACGACTAGGAGTAGTTAGGAGGCTCCTAGGCAGGAGGCCTTGCCTTTTCGATCAATGTTGTTTTTGTGCTAGCCTTCTTAAGGCAAACTTGTTTAACTCATGTCTGTACTCAGATAGTGTTGCTTCCGCTGACTCTTGTGTATTCGAGCTTATGTATTCGAGCCCTCGAGGCCCTTGGCTTGTATTATTTTAATAAGTGTCTAGAGTTGTGTTGTGATATCTTCCCGCAAGTCCCTGATCTTGATCATACACATTTGTGTGTATGATTAGTGTACGATTGAATCAAGGGCGTCACAGGTAGCCACCTCTCTGTCGGTAGTCCGGTCCTGAAGCTCCCTCGACAAAACCGCCCGGAGGGCCTAGAAATGGCCTCTCAGCAGAACCATCACTCTGCCAAGCATAACCACGACCACCTCCCGTAGATGACGATCCACGGTGTTGACCAACCCCATGAGCATCATAGCCATCGTCCCCCAACTATCCCCGAGGCGGATCATTAGACTCTCCAACCACCATGTTCTGCCTCGTCTGCGTTGGGCCCGAGCACTTTTGCGTCGGCCTTGCGACGTAGTGAGGTGGTGGCGCGGCACGAGGCTGTACGTCGGCAGAAGTGGCCTGGACAACCGGCCGTGGGCCATTGGCCTGGACAACCGACCGAGGGCCATTGGCCGAAGCATGCACCAGCGGCCTTGGCAGAGCAGCTCCACGCCCCACAGCCGTAGAAGTCGGAGGCCTCGGCGAAGCAGCGCCGCGCCCCACAGCCGTAGGCGCCGAAGCCGGTGGCGGTGGCCGAAGTTCGAGAGCGCCACGACCGGCAGTCGGTATCGCGCCCGCCGCCAGCGCTGGTCGCGGGCCTGGCGGGTTTCCATGCCCTGCAACGGCCCCAGGTCGCAGCCTCGGCAGCGCGCCACGTCCTGCCGGCAGCATCGGCCGCTGCCCTAGCTGATCGCCACCACGTTCATCCGGCACCGCCCCGGCCCCCACATGATTCTTCGGATCGGCGGAAGGAGCGCTCCCCCGCCCGACCATGGCAAGAGGAGGAATGCGAGTGGCATGGCCAGGTCCGCACCGAGGAAAGCCATGCACCACCATATGCTTGGCAACCCTAGGCGACGGCAGAGAAGATCGATCGCGACGACCGTCGTCCCTGCATGGCCCGATATGCACAGCAGGAGCATCCAGGATTTCCTGGGCCACATACCCATTGATAGCCGGTCCACTAAGCCCCTCCTCAGCTCCCCCATGTTGGGCCACATACCCACGCACGGGCTCACAGCCGGCTCGCTCATCGACAGCCCCCTCTCGGCCCAATATGAAATTCAAACGAGCAGCCCTAGCCGCCCGGATCTCAGCCGCCATGCTGATCTCCGGCGCCGGAGGCGCTGCCTCCGATCTCCCCTTCCTCTTCTTTTTCTTACGGACAACCCGAGTCCAGGCGTCTTGCGGGAAAAAATCTGACAAAGTCAGGGGTTGGATGCATACCTTAGGTAGAGGCCCTTTCCAAGGACGGATCGCAGTCGTTGCCGTCCTCCGGTGAATGATCCGGCGAACAACCTCCACCCTATCGATTGTACGCAGCCCGATCCGCGCCGGATCATCGCCCAACACAATGTCTTCGACCAACGTGGCCACCTCTTCTTCCGAGTACCCAGGGCTGAAAGCCTCGCAGATCACGTCGGATGGCGTCGGTGAGTAGTCGGCCGGCGATCTGTCGGCGGGATCCCCGTCGTCGTCCGAGCCAGGGAGAACCCAGAAACGCCCCCTACACGCATCGTAGAAGGTCCTGCAGGCACCGGTGGCCGGCTCGCGGTGTTCGCCGCGGGCGCTTCCCGAGTCACCTCAGTCCCCATCATTTTTGAGTCCCCATCATTTTATGTACAACCTATGACCTGGAATAAGCTTCCAGCAAGCAACAAAAGAAATCGAGGAGAAAATCCTCGGAGCCAGTAAACGTAAGTCAACTCAACATTGACAATCGTCCGATGGATAGTATACACCCAGTGGAAGGGAAACCTTCACAATCCAGCTTCAGTTTGCACACACTAGTTGGACAATCGAAACACTTAGACTCACGTGTATTGAGAAATCACATTGAGTCGTCAAGGGTGCATGGAATTTTCACCAACTATATCGATTCTAGAGAATCTTTCGACCGTAAGTCTATAATTTTCGACATTTATTTTTCTCTTACAATTACAAAAACCATTCTGAATGATCATTATACAAGGACAATCGTGAGCTCCGACTGCCTCAATAGAAGGATGCAATACACGCGAAAATTGCCTCGCTTAACAAAAGAAAGATATTCACTGAAAGAATACCGACACCTCCCAATGTTTTTCCTATGGGGTTCAAATGGGGTTTTCTCCAGAAACGGAATGAGAACAATGAGGTGGTGAGATATAAAGCAAGGCCTGTGGAACAGGGGTTCACGTAGAGACCCGACATTGATTTCAACGAGACATGTTCTCATGTAATGAGTGGAATCACTTTTTATACCTTATATCTTTGGCAGTGCAAAATCGTCTATCTATGCAGTTGATGGAGGTTGTGACCACATATCTTTACGGGTCACTAGATTAGGACATATACACATGAAGGTTCCTGATGGACTTATGTTATGAATGCAAGCGCAAAATACAACATGTATTATGTAAACTGGATAAGTCATTATATGACTTAAAGTAGTCGGGATGGGTGTGGTACAACCGACTCGGCGAGTTCCTTCTTCGGAAAGGTTACTCCAAAAATGATGATTGCCCACGTGTCTTATCAAAAATTCCTTTACATGATTTTGCATCATTTCAGTACACGTCAATGACCTCAACATCATTGGCAACACACAAGACGTTGATGAAGTACACAATCACCTAAAGATGGAATTTGAGATGAAGGATTTGGACAAAGACAAATTTTTCTCAGGTCTTCAACTTGAGCACCTTTCCTCAGGAATCATGGCACACCAAGTTACCTATGTCTAGAAAATACTTGAGAAATTCAATATGGAAAAATCATATCCATCTAAAACTCCCATGGTAGTTCATTTTTTAGACGTAGAGAAAGATATGTTCGGGCCAAGGGATGATGGAGAAGAAATGTTGGGACCCGAGGTTCCATATTCGAGTGTCATTGGAGCGCTCATGTATCTTGCAAATTGCACAAGACCCGACCTTGCATTTGCAGTAAATCTAATTGCTAGACACAATGTAGCTCCCACCAACCAGCATTGGTCACGCGTGAAAAAAAATCATACCTCCAAGGCACATATGATCATGGCCTATTTTCCAGTTCTAGATAAATTAAGATTCTAATATGATTGGATACACAGATGTTCGCTATTAATTTGATCCCCATAATGGGTGATCATAGACCGGCTTTGTGTTCCTACATGGTGGGGCTACCATAGCATGGGAATTTTTCGAAACAAGTGGCAACATCTACCAATCATTTTGAAACAATTTCATTATATGAGGCATCACGTGAATGTGTGTGGCTTCAAAGAATTATAGACCACATACAACAGTCATGTGAAGAATCACTTGCAATTATGTATGAAGATAATGTGTCTTGTGTTGCATAGATGCAAACAAGTTACATCAAGAGCAATATCACTAAGAATAATGCTCCTAAGTTGTTTTCCCCCATGAACTCTAGAAAAGCGGGGAAATAAGAATCTTGCAAGTTAAATTATGCGAAAATCTTGCTGATTTATTTACCAAGTCTCTACCAACTTCTATATTCTAGAAATATGTTCATGGAATTGGTATGCGACGATTTCGGGACTTGCAAGAATTAGAGCGAGTATCTTCCTGAACTATGTCTGTTCAAAGCATCATATTACACTCTTTCTCTTTGTGAGTTTATGTTTCAGATCCTCATCAAGGATAAGAATTGAAGAACTTTTGAAGGAGAATCCTTTCCAGGTGATGGTACTACAATGGACAATCTTTCAAGATGATGGTACTACTTGGAAAGTCGTGTGAACATGGACAAGCATATATTAGGGTTAGTGTTTTGATTAATTAGCACACACTCCTTAATCAGATGGAAATCTCCCCTTGCGCAATCATCGTTCGGTTGCCATCCGCAACTAACACATCTTTCTATTCTTTCTCAGTCTTCGGCAACCAACGTCTCTCTGGATCGTCGTGTTTGTTCCATCCACAACGATGAAACTTTTATTGATTAGTTTCCTGTTTTTTTGTTTTCATTATTTTAGTTTCGTTTATACTTTCAAATATTCAAAACACATATATTACAAAAGACACATTACATAAAAATATTTGAAAAAAATGCTAACCAAGCATTTGGAGTTGTTAAATGTCCATAAAGGAAATATTTTCTCATGTATATGAAAAATACACAATATGTGTGAAAGAAGTTGATCATGTGTTTAAATTTTTTAATCAAGCATTTGAAAAAAATGTTAATCACGCGTTTGAAAAATGTGTATAGAAAACGGTTGACCACGTATTGAAAAGAATGTCAAACTTGTACTTGAAAAATGTAAATCAAGCATTGTAAACTTTCAAAATATGTATAGAAAATAATATTGACCATGTATTAAAAATATTAATCAAGCATTTGAAAAATGTTTAAAATGTGTATAAAAAATGTTGACATTATATTAAAACATGTTAACGAGCATTTAAAAAATGTTAAATGTGTATAAATAAAATTTCATGTATACCAAAAATACTTTATACAACAAATATACAATATGTGCGTAATTTGATCATGTATTTAGAAAATTTTAATCAAGCATTTGAATAAATAAATAAAGATGTATTTGAAAAAAATTGAGCAAGCATTTGAAAAATGTTAAATGTGTATAGAGAAAGTGTTGACCATGTATTAAAAATTATTAATCTTATATATGAAAAATGCTAAAGTGTGCATAGAAAAAATGTGAACCATGTATTAAAAAATGTTAATCTTGTATGTGAAAAATATTAATCAAGCAATTGAAAAATGTTTAAAACGAGTATAGAAAAAATGTTGACCATATATTAAAAAAATGTTAATCTTATATTTGAAAATGTTAAATACTCCCTCCTTCCCATATTGTAAGACGTTTTTTGACACTACACTAGTGTTAGAAAACGTCTTATATTATGGGACGGGGGAGTATGTATTAGAAAAATATGATTTACATATATGAAAAGTGTAAAATGAAAACCAAAAGAAATAAAAGAAAGGAAAAAATTAAAAACCAAAAAAGAAACAAAAGAAATCAAAGAAAATGAAAATGAAAAAAATAAAGAAACAAGTGCAAAATGAATGGAAAACAGAAAGAAACAAAATAAAACCAAAAAGGAAAAGTAAAACCATTGACAAAAATTGTTGTAAAAAAGACACAGTAAACTGGCCGGCGCAGAAACAACAAGAGGAGGAAAAACATTCAACAAGATGAGAGCTATTCTCACTGTAATCGAGATGTAGCTCTCACGGCGGTGCAGGTACATACATTAAACATTAGTAGAAGAAAAGCCTTCGGCTAATATGAACGTTGGGCTGGCCTGGATACCTTGTGCCAGATAACAGGCTTGATTTAACCCATGACCTCAAATTTGGACACACCCCGCACGTAAAAAGCAAAACCACCCCTCAAGAAAAAACAGAGCTCCTCGAAATCATTATTTAAGAAGTACTCGTTGCAAAAGAACACTTTACTTTTTCAGGCCGCGATAAGTGGCGCACATGCAGCGCGCCACTTGTCGCAACCTGAGAGTTTTCCCTTTTTTAATAGATCCGTTTATTCAAAATATTTTATCTTTTAAACCGTGTGTCCAAATCTCGAACCGTTTTCATCATTGGATTCCTCGCGTCGAGATCTTCAAAACTAGATCTCATGTTGATAGGTTTTGACAAACTTTTTTTCATGAAAAAAATCGGGTGAAAAACCGAACCGGGAGTATGTTTTTTTCCTTTCCGAAAGAGGCACGCCCGTGCCTCTCGCGAAATCACACCCGTGCCTCTCGTGGAAACAAAACCGTGACTCTCGTGGAAGGAAAAAACAGAAAACGCATTTTTTTCCCGAAAGGCACGGCCGTGACTCTCGCGAAAGCACAACCGTGCCTCTCGCAGAAGCAAAACAGTGACTCTCGCGAAAAAAACAAAAAACATGTATTTTTTTCCGTTGCCGAAAGGCACGGCCGTGACTCTCGCTAAAGCACAACCGTTCCTCTCATGGAAAAAAACCATGACTTTCGCGAAAAAAAAAACAAAACGTGTTTTTTCCGCGCAAAAAATAATCGATTTTTTTTATCGAAAAGTTAAGGAAGACCGGGAAAACCAAAACGTCGAAAAAACCTGTTTAAAAAGTCGAAAACACGTGTGAAAAAATAAAAAAAAATAAATCCAGAGGAAGCGTCCAGAGCGCGACACGTGGCGAATGGCTGGGAGCGCGCCAAGTGATGCTGATTGTTGCGAGGCTCCCGAAGAAGCGCTCGTTAACTAGTTGCTCCCCTTCGATGCCGATTAGGAGAAGCTGTGCCTGCAGCAAGGACTTGTGGGCTACTTCTACTTTGGCCCAACTTACGACTGGTTTTGGAAGCGTTTTAGCGAATCATTTTTTCCTTCGTTAAAGCCAGGTCTCGATTCGTTACTGTTTTCACGAACTGTTTTCAAGCTGGATTATAAAGTAGATGGCAAAGAAAAAACAACCAGAATCAAAAGTAAAAAAGCTAGTGAACTAAATTGTTAATTTTGAACGAATATCATCGATAAAATATATCCTCTGAAACAATACTTGAGGAGGACATAAGCTACAATTAACAATTTGATCATCATTTCAAGGGAAAAAATTGGTCAACAGTATTTGAAAATGAAAACACAAATAAATAAATAAAATGTATATTTGAGAAAATTCAAGAATTTGAAATTTTTCACAAATTTAGTATAAATTTCATGAAATTTAAAAAAAATACAAATTTGAAAAAGGTTCATCGATTTTGAAAAAGTTCACCGATTTGATCAAAAGTTTAATAATCATAAAAATTTCATTGATTTAAAAAAAATCATCAAATTTGAAAAAAGTTCGTCGGTTTTGAAAAAAGTTCATCAAAATTGAAAAAAACATAGATTTGAAAAAAGTTCACGAAATTGAAAACAAAAGTTCATCAATTTTGAAAATAAGTTCAGCAAATTTGAAAAAGTCCATAAAATTTCAAAAAGACTTCTTCTATTTGAAGAAAACATTCACATATTTGCAAACAGTTCATCTACCCGGAAGAAGAGAAAAGAAAAACAAAAAACAAAAAAGAGAAAAGGGAAAAGGAAAACATAAAAAGAAAAAGAAAGAAAAACTAAAACCGTAAGTGTCAAATAGGATCCACCGCCTAAAAGCTATACCTTCGGTACTAGTTCCTTCGCCTCATAATATGAGGGCGTTTTTTACACTATAAAATAAAATGTTCAGTTTCCTGTGGTTACAAAGTTCCAAGACAGGAACATCAATTAGTTTACCGCCGAAATGAACATCAACTTTTTCTTTTGAGTGTGACATGAACACCAAATTAGTTGCACACGAGGTCATCAAATCCCGCAGCCTCTAGAAGGTCAGGCATATTAAACAAACCATCTAGTTTCCAGGACTCTTTCGGATATGACGGTGATGGATTAGGTTAGGTTCTAGTTTATGCCGTCTTCCAAAGCTAGCTTAGTTTTTCATTTTTGAGCTGGAAAGCTAGCATAGTTAACTAGACGTACCAAGGGTGACCACATAACTAATTTCCCCTTCTTGGAGTATATAAAATAGCGAGATAATAGAGAGATAGGGCGGAGGACCAATAATGAAGTACTCCTATGCTGCTTCCATTGCTTGAGTCGTAGGCAGTTGACGAAAATCTGGTCAGGGGAGACATTTTCCGTCGGTCCGAAACTTTGAACAGTTCTTGACCAACCATGGACCAGGGACCGGGTTTGCCGCGCTGCTAAGTACTACTCCTCCGTAGTAGGAGTACGTGCCACCAAGCCGGATCGGCACCGTTTCGCGCTTCATCAGATTGACAAAAAGGATGTGCTCTAGAGTCTAGCTAGCCTCTTTGATTTCTTTGTCTTAGCTTGTGCGCGTACTGATCTGTGGCTCAAGGTCCTTTGCGGAAACGCATTGTTTACTACTGTTTATTACTCGGTTCCTTCCGATTCCAAGAAAAACACGCTGCGGAGCTGGGTCTCTGGAGTTTACCCCCCTTTCTTTCTCTTCAAGGTACCGATGAGCTGAGCGATGAATATATGCAACTATTTTTACGTGTTGCTTGTGGAAACGCATTGCTTCTAGGGGATCAAAAAGTTAGCTCTCCAACGCAACCATGGTTGACCTATTTGTTAACAAATTGGAGAGGCTCAACGCGACAGACCTGGTCCAGCTAGCCAGGCAACGTCCGGATGCATGCATGCATGCATTGTTAATTGATCAAGCTGGTTGACATGATTGCCGGGCGTTCGCTGCTGTAATCAGTGACATGATCAAACCTCACTAGGTGACACTAGCTACATACTTAACTAGTAGGTGCGGTTGTGTTCATCTGTAAACGTGATGTTAATCAAGAAGTAATCTGACCAAGCTGCACTTGTCAATATGCCAGTATTGTTTGAAGCTATCAATCCAGGGAACAACTTTCAGAGACCGAGTTCTTTCAGTTACGTTGGTAAGGCCCCGATGAGTTTGTTAATCAAGGGCCAAAACATCAATCAGCCTACATAGTCGTGGAATTTTTTGTATTTTACAGCAAAGACATTGGTGACTGAAATCAGTGCAAGGATTTTATAACCTTCTGCGGGAAACGTTCTTCCTGTGAAATTCTCGTGTTACAAAGGGATTACGTAATCGGCCGATGTACACTTTTTCCAGGGAAAAGTGGTTAAATAAACTAACTAGTTGAAATCACTCTCTGACTACACTATCTACTTGACCGAGCGACGTGCAACGAGTTGATTCCATGTTATCAAACAAACTTTAAAACGCCACGTCATGTCCTAACGATGCAGCTGATTGAGGGGATATATTTGACCCTCGATTAATAACTGGTCGGGGCCTTTGGTCTACTTCTCCACGTTAAGCTTGGCACGTGGTCCACGATCGACCCTCCTGCGTATCCCAGAACTTCAACAATGAATCTGGTAACTGGAATAGAGAGAAAAATGGGCAAGACACCCCAATAGTGAAGCAAATGATATCCGGACGCCAAGATGCATGGCTCCAAATCAGCGACCTCACACTTGCACAAAAAGGATACAGGTGTACACATTCAGAGAAACAAGGATACATTTTTTTTTTAGGGTCAGAAACAAGGATACATGTGCATGGGGCGCTGCCTTCCTGGATACCTCGATGGCGATCGGGCGACAGGGACCTACGGCACACCTTGACTAAGAGTGGAATTTCGGTGACATCGCTGCCGCGAGGAAACTTCACCCGGACTGGTCCTGGACGTCGCCTCAGCATGTCCTTCCTACCGTATCGACCAAGATCACACTGTTCCGACCAAAATGGCTGGTGGTTATTCTTTCTCCCCCGTCCATCTCCGTAGTTCCCTTAGGCCTTGGCGTCCGTGTCGCGCCATTGCGATCTAGGAGTATTTAACGGCCGTCTTCTTCCCGAGCCTTCCTCCAATTCACCCCGCCCCGGTGCTGATCACTCTCTGGTCGCCTTACCAAATGACGGGAACACTCAGACGTCATCGATTGCGCAACACGTACGTAAGCCCGGGTGTTCAACTTCAAGTGAAAAAACTAACCGATCCGGCGAGTCACTGTCTCACTGACACGCGAGTTCGTTCGATGGATACGAGTAGAAGCGTGCATTGTTGTACTTGTACGTCTTCCACAAGCAATCATCCAGACACGTATCATGTTCTCCGTTGGAACTTGGAAGTGCAAGGTCGGCGAGCTTGAGCTTTGACCACGCATCCTGCTCGTTCAGCTGATAGAAGAAGCACGCGCCGGCCCAGCCGGTGAATGCCAACGATCGTGGCGTCCCATCATAGATCCTATAAGTACTACTCCCTCCATTTCGAATTACTCGTCACAGGTATGGATGTATCTAGATGTAGAGAGTACACGGCCACAAAATCTTGGACCGGGAAAATAATTAATTAACCAAAATCGACAAGGACTCTGACATTTTTTAGTTGGAATATATACTACTACTTGGATTCTTTCCACAACAGGCAGGTTAGGTGGGTTGAGCATGAGAAACTGACTGATTATCTATGTTTTTCGAACCCAAACCGTATTGCTCCATCTAATTAACTAGTGGCGCCTCTTGAAATTAGACTGAGTTCGAATTTGGTAGCTATAACATCAGTCTGATGGGGATATATATGCGCGAGATGTAGGGTGAGGTGCAGAAGCATTCCCCTACCAATTAGTACTTCGTTACTAGCCCCATTCTGAAACAACCTTATATCGATCAATTAAAACTGGCAGTGAGAAAATTCAGACGTGTATCCCCATGGTCTGGAAGCAGGCACTTTCCTGCCACGGGAAAATTCACACTACGGATGCACGTGCATGTGGTACACACAGAGAAACGAAGAGACATCTCGATCGATGCCGATCGCCACGGCGCCAAACAGATTTTCTCCGTGGAGCCGTACGTGGACTGGAACAGGAAGACCGCCGAGATGTTGCATGGTTTGAACTGAAAGGCTAATACACCCCCTTTCAGATACACTAGTGCTACAAGCCTATGCACAAGTGAACAAACGGTCACGCACACAAAAGTAACCAGACGTCCACGTCCATGTAACTCCAGCGCCCTGCTTTTCCAGGAACCTTCACCTCTCGCTCTCAAAACCATCCCGCGCCGGTCGTCCAATCAACCCACTCACCAACTTTCCCAGGCAACGGTACGATGCGCACGAAACCGTCACGCCCTATGACCTCAATCAAAGCCCCATGTGCCACAATTCGGCCCGGCCGGAGCCCGCAACAAAATTATTATCCGGCGGATTCCGGGAACCTGCGGGGGCCAATCCACAGCCGCAGAAGCGCAGTGGCGATATCTTGAAACAAAGATCGTCTCCCTGACCGGACCTTGTAATCTTGCGGCCGCGCAACCCTATATAAACGCCCCGCCAACAAAACCCCCCATCACCTCCTCATCCCAAAGCAGCTTAGCTTAACCAACTTGGCTCAGCTGGTTGATCGCTCAGTCCGCTTCAGCTTCATCGCGCGCTCTCCTTGGCTTCGTCTCATTGCTGCTGCTGCTGCTGTACGTGTTCGATCGAGATTGTTGGGATGGACAAGCTGAGCGTGCACCACGGGCAGCACAACGGCATCTCCAAGCCGCCGGTGCACCACCACGGCAAGGGCGGCGGGAAGGGCAAGGGCGGCGGCAAGGGGATCAAGGTCGTCTACATCTCCAGCCCCATGATGCTCACCGCCAGCGCCGAGGAGTTCCGCGCCATCGTGCAGGAGCTCACGGGCCGCGACTCCAACGTGGCCGACCACGACCTCCCGGGCGTCCCGTCCTACTACTCCTCCTCGTCCTCCTCCTCCTACTCCTCGTACGGGCGCGCCTCCCCGACGGCCGGGGCTACGGCCGCTGCGGGCGCCCGGGCTTTGCCGCCGGCGATGCCGTCCACGGCGGACTACGCGGCCGGCGCCGGAGCCATGCCTCCGCCGTTCCAGAGCATGTATGACCAAACGGGAGGCGCCGGCCTGCTTTACGGCCCAGACTACTGGTAGGATCGGAGATCGGTCACCTCGTGGCGGTCGACGGTTCGGCATGCCATCCAATCCATCACTTGCATATGTGTGAATTTGCTGTCTACAGTCATGCTTCATGTTTCTTCGATTTTCGATCGACTTGTACTGGAGATGGTAATGTCATGTTGATACGAGAGCTTAGTACATATTTTCGTTTACTTGTTTTTTTGCCTTTGTTGTTCGAGATCTTCTCCCGCCGTCATGGCAGCATCACCTTTCATTTATGCTCGTATATGTTTGGAATCAAGCTACTCTCTTTTGCTTTGGATCATGATAAATATCACACGGGTGGTACAAACACATACAAACTCCAAGGTTTTTTATGGTAAGTTTAGTGACGTGAGGACGGCAACTTAATTGTCAAGCATGGCAACTTTTTTTTCGGATGACAAGTTTCAAGATCTTTTAGGTTTACATTTTCTTTTCGACTGATAATTTTACTTGTAGAAAACATCAGGGCCGGAGTGCTTCATGCCACACATGCGGCACTTATCATTTGAAATTGTTTTATTACTAGCAATGCGTTCGTGCGTTGCAACGGATCCAAAGTAAAACAATACACTAAAAATATACTCGTATTAGGTTACACTCAAAATATATACCTTGTTTTTTTATGTGAGGCAGGGATGTAGTTGCTTTCAAAATACTAAGGGTTTTCTATAAATTGGAGCAGAGAAGTGGGGTCTTATTACAAAAATGTCACAGCTTACCTCACAATCATTGGATGTAGATCTGATGGTCGGAAATGACGGATGACAGACACACCATCAACACCAACAAAGTCTTTTATACGACTAGAGATACGATCCCACTAATCCTATTTTTTAAAGATATATAAAAAAGCCAGTTGCTCCATTTGTTTCATAATTTTTGTCAACATGAATTATGAAACGAAGGGAGTAATAAATAGCATGATTATTGTGTGGAAAATCTCTCATGTTTCATATTAATTAAACAAGTTATATATGATGCCTCTTTGTCTGCGTGCAATGTTTGCATTAATAAATATTATAGTATGAGGCAGCTTTATGATCAGTAGTATGGTTAAGGTACCGACGTATCAAACAAAAGATTGAATTGCATTTGGACACCTCGGTGGTTGTTCGGATTAGAAGAATTTAAGTTAGATCGGGATTTAGGAGAAATTTAAGAAAAAACAGTTTTAGTTAGTTTTATGTTGTCATACGTTTGTGCATTTTTTGTTTGGATTAAAAAGGCCATTCTTATAATAGATTTGCTAATTTTCATCTAGATGATATTTGAGTGTATGCGCGTGTATATGAGCGCTTGTGTCTGTACTGATGCTAAAAAAAAGATATTTAGTTATGTCTTGTCTAACTTTTAAAACCGTAGGATGCTTGTTACAGGACTCGTGTTTTAGTAACAGACT
>NC_041386.1:163472769-163553370 GCF_002162155.2 Triticum dicoccoides
GTTGCACACATACGCGTTTTCGTGGGAGGTCCTTGCTAACTGGGTCAAATAGTCGACCTGTCGTAGGCAACAACCGACTGGACCGGCCCATCAAGGATGCACATGGCGTGACATTTTTTGAGGGTACTTATTTATCATGTTTTATATTTTGCAAATATGGTTCCCATTTTTGAAAAATTGATCGGCATTGCCAAAAAATTATTCAAAATTTCAAAAAATGTTCGTAAAATTAAAAAGTGTTCATGTTTTCAAATTTGTTTGAAATATCAAAAATTGTCCGTGTTTTTGAATATTATTCAAAGCGTAAAATAAGTGCTAGTGTTTTAAAAAATATACCTGTTTTCAAAAAAATATTCAGAATTTCAAATTTTATACCTGATTTTCTAAGTTGCAACATTTTCTGAAATTCCATATACTTATTGGAAAAATAACAAAATAAGATACTACAAATAATTTTAAAAAAATCCAAATTTTTTTGAAAAAGGTAAACAAGTATTAACCTTTTGTTGAAAATGCAATTAGGTTTGAAACTTTTGAACATTTTTTGAAATCACAAACATATTAAAAATTAAAAACTTGGTTTGGAAACATGAACAATTGTTTCAAAGTTTCCAACTTTCTTTGAAGAATGTGAACACTTTTCAAATTTGCAAATATTTTTTAGAATTTTGCCTTTTTATAAAAAGGGAAAATTTCAAAACTGAGAATAATTATTGAATTTTATTGGGTTTTTGTTGAAATTTTGAATTTTGAACATTTTTGTGGTGAAGACGAACAATTTGTTTAAAAGACATTGGAAATTTTCGAAATTTTTGATTATTTTTTTAAAAGGAAGGACAAGAAAGAAAAAAAACGTCCCTGTATATCTTGAGGACTATTTGGCGCTCACAGGATTTCCCCGTTTTCGTGCGTTTCCCTTGCCGTCTTCGTTTCTTGTTGGGTCGGCGGCAGCTTGCTAGGGATCTTCTCTTGCTAGGGATTTTCTCTGTACCGTGGGATAAAGAAACCGCCTTTGTTCAATGCACCTTCTATAAGAGCAGCTCCAGCCGTTCACTCCCACGGGACCTGAAAAAACGACATCTGGGGTCGAATCAACGTTTGCTTCCGACGTAGGGGCGATTGCGTTCATAGTCGCCGCCCCAGGTCGCCCCCGGCGCACCCCTTAAAATCGTGCAAACTCGGCGATCTGATACGCCGGCACAAACTCGGCGATTTTCATTGAAATTTGTATAAAAACGGAGAAAAAAAAGGCAAACTACGCCTAGAACTACCCCTAGCCCTGCTACGCCGCGGCCGCCGCCCCGTCTTCTACATGCCGAGGAGTCTGTAGAACCGGGTGTAGTCGCCGCCGCCGCCGTCGCCGTCATCGCCGCCGCCCTGCGCCTCGCTGGAGCCCGCGCCGTCCCTACTGCACCCCTGCCCAGGGTTGCCGACGCGCGGGGGGTTGGACGGCCTGGGCTCGTCCTCGTCGTCGCTGTCGAGGACGATGACGCCGCCCTCCTCGCGTCCGCGGCGCCGGGCCTGGAGCTCCGCGTATGCCTGGCGCTGGCGGAGCACCTGCTCACGGACGTAGTCCGCCTTCGCCCACTTGAGGGCAGTCTCGTCGGCGGCGGCCATCTCCGCATGCTCCGGCTTCATGGGGAGCAGCTCCGACACGGGCTTCGGCCGAACAAGGCGGAGGGAACGCGGGGAGGAGGGGCGGCCATCCTCGTTGATGACGAGGGCGCCGCTGCGGGTGCGGCGCCGAAGTGGCGTCTCCTCCGGCTCCGGCTTGACGGGGCGGAGCGCCGGCGAGCCGGAGGAGAGCGAGCCAGAGCCCGACGATGAGGAGGTCCCCGCCACCATTCGCCGCGGCGTCCAGGAGCTGCCACAATGGCGAGAGAATGACGGGCCCGGCGGGTAATCGAGATGCGGCGTGTTGCCGGTCTCGATGTGGTCGAGGACGGCCTCGAGGGTGCGGCCGGGCACACCCCACCACTCGCGCCGCCCGTTGGCGTTGAGGCGGCCGCGGGGGATGATGCCGTTGATGGAGGCGATCTGATCTTCGCGGCGGCGCTCGAAGTACATCGTCCATAGCGTGTGGCTGTCGGCGGCGTACCTCGGCTCATTCCGTTGCGCCTCCGTTAGTGACGAGCGGATGCGGGCGATCTCGGCCCGCCGTTCAGCCCTAGTGGGCACAGGTGGTACCGGGATGCCGCCGACGCTCAACTTCCACAAACCGGGCACCCGCATGTCTGGGGGCGTCGGATAGTCGGCCTCGTAGAGGAGGCACTCCTCGTACTCATGGAGATGGCGTCGGCCGAAGCCGTTCGCCGTCGCGGAGTCGGTGAGGGGAAGAGGGGGAGAGGTGGCTTCTGGGGTCAGACGAGGCGAGAGAAGGCATGTTGTGGCTACTGTAGCGTTCACCGGCGGGAGGTCCGCTTTTATAGCCGAGGCGGGGCGGTGAGCGGGCGGGACGCGTGTCGCGGTGCCTGCATGCCGGGCGACGCGTGGCGGGAGCGGACGGGGCGCGCGTCGCGACGCCTTCACTATGGCGCACATGAGGCATCAATGGAGGCTCACCGGCGCGGCAACACGGCAGCCTTGGCATTGATTTTCGCGGGAACCGAGACGATGAGGACGATGAAGCGGCATATCGCTGACTCGGCGGGCTCATTCCCGTTCGCATCAAAAACGCTTTCCCAGGTGCCCCCCAACACGCCGTGTTCGCTCTGGATCCGCCGGCGCCAGTTTTGATCCAGACCGACGAAAAAGGGCTTTTGGGACACGGCTGGGCCATTTTTCGGACGCCGGCGGCAAAAGATGGCATGGGAAGGGGGAAGGGGCTTGTTGTGGGCATGACTAGAGATGCTCTAAGTTTTCAATGCACAGGCCGGTTTTCACTTTGTGCTGTTTTTTTTGTTTTTTCTGTTTTCTCTATTGGTTTTATCGGGTTATTCTTATTCGCGGGTCAATTTTCTTTCAATGTGATGCATATGTTGTATCTGTCTAATGAGTGAGAGTTACATGTCTACCTTTACCACTTAGCTTGTCCAACCTAGTTGTGTCCACCCACCATTTAGCGTGAATATTGAGCTATATCAAAAACATTGAGCATCAGTAGGTATTACGTATGGTTAGTACTGCTGCCTTGCGTAGCTTGTGGGTGTTATACTGCTCATACAATCCGTGTGAGCGGCGTCAGTAGGTACTCACCTTCGTAGGTGGGGATTTGAGCCTTACTGACCGTCGTAGACTCGTAGTACCTCAGAGTGTGTAATGCACACAGGCCGATCAATTTAGTTGCAGATGTAAGAAAGGAACGACCATCAAATTGTGTGATTACCTGCAAAAGTTCGTGCCAATGACACGAGGGAACCTAGTGCCTCATCATTCCTTCGGTGTGGGCCAACCAGCAAAATATTCCATGACCCATCTAAATTGTGTGGAGGTCGGACTAGTAGAACTGCAGAATGTGCAAGAACTTGACAAGGGGTTGAAAGATGGTCAGTTGGAGATGATTAATACAGTACAATGGACCAATCGATTAAAGCTGACACAGCTAGTCCGCTGTCTTTCCTTGACCTTCGGGCGGACCTGGGGACCCCGGAGCCGATGGCTCTGGTCCCGGCCGTGCCCGCCTCTTCGCCAACCCGCCCCTCGACCTTCTCGTGCATCGCCCTGGGTGGGGTGTCGACGGTGGTGGTCACCCTGGTGGCCGCTCCTCCACTCCCGCCTCGGTCTGCGGCGTACTCCAGGAGGGGCCGGTCGACCTCGACCCCGGTGACCTCCTCGCGACGCAACGCTCGGATTGAGGCGGCCAGACCGGCGGGCAGCCCGGCTCTGCCCATCCCTGCGTGTGCTGCTCTCCGGGCCGCTTCCCGGAACCTCGAGTCAGGTACCCCGTCCATTCCGACCACCTCTGCTACCTGTTTCTTCTTTGCGTTGGAGTCGATTCCGCTTGGCCGCCTCGCTAAGGTGGCAGCGGACTCGGCCATAGTGTTCAGGGGGGAGGTTGCCCCCCTCTAGTTCAGATCGAGGCGATACGTGCGCGGGAACTCCTTGATGGTTGTCTGGCTGAGGCCCGCGCACGTCTCTCCTCCTCCTCGGCCACCCCTACCGGGGCTGTTTCGAGCGTCGGCCCTCTTGCGGCGGCCGCCCCGGGTGAGATCCGGGGCCGCACCCGCGCGCGTACTGCAGCCCTTCGCGCCCAGAGCGCCTCACGTGTCTTGGGGTCAAGCAGCCCCCCGATGGATGGGTGATGCGGACCATCTTCTGGAACATCCGCGGTTTCGGCCAAGCTGGTCGGCGCCGCCAACTCATCGATTACATGCGAACCGAGCGAATCGACATTGTGGCAATCCAAGAAACGATGCGGACTGAATTCTCCTTGTCGGAACTTGAGCATCTAAGCTCCGACTTGTTTGCTTGGCATTGGCTCCCTTCTAGTGGGAGTACGGGCCACTCAGGTGGCATCCTCCTAGGCGTGAAGGATGCCACCTTCGAGGTAGGAAGCATGAACCGGGGAGAGTTCTTCGTTAGCATGGAGGTGTTTGAGCGGGCTCTCAATTTCAAATGGGAAATCATCGCGGTTTATGGCCCTGCCGATCACCGCCGATCTGAGGCCTTCCTCGTGGAGCTCCATAGGAAGGTAGCCTCCGCCCAGCTACCGGTGGTAGTGGGCGGTGATTTCAACCTCATCAGGACGGAAGAAGACAAGAGCAATAATTTAGTGAATTTCCCTCGCATGCAAATGTTCAATGACTACATTGCTGACATGGGGTTGCGCGAGCTCGATCGGGTCGGGGCGAGATTCACTTGGACTAACCGCCAGGTTGATCCGACTCGCTCGGTCCTCGATCGGGTCTTCGTCTCCCCTGAGTGGGACATTCGTTGCCCCCTAGCGTCGCTTCGGGCGATTACGCGGATTGGCTCAGACCACATCCCCCTTCTTCTCTCTTCGGAGAATGATCACCCTCCCCTGCCACCCCGCTTCCGCTTCGAAACCTTCTGGCTACGCCAGCCTGGATTTACTGCCGCGGTGGCTGCCAGATGGCGGGAGGCGCGGGATTCCCCCCACCGTGCCCTGTCCGCCGTTGATTCATGGCATTTCTGTGCCAAAAGGTCACGACAATTTATGAAAGGATGGGGCGCCAATGTGGGTAGGGATATCCGTGAGAGGAAGAAAACCCTCCTTGAGGGCATTCAGGCCCTTGACCTGAGGGCTGACGCCGCCGGCCTGTCGGCAGACGAATGGATGCTTAGATACGATCTGGAAGATCAGCTCACGGTCATCTACACCGACGAGGAGGCATACTGGCGATTACGAGGTACGCAGAATTGGGTCCTCAAGGGGGACGCCAATACAGCCTACTTCCAGGCCATCGCTAATGGCCGCAGACGCCGTAACTCCATCCCCCTCCTGTGGGACGGAGCGACCCTTCTTCAGCGGTCGGAGGAGATCCGGACCCATGTAGACGGCTTTTACAGAGAACTATTCTCCGTGTCCCCTCGGGGAGGTCTTGCCTTAGCGCAAGACATTTGTCCTGCCCACTGCTGCGTTACGCCTATGGACAACGCGGCCCTCACGGCCCCGTTCTCCGAGGCTGAAGTATGGGAGGCAATAAAAGGGCATGAACCCATCTTCGGCCCCTGGGCCGGATGGACTCCCAGTCAAGTTCTTCCAGACCTTTTGGGAGGTGATCAAATAGGAGGTGATGGCCCTGTTTGACGAGTTCTTTGTTGGGTCCATTGACCTCAACCGGCTGAACTACGGGGTAATCATGCTCATCCCCAAGGTGGCTGGGGCGTCCGACATCCGTCAATTTCGGCCGATTACGGTGATTAATGTCATCTTCCGCATCCTTGCCAAGGGGTACGCCATTAGGGCGGCTCCTATCGCCGACCGGATCACCCACCCGGACCAGTCAGCCTTTATTCAGAGCCTTTATATCCTTGATGGAGTCTTGGTGTTCCATGAAGCACTCCATGAGGTGCACTCCAAACACCTCAACGCAGTCTTCCTGCAACTGGATTTCCACAAGGCCTACGACACGGTCAATTGGACCTTCCTTCGGGAATGTCTTCTCCGTAAGGGCTTCGACGACCGGTGGTTGACTAGGGTGATGCAGATGGTGTCCTCGGGGCGCACCGCGGTTAACATTAATGGGGAGATCGACCCTTTTTTCCCCACATTTTGTGGGGTTCATCAGGGTGACCCCTTCTCTCCATTCCTATTTAACATGGTGGTAGATGCCCTGGCGGCCATCCTTGAAAGGGCCAAGGCGGCTGGCCACATTAAGGGAATAGTTCCACATCTGGTTGGGGGGAACGGTGTATCCCTCCTCCAATATGCGGATGACACCATTATCATGGTGGAGGGCTCGGAGAGTGATATCGCCAACCTCAAGTGTTGGAAATATGCCCTAGAGGCAATAATAAATTAGTTATTATTATATTTCCTTGTTCATGATAATCGCTTATTATCCATGCTAGAATTGTATTGATAGGAAACTCAGATACATGTGTGGATACATAGACAACACCATGTCCCTAGTAAGCCTCTAGTTGACTAGCTCATTGATCAATAGATGGTTACGGTTTCCTGACCATGGACATTGGATGTCATTGATAACGGGATCACATCATTAGAAGAATGATGTGATGGACAAGACCCAATCCTAAGCATAGCACAAGATCGTGTAGTTCGCATGCTAAAGCTTTTCTAATGTCAAGTATCATTTCCTTAGACCATGAGATTGTGCAACTCCCGGATACCGTATGAATACTTTGGGTGTGCCAAACGTCACAATGTAACTGGGTGGCTATAAAGGTGCACTACGGGTATCTCCGAAAGTGTCTGTTGGGTTGACACGAATCGAGACTGGGATTTGTCACTCCATGTGACGGAGAGGTATCTCTGGGCCCACTCGGTAGGACATCATCATAATGTGCACAATGTGATCAAGGAGTTGATCACGAGATGATGTGTTACGGAACGAGTAAAGAGACTTGCCGGTAACGAGATTGAACAAGGTATCGGGATACCGACGATCGAATCTCGGGCAAGTATCGTACCGCTAGACAAAGGGAATTGTATACGGGATTGATTAAGTCCTTGACATCGTGGTTCATCCAATGAGATCATCGTGGAACATGTGGGAGCCAACATGGGTATCCAGATCCTGCTGTTGGTTATTGACCGGAGAGTTATCTCGGTCATGTCTGCATGGTTCCCGAACCCGTAGGGTCTACACACTTAAGGTTCGATGACGCTAGGGTTATAGGGAATAGATATACGTGGTTACCGAATGTTGTTTGGAGTCCCGGATGAGATCCCGGACATCACGAGGAGTTCCAGAATGGTCCGGAGGTAAAGATTTATATATGGGAAGTCCTGTTTTGGTCACCGGAAAAGTTTCGGGGTTTATCGGTAACGTACCGGGACCACCGGGAGGGTCCCGGGGGTCCACCAAGTGGGGCCACAGGCCCCAGAGGGCTGCATGGGCCAAGTGTGGGAGGGGACCAGCCCCAGGTGGGCTGGTGCGCCCCCCAAGGGCCCAAGGCGCCTAAGGGGAGGAGGGGGGCAAACCCTAAGGGCAGATGGGCCTTAGGGCCCATGCCTGGTGCGCCTCCCTCTCCCCTCCACCTGGCCACCACCCAGATGGGATCTGGGGGCTGCCGCCACCCCTAGGGAGGGAACCCTAGGTGGGGGCGCAGCCCCTCCCCTCCCCCTATATATACTTGAGGTTTGGGCTGCCCAAGACACACGAGTTCCTCTCCTTCTTGGCGCAGCCGTACCCCTCTCCCTCCTCGTCTCTTGCGGTGCTTGGCGAAGCCCTGCTGGAGTACCATGCTCCTTCACCACCACCACGCCGTTGTGCTGCTGCTGGATGGAGTCTTCCTCAACCTCTCCCTCTCTCCTTGCTGGATCAAGGCATGGGAGACGTCACCGGGCTGTACGTGTGTTGAACGCGGAGGTGCCGTCCGTTCGGCACTAGGATCTCCGGTGATTTGGATCACGACAAGTACGACTCCTTCAATCCCGGTCTCTTGAACGCTTCCGCTTAGCGATCTACAAGGGTATGTAGATGCACTCTCCTTCCCCTCGTTGCTGGTTTCTCCATAGATAGATCTTGGTGACACGTAGGATTTTTTTAATTTCTGCTACGTTCCCCAACAGTGGCATCATGAGCTAGGTCTATGTGTAGTTTCTATGCACGAGTAGAACACAAAGTAGTTGTGGGCGTTGATTTTGTTCAATATGCTTACTGTTACTAGTCCAATCTTGATTCGGCGGCATTGTGGGATGAAGCGGCCCGGACCGACCTTACACGTACTCTTACGTGAGACTGGTTCCACCGACTGACATGCACTAGTTGCATAAGGTGGCTAGCGGGTGTCTGTCTCTCCCACTTTAGTCGGATCGGATTCGATGAAAAGGGTCCTTATGAAGGGTAAATAGAAATTGGCATATCACGTTGTGGTTTTTGCGTAGGTAAGAAACATTCTTGCTAGAAACCCATAGCAGCCACGTAAAACATGAAAACAACAATTAGAGGACGTCTAACTTGTTTTTGCAGGGTATGCTATGTGATGTGATATGGCCAAAGGATGTGATGAATGATATATGTGATGTATGAGATGATCATGTTCTTGTAATAGGAATCACGACTTGCATGTCGATGAGTATGACAACCGGCAGGAGCCATAGGAGTTGTCTTAATTTATTTATGACATGCGTGTCAACATAAACGTCATGTAATTACTTTACTTTATTGCTAACCGTTAGCTGTAGTAGTAGAAGTAATAGTTGGCGAGACAACTTCATGAAGACACGATGATGGAGATCATGATGATGGAGATCATGGTGTCATGCTGGTGACGATATTGATCATGGAGCCCCGAAGATGGAGATCAAAAGGAGCAATATAATATTGGCCATATCATGTCACTATTTGATTGCATGTGATGTTTATCATGTTTATACATCTTATTTGCTTAGAACGACGGTAGTAAATAAGATGATCCCTCATTAAAATTTCAAGAAAGTGTTCCCCCTAACTGTGCACCGTTGCGAAAGTTCATCTTTTCGAAGAACCACGTGATGATCGGGTGTGATAGATTCTTACGTTAGAATACAACGGGTGTTGACGAGCCTAGCATGTACAGACATGGCCTCGGAACACATGCAAAACACTTAGGTTGACTTGACGAGCCTAGCATGTACAGACATGGCCTCGGAACACAAGAGACCGAAAGGTCGAGCATGAGTCATATGGTAGATACGATCAACATGAAGATGTTCACCGATGTTGACTAGTCCATCTCACGTGATGATCGGACACGGCCTAGTTGACTCGGATCATGTAATCACTTAGATGACTAGAGGGATGTCTATCTGAGTGGGAGTTCATAAGATGAACTTAATTATCCTGAACATAGTCAAAAGGTCTTCGCAAATTATGTCGTAGCTCGCGCTTCAGTTCTACTATTTAGATATGTTCCTAGAGAAAAATTAGTTGAAAGTTGATAGTAGCAATTATGCAGACAGTAGAAGGCTTATGTCCTTAATGCACCGCTCGGTGTGCTGAACCTCGAACGTCGTCTGTGGATGTTGCGAACATCTGACATACACATTTTGATAACTACGTGATAGTTCAGTTAAACGGTTTAGAGATGAGGCACCGAAGACGTTTTAAAATGTCGCGAAACATATGAGATGTTTCGAGGGCTGAAATTGGGATTTCAAGCTCGTGCCCACGTCAAGAGGTATAAGACCTCCGACGATTTTTTTAGCCTACAAACCAAGGGAGAAAAGCTCAATTGTTGAGCGTGTGCTCAGATTGTCTGAGTACAACAATCATTTGAATCGAGTGGGAGTTGATCTTTCAGATGAGATAGTGATGTTTCTCTGAAGTCATTACCACCAAGCTGCTAGAGCTTCGTGATGAACTATGATATATCAGGGACATATATGATGATCCTTGAGATATTCGCGATGTTTGACACCACAAAAGTAGAAATCAAGAAGGAGCATCAATTGTTGATGGTTGGTGAAACCACTAGTTTCAAGAAGGGCAAGGGCAAGAAGGGATACTTCATGAAATGGCAAATCAGCTGCTGCTCTAGTGAAGAAACCCAAGGTTGAACCCAAACCCAAGACTAAGTGCTTCTGTAATAAGGGGAACAACCACTGGAGCAGAATTACCCTAGATACTTGGTAGATGAGAAGGCTGGCAAGGTCGATAGAAGTATATTGGATATACATTGTGTTAATGTGTACTTTACTAGTACTCCTAGTAGCACCATGGTATTAGATACCAGTTCGGTTGCTAAGTGTTAGTAAACTCGAAATAAAAGGCTGCGGAGTAAATGGAGACTAGCTAAAGGTGAGCTGGCGATATGTGTTGGAAGTTTTTCCCAAGCTTGATGTGATCAAGCATCGCACGCTCCCTCTACCATCAAGATTGGTGTTTGCGTTGAGCATATACATGATTGGATTATGTCTATCGCAATACGGTTATTCATTTAAGGAGAATAATGGTTACTCTGTTTATTTGAATAATACCTTCAATGGTCTTGCACCTAAAACAAATGGTTTATTGAATCTCGATCGTAGTGATACACATGTTCATGCCAAAAGATATAAGATAGTAATGATAGTACCACCTGCTTGTGGCACTACCATGTAAGTCATATCGGTATAAAACACATGAAGAAGCTCCATGTTGATGAATCTTTGGGCTCACTCGTTTTGAAAAGTTTGAGACATGCGAACCATGTCTATTGGTGTGTATGCATGAAGAAACTCCATGCAAACCGTTTGGACTCACTTGATTTTGAATCACTTGAGACATGCAAATCATACCACATGGGCAAGATGACTGAAAGCCTCGTTTTTAGTAAAATGGAAATAGAAAGCAACTTGTTGGAAGTAATACATTTTGATGTGTGCAGTCCAATGAGTGCTGAGGCGTGTAGTGGATATCATTATGTTCTTACTTCACAGATGATTTGAGTAGATGTTGAGTATATTTACTTGATGAATCACGAGTCTGAATTATTGAAAGGTTCAAGTAATTTCAGGGTGAAGTTGAAAGATCGTCGTGACAAGAGGATAAAAGATCTTTGATATGATCATAGAGATGAATATCTGAATTACGAGTTTGGCATAGAATTAAGACATTGTGGAAATTGTTTCACAACTAATACAGCCTGGAACACCATAGTGTGATGGTGTGTCCGAACATCATAATTGCACCCTATTGGATATGATGCATACCATGATGTCTCTTATCGAATTACCACGATAGTTTATGGGTTAGGCATTAGAGACAACCACATTCACTTTAAATAGGGCACCACGTAATTCCGATGAGATGACACCGTATGAACTATGGTTTAGAGAAACCTAAGCTGTCATTTCCTAAAAGTTTGGGGCTACGACGCTTATGTGAAAAAGTTTCAGGCTGATAAGCTCGAACCCAAAGCGGATAAATGCATCTTCATAGGACACCCAAAACAGTTGGGTATACCTCCTGTCTCAGATCCGAAAGCAATAAGGGATTGTTTCAGAATCGGGTCCTTTCTCGAGGAAAAGTTTCTCTCGAAAGAATTGAGTGGGAGGATGGTGGAGACTTGATGAGGTTATTGAACCGTCTCTTCAACTAGTGTGTGGCAGGGCACAGGGAGTTGTTCCCGTGGCACCTACACCAATTGAAGTGGAAGCTTATGATAGTGATCATGAAACTTCAGATCAAGTCACTACCAAACCTCGTGGGATGACAAGGATGCATACTACTTCAGAGTGGTACATAATCCTGTCTTGGAAGTCATGTTGATAGACAACAATGAACCTACGAGCTATGGAGAAGCGATGGTGGGCCTGGATTCCAAAATGGCTCAAGGCCATATAATCCGAGAGAGGATCCATATATGAAGACAAAGTGTAGACTTTGGAAGAACTACTTGATGGTCGTAAGGCTGTTGAGTACAGATGGATTTTAAAAGGAAGACGGACAATGATGGTAAATGTCACCATTAAGAAAGCTCGACTTGTCGTTTTCTGACAAGTTCAAGGAGTTGACTACGATGAGACTTTCTCACTCGTAGCGATGCTAAGAGTCTGTTGGAATTATATTAGCGATTACTGCATTATTTATGAAATCTTGCAGATAGGATGTCAAAACATTGTTTCCTCGACGATTTTTGAGGAAAGGTTGTATGTGATACAACCAGAAGGTTTTGTCAATCCTGAAAGATGCTAATAAGTATGCAAAGCTCCAGCAATACTTCTAAGGACTGGAGTAAGCATCTCAGAGTTGGAATATACGCTTTGATGATGATCAAAGATTTTGGGTTTATACAAAGTTTATGAGAAACTTGTATTTCCAAAGAAGTGAGTGGGAGCACTATAGAATTTCCGATGAGTATATGTTGTTAACATATTGTTGATCGAAAATGATGTAGAATTTCTAGAAAGCATGCAGAGTTATTTGAAAAGTGTTTTTCAATGGAAAACCTGGATTAGGCTACTTGAGTATTGAGCATTAAGATCTATAAGGATAGATCAAAACGCTTAATAGTACTTTCAAATGAATACATACCGTGACAAGATTTTGAAGGAGTTCAAAATGGATCGGCAAAGAAGGAGTTCTTGGCTGTGTTATAAGGTGTGAACATTGAGTAAGACTCGAAACCTGACCACGACAGAATAGAGAGAAAGGACGAAGGTCATCCCCTATGCTTTAGACGTAGGCTCTACAGTATGCTATGATGTGTACTGCACCTCAAGAGTGCCTTGCCATGAGTCAGTCAAGGGGTACAAGAGTGATCCAAGAATGGATCACAGGACAACGGTCAAAGTTATCCTTAGTAACTAGTGGACTAAGGAATTTTCTCGATTATGGAGGTCGTAAAAGAGTTCATCGTAAAGGGTTACACTGATGCAAACTTTGACACTAATCCAGATTATTCTGAGTAGTAAACTGGATTCGTATAGTAGAACAGTTATTTGGAATAGCTCCAAATAGAACGTGGTAGCTGCATCTAGGAGATGACATAGAGATTTGTAAAGCACACACGGATCTGAAAGGTTCAGACCTGTTGACTATAACATCTCTCACAAGCATAACATGATCAAACCCAGAACTCATCGAGTGTTAATCACATGGTAATGTGAACTAGATTATTGACTCTAGTGAACTCTTTGGGTGTTAGTCACATGGGGATGTGACCTTGAGTGTTAATCACATAGCGATGTGAACTGGATTATTGACTCTAGTGCAAGTGGGAGACTGTTGGAAATATGCCCTAGAGGCAATAATAAATTAGTTATTATTATATTTCCTTGTTCATGATAATCGTTTATTATCCATGCTAGAATTGTATTGATAGGAAACTCAGATACATGTGTGGATACATAGACAACACCATGTCCCTAGTAAGCCTCTAGTTGACTAGCTCGTTGATCAATAGATGGTTACGGTTTCCTGACCATGGACATTGGATGTCATTGATAACGGGATCACATCATTAGAAGAATGATGTGATGGACAAGACCCAATCCTAAGCATAGCACAAGATCGTGTAGTTCGCATGCTAAAGCTTTTCTAATGTCAAGTATCATTTCCTTAGACCATGAGATTGTGCAACTCCCAGATACCGTAGGAATACTTTGGGTGTGCCATACGTCACAACGTAACTGGGTGGCTATAAAGGTGCACTACGGGTATCTCCGAAAGTGTCTGTTGGGTTGGAAGAATCGAGACTGGGATTTGTCACTCTGTGTGACGGAGAGGTATCTCTGGGCCCACTCGGTAGGACATCATCATAATGTGCACAATGTGATCAAGGAGTTGATCACGGGATGATGTGTTACGGAACGAGTAAAGAGACTTGCCGATAACGAGATTGAACAAGGTATCGGGATGCCGACGATCGAATCTTGGGCAAGTATCGTACCGCTAGACAAAGGGAATTGTATACGGGATTGATTAAGTCCTTGACATCGTGGTTCATCCGATGAGATCATCGTGGAACATGTGGGAGCCAACATGGGTATCCAGATCCCGCTGTTGGTTATTGACCGGAGAGTTATCTCGGTCATGTCTGCATGGTTCCCGAACCCGTAGGGTCTACACACTTAAGGTTCGATGACGCTAGGGTTATAGGGAATAGATATACGTGGTTACCGAATGTTGTTTGGAGTCCCAGATGAGATCCTGGACATCACGAGGAGTTCCGGAATGGTCTGGAGGTAAAGATTTATATATGGGAAGTCCTGTTTTGGTCACCGGAAAAGTTTCGGGGTTTATCGGTAACGTACCGGGACCACCGGGAGGGTCTCGGGGGTCCACCAAGTGGGGCCACAGGCCCCGGAGGGCTGCATGGGCCAAGTGTGGGAGGGGACCAGCCCCAGGTGGGCTGGTGCACCCCCCAAGGGCCCAAGGCGCCTAAGGGGAGGAGGGGGGGGCAAACCCTAAGTGCAGATGGGCCTTAGGGCCCATGCCTGGTGCGCCTCCCTCTCCCCTCCACCTGGCCGCCACCTAGATGGGATCTGGAGGCTGCCGCCACCCCTAGGGAGGGAACCCTAGGTGGGGGCACAGCCCCTCCCCTCCCCCTATATATACTTGAGGTTTGGGCTGCCCAAGACACACGAGTTCCTCTCCTTCTTGGCGCAGCCCTACCCCTCTCCCTCCTCGTCTCTTGCGGTGCTTGGCGAAGCCCTGCTGGAGTACCACGCTCCTTCACCACCACCACGCCGTTGTGCAGCTGTTGGATGGAGTCTTCCTCAACCTCTCCCTCTCTCCTTGCTGGATCAAGGCATGGGAGACGTCACCGGGCTGTACGTGTGTTGAACGCGGAGGTGCCGTCCGTTCGGCACTAGGATCTCCGGTGATTTGGATCACGACGAGTACGACTCCTTCAACCCCGTTCTCTTGAACACTTCCGCTTAGCGATCTACAAGGGTATGTAGATGCACTCTCCTTCCCCTCGTTGCTGGTTTCTCCATAGATAGATCTTGGTGACACGTAGGAATTTTTTTAATTTCTGCTACGTTCCCCAACATCAAGTTCCTCCTGCTGTGCTTCCAGCAAATGGCTGGCCTGAAGATCAACTTCGACAAGAGTGAGGTGATGGTCTTGGGCTACACCCAGGAAGAGCGCCAGAGCATTGCGGGTCGGCTTAACTGCCACCTCGGGTGCTTCCCCATGACTTACCTGGGAATCCCCATTAGCGACTCCAGGCTTACGGTGGCTGAGCTGCGCCCCACGGTGGGGAAGCTTCAGCACCGGATCGAACCCTAGCAGGGTAGATGGCTCTCGAAAGCAGCTCGAACGGTGCTCATCAACTCCTCCCTCTCTAGCCTACTGTTATTCATCATGAGCTTCTACAGCCTCCCCGAGACCCTCCATCACGAGATTGCCTCCGTCCAGGGGCGTTTCTACTGGGCCGGCGAGGGTGATAAGCAGAAGTACCACATGGTCAAGTGGTCGGAGATCTGCAAACCCCGCGACCAGGGCGGTTTGGGTATCATGTCCTCTAAACGCATGAACATTGCCCTACTAACTAAGTGGCTATGGCGGATCGCTAATGGAGAAGGTGGACTGTGGCTCCGCATTATTCAGCAGAAATACCTCCGCGGTCAGCTCCTCGCCTTCTGCCAGCGTTCTGGGGGATCACAGTTCTGGCAGTCTATCATCCAGCTCCTCCCTGTCCTTCGGATCGGAACCTCGATCGAGATTGGCTCCGGCACTGCAACCTTGTTCTGGTTTGACAGATGGGCGGGCGACTCGCCCCTTGCGGCCCGCTTCCCGAACCTCTTCTCCATCGCGGTCGTGCCACAGATCTCCGTGGCAACCGCCCTTACTGACCTAGGCAACTAGCGTTCCGGAGACCTTTCGGTCCGGCTGAGATCGAGGACTGGCAGGAGCTGCTCGACTGCATAGCTCTTCACGAACCTAAACTCTCGACAGACGACGACCGTGCCAGATGGCGGTTAGAGCCATCTGGGCAATTCTCCACCAAATCTCTCTACCTCGCCATCGCCCCTTCGCTTGGTCACGAGGCGCTTTCCTCCATTTGGGAGATTCGGCTCCCCCTGAAGATTAGGATCTTCTTGTGGCAATGGATTCGTGGCTGCCTCCCTTCTGGTGTTGAGGTTCTGAAACGCAATGGCCCTGGAGACGGGCGCTGCCCGCTCTATGGACCTGAAGAAGATTCGAACCATATCTTCTTCACTTGCATGTCCGCGCAGTTTCTCTGGAGCTGTTTCCGCGAGATTGTGGGTGGAAACTGGGGCCATAACAATTTCCCCGCTCTCTTTGCCGAACTCCAGGCGATCCCACCCGCGTTGCGCCACACTAGGTGGCTGACCATTGGGGTCCTGGCCTGGACGCTGTGGACTGTTAGGAATAAACTTGTGATTTAGCATATTCCTCTTTGTCGTGCGACTGATGCTTTGTTCAAATGGTCTGGTTACTTGCAGCTTTGGCGGCCGCTTAGCCGGCCCAGGTAGAGAGACGCCATCACCTCCATCATCACCCAGCTCTGTGCGATGGCCTTCCGATTGACGCCGCCGCTTCCCCCACCTCCTCCGGAACCAGATTAGATCGTCATGTTGTCGACTCCGCCGCCACCGTCTGGGATTGTGTCTTCGTCCTTTTGTGTTGGGCGTGATGTGTTGTGCCCACAGCGGAACTTGGGTATTGTGTGTGTGTCTGTGCTTGTTGGTGTGGTTCCTGACTTGCGGTGGCGTTGCGTTTGTGTGTGTGTTGTGTTCTGTTGTTACCTTGATACTTTGTGCTTGGTGGGTGCTTTATTTATAAAGCGGGGCGATAGCCTTTTCGGTAAAATGGACCTTGAAACATCCAGCTGGACAAAGATGCATGTGCGCTTATTCAACAAAATCATGGCAGTCTATTCAGTTTATGTTTTTTTATGGAAATTGGTTTATGTTGTTAGAGCATCTACAACCGAAGACGTCAAATCCACCCCCTCGAACGCGTCCGTGGGCACTAACCGGGCACTCAGTCTTTTGCTGCGTACGCACCCGTATATCTCAAATCTGGCTTCTCATATACACGCAACACATGCACGTATGAAAATGAACTTATGTAGATCAACGAACTAGCACCAAATCTAGTAAAATCATGCATAATTGTAGCAAAAACGATCACTGATCAACCAAAAGATGCAGTTTCAATTGGAAAATACCCTAAACATATGATTAAAAAGTTAATAAAATGGCGGAGGGTGGAGGAAATCACCATTTCCTCACCGCCCCATCCTCTTGCAGTCGGTGGTGCTGCTTTGGCCTTCGGTGTAGCTTGATCTGTCATCGGAGTCATCCAACAGCTCCATGTGACCCCCAGCAAGCCTCCGGAGCAAGGCTTCCCGCTCCTCGATGTGCCTCCTCGCCTTTGCCTTCGCTGACGCCTCGCGCTCTGACTGCTCGATAGCGACCCAGAGCGCTTTGGCATTCTTCCATCGCAGCCATCGTGCATCCATCTTCGCCGTTGCCAAGGAGCATCGGAGGACGGATGCAAAGAGCGCGTCCTTGGGATCGACAGGAACGCGCGCAAATTCCCGGCGCCTCGCCGACGCATCACCCGCCGCCATGGCGCCCCTCACGTGTTGCCACTCACGCAGTGGGGCCCATGTCTCCGACTCAGGCGTCCTCAAGCGGCCCAGCGTCGACAAGGATACACGCACCCAACGGTGCCCGTGGATGCCTTCCGGAGGTAGAATGGACATGGTGGCGGTGGGGTGGCGTACTTGGAGTGGGTGTCGCTCCCACCAGTGTTGCGCGCCGGATGATACGTCTCCGTCGTATCTATAATTTTTTTATTGTTCCATGCCAATATTATACAACTTTCATATACTTTTGGCAACTTTCTATACTATTTGATGCAGAGCATCCCAAGGTCATCCCGTGGACGCACCTACACCTCCAACGACACCACTTGGACCAACGACACGAGCCCAAGCCAAGGCTATCAAAGATAAGGTGAACTCACTCCTCTCCTAAGTCCGAGGTGTTGTGCATGATTAGGCACCAAGAGGGCCCTCCCGAAGATGCGCATGAAGATGTACAAGTCCCCAAGTCCACAGATGAGGAGAACCAACGGAAGGAGCCAAGGGCATCTCCCAGGCCCCGGACATCCGGCCAAGGCCCCGGACATCCGGCCCCTGGAGCGTCATCCACTAGCCCGGAAATCCGGCCCCTCCAAACCCGAGAGCAACAAATGCCACCACTCCAGCCCGGACATCTGGCTTCGCCTAAAAGCTTGGACATCCGGCCCGACCCGCCCGGACGTCCGGCCTCCCCTGTGTGCGCACAGTGAAGGGCCGAGGCCTGTGTATCCCTTCTCCCCCTAGACTATTTATACTCCACCCCGTACAACTTTCTAGGGTTAGCATTGGTTTAGCTCATTTTAGAGATAGAGCATTGCTCATCCACATCGGATCTACTCCATGAGAGAGACCGCGGCCTCTATGGAGAAGATCCCTTTGGATTCAAGACCTCCTTTTGGAGAAGAACTTCAAGACCTCCTCACGGAGAAGACCGGTTACCGTGTATCGTCCCTAGTTGATTGTGGATCGTGTATCTTACTTTATGTACTCGAGGATCTAGCACATGTGTGACTATTTCTTGTTGGTTGAGTGATTCTCTCGTGTTTCCCCTCGTGATTTCCCTCATTTCCCCCTCATGTTCTTCGCGGGATCCGCTCCTTTTGTGAAAGATCGGGTGATTAGGGTTCTACCCTACATCATCTTGGTATCATGAGCCATGTTGATCATGATTTTGGAGCCTCCTCGTTGTGTTTCTAGCCTTGTTTTGTTGTTTTTCGTCCTAATTCGAAAATTCCCCACCAAAAATAGCCCAATTTTTTTTTGAGATTTGTTGGTGTGTTGAGATTTTGTTGGTTCGGATCCGTGGATTTGCTTTGTTTTCAGTGGATCTAGCTTCCCATCCTTTTTCCCCCAATTTCCATCCACCAATTCCTCCAAATTTTGCCCGGATTTTACCTCTCCATGCAGTGTTCATCCTGTTCGTCCCCGTATCCAGAGCCCGGACATCCGGCCCGTCAAGCCCGGACATCCGGCCTCCGGACATCCAGCCTTCCACCTGGACATCCGACCCCTGGCAGCAACATCTCTATCCACCGCCCCGTTTTCCATCCATTTTTCACCAAATTTTGTTTCCGGTGCCCACCATATACCGTATATACTTCCGCATACCTCCACCACTTCCGCATAACCCAACCATTTTTGGACCGTTTCACTCTCTGACACATTTGCTACTTCGAGGTTTGAGAATTTGAGTGCGGTACCGTATCCTCGTGTGCAAGGACAATGCACCACAAACTAACACTTCTCACACTCTTCCTCTCGTGTTGTCTTCTATTTTGCAGGAATTTCAAGATGTTTTCCCCGATGAGCTACCTCCGGGTCTACCTCCTCTACGAGGCATTGAGCACCGAATCGACCTCATCCCCGGAGCACCTCTTCCGAACAAAGCTCCATACTGTGTCAACCCTGAAGAAACCAAAGAAATACAAAGGCAAGTAAAACATCTCATCGACCATGGACATGTGCGTGAAAGTTTGAGCCCTTGTGCTGTCCCGATCATTCTTGTGCCAAAACGTGACGGTAGCTTTCGCATGTGCTCCGATTATAGACCTATCAATGCTATCACTGTTCGCTATAGGTATCCCATTCCACGCCTAGATGATATGCTTGATGAGCTTAGCGGTGCCACTATATTTTCCAAAATTGATCTTAAGAGTGGTTACTATCAAATCCGCATACAAGAGGGTGATGAATGGAAAACTGCCTTCAAAACCAAGTTTGGTTTGTATGAGTGGTTAGTCATGCCTATGGGTCTTTCGGAAGCACCGGGCACTTTTATGCGCCTTATGAATCATGTCTTTCGCCCTTACATTGGTATATTTGTTGTGGTTTACTTTGATGACATTCTTGTGTTTAGCAAATCTATCAAAGAGCATGTCACCCATGTCCGCACCGTTTTGCAAACTCTTAGAAAAGAGCGCCTCTATGCTAATATGGATAAATGCCTTTTTGGTGTTGATAAGCTCGTTTTCTTGGGTTTTGTTGTTTCTTCTAAGGGTGTTCATGTCGATGAATCCAAGATCAATGCTATTAAGACTTGGCCGCAACCAACCAACTTGCATCAAGTGTGTAGTTTTCTTGGCCTTGCGGGTTTCTATCGTCGCTTTGTGAAGGATTTTAGCACCATTGCTTCGCCTTTGCATGCTTTGAGCAAGAAGAATGCGCCTTTTATTTGGGGACCATCCCAAGATACCGCTGATACGTCTCTAATATATTTATAATTTTTGATTGCTCCATGCTATATTATCTACTGTTTTGGACTATATTGGGCTTTATTTTCCACTTTTATATTATTTTTGGGACTAACCTATTAACCGGAGGCCCAGCCCAGAATTGCTATTTTTTGCCTATTTCAGTGTTTCGGAGAAACAGAATATCAAACAGAGTCCAAACGGAATAAAACCTTCGGGAACGTGATTTTATCACCAAACGTGATCCAGGAGACTTGGACCCTACTCCAAGGAGTCAAAGAGGAGGTCACGAGGGTGGGGGGCGCCCCCTGCCTCGTGGGCCCCTCGGTGCTCCACCGACGTACTCCTTCCTCCTATATATACCTACATACCCCCAAACGATCAGAACAGGAGCCAAAAACCTAATTCCATCGCCGCAACTTTCTGTATCCACGAGATCCCATCTTGGGGCCTGTTCCGGAGCTCCGCCGGAAGAGGGCCGTCATCACGGAGGGCTTCTACATCATCCTAGCCTCTCCGATGAAGTGTGAGTAGTTTACCTCAGACCTTCGGGTCCATAGTTAGTAGCTAGATGGCTTCTTCTCTATCTTTGAATCTCAATACAAAGTTCTCCCCCTCTCTTGTGGAGATCTATTCGATGTAATCTTCTTTTAGCAGTGTGTTTGTTGAGACCGATGAATTGTGGGTTTATGATCAAGTCTATCTATGAATAATATTTGAATCTTCTCTGAATTCTTTTATGTATGATTGGTTATCTTTGCAAGTCTCTTCGAATTATCCGTTTGGTTTGGCCAACTAGATTGGTAGTTCTTGCCATGGGAGAAGTGCTTAGCTTTGGGTTCGATCTTGCGTGTCCTTTCCCAGTGACAGAAGGGGCAACAAGACACGTATTGCATCGTTGCCATCGAGGATAACAAGATGGGGTTTATTTCATATTGCATGAATTTATCGCTCTACATCATGTCATCTTGCTTAAGGCGTTACTCTGTTTTTAACTTAATACTCTAGATGCATGCTGGATAGCGGTCGATGAGTGGAGTAATAGTAGTAGATGCAGAATCGTTTCGGTCTACTTGTCACGGACGTGATGCCTATATACATGATCATGCCTAGATATTCTCATAACTATGCTCAATTCTGTCAATTGCTCAACAGTAATTTGTTCACCCACCGTAGAATACTTATGCTCTTGAGAGAAGCCACTAGTGAAACCTATGGCCCCCGGGTCTATTCTCATCATATCAATCTCCGTCACTTTAATCTTGCTTTGGTTTTTACTTTGCCTTTACTTTTCACTTTGTATCTTTATACCAAAAATACCAAAAATATTATATCTATCAGATCTCACTCTCGTAAGTGACCGTGAAGGGATTGACAACCCCTAATCGCGTTGGTTGCGAGTAGCTATCGTTTTGTGCAGGTACGAGGGACTTGAGCGTGGCCTCCTACTGGATTGATACCTTGGTTCTCAAAAACTGAGGGAAATACTTACGCTACTCTGCTGCATCATCCCTTCCTCTTCGGGGAAAACCAACGCAAGCTCAAGACATAGCAAGAAGGATTTCTGGCGCCGTTGCCGGGGAGTCTACGCAAAAAGTCAACATACCAAGTACCCATCACAATCCCTATCTCTCGCAATACATTATTTGCCATTTGCCTCTCGTTTTCCTCTCCCCCCAATTCACCCTTGCCATTTTATTCGCCCTCTCTCTCTATCCTCCCTCTCTATTTGCCTCTTTTGCCTGTTTGCTCTTGTTTGCTCGTGTGTTAGATTGCTTGTTTGTCGTGATGGCTCAACCGAGATTTGGTGATCTTCACCTTAAAAGGTTAGAGTAGATCGAAACCAACGTTAAGAAGTTTATGGTTTTGCAATTTGAGCATAATTATTTCTTTAGAAATGAGCTTAAGGAACAAAAAAGTTTTATGAGTTATATGAATAAAGAGCTTGATGATATGTCTAAAGAATTTGAGGGTATAAGATCCCAAATTGCTCGTCTAGAAAAGATGACTGCTGAAATTTCGGATATGCAAGCCACCTTAGTCAATAAGATGGCCGCTAAACTGAATACCTATGAAAATCAAGATGAAGATTTAAAAGTTATTGATGTGTCCCCTATTAAATCTTTGTTTTGCAATATGAATCTTGATGAAACTGAATATGATCTTCCTTTACCTAGAAGGCGTTCTAAAAATTCAGAGTATTTAGATCTTAATGATGAAATTGATGAAAGTGGGATTGAAAGAAATAAAAATCTAGATGTTGCTAAACCCACTTTATTGGATTTCAAGGAATTTAATTATGAAATTTGCTCTTTAATTGATTGTATTTCCTTGTTGCAATCCGTGCTAAATTCTCCACATGCTTATAGTCAAAATAAAGCCTTCACCAAACATATTGTTGATGCCTTGATGCAATCTTATGAAGAAAAACTTGAGTTGAAAGTTTCTATCCCTAGAAAACTCTATCATGAGTGGGAACCAACTATTAAAATTAAAATTAAAGATCATGAGTTTTATGCTTTGTGTGATTTGGGTGCTAGTGTCTCCACTATTCCCAAGACTTTGTGTGATTTACTAGATTTCCGTAATTTTGATGATTGCTCTCTACACTTGCATCTTGTGGATTCCACTATTAAGAAACCTATGGGAAGAATTAATGATGTTCTTATTATTGCAAATAGGAATTATGTGCCCGTAGATTTCATTGTCCTTGATATAGATTGCAATCCTTCTTGCCCTATTATTCTTGGTAGACCTTTCCATAGAACGGTTGGTGCGATTATTGATATGAAGGAAGGGAATGTTAGATTTCAATTTCCATTAAAAAGGGAATGGAACACTTTCCAAGAAAGAAAATAAAATTGCCATATGAAACTATCATGAGAGCCTTTTATGGATTGCCTACCAAAGATGGCAATACCTAGATCTATCCTCGCTTTTATGCCTAGATAGGGGCGTTAAACGATAGCGCTTGTTGGGAGGCAACCCAATTTTATTTTTATTCCTTGCTTTTTGCTCCTGCTTAGTAATAAATAAATTATTTAGCCTCTGTTTTGGTTGTGTTTTTTGTGTTTAATTAGTATTTGTGCCAAGTAGAACCGTTGGGAAGACTTGGGGAAGGTCTTGTTGAACTTGCTGTAAAAAACAGAAACTTTAGCGCTCACGAGAACTGCTGCCATTTTTATTTGAAGAGTGCTATTTAGTTAATTCTTTTTGCATATGATTAATTAATAGATAAATTCCTCACGTCAAGAAATTTATTTTAGAATTTTTGGGGTTCCAGATCTTGCGCTAGCTACAGATTACTACAGACTGTTCTGTTTTTGACAGATTCTGTTTTTCATGTGTTGTTTGCTTATTTTGATGAATCTATGGTTAGTAAAATAGTTTATAATCCATAGAGAAGTTGGAATACAGTAGGTTTAACACCAATATAAATAAATAATGAGTTCATTACAGTACCTTGAAGTGGTCTTTTGTTTTCTTTCGCTAACGGAGCTCACGAGTTTTCTATTTTGAGTTTTGTGTTGTGAAGTTTTCAAGTTTTGGGTGAATTCTTTTGATGGATCATGGAACAAGGAGTGGAAAGAGACTAAGCTTGGGGATGCCCATGGCACCCCCAAGATAAACTAAGGACACCAAAAAGTCAAAGCTTGGGGATGCCCAGGGAGGCATCCCCTCTTTCGTCCACTTCCATCGGTAATTTACTTGGAGCTATATTTTTATTCACCAACATGATATGTGTTTTGCTTGAAGCGTCTTGTATTATTTGTGTCTTTGTGTCTTAGTATGCCACAATCATCCTTACTGTACACACCTTTTGAGAAAGCCATACATGAATTAAAATTTGATAGAATACTCTATGTGCTTCACTTATATCTTTTGAGCTAAGTAGTTTTGCTCTATGTGCTTCACTTATATCTTTTGAGCTAAGTAGTTTTGCTCTATGTGCTTCACTTATATCTCTTGAGTGTTATAATTTTGCTCTATGTGCTTCACTTAGATCTTTTAGAGCATGGTGGTGGATTTGTTTTAAAGTAACTATTGATCTCTCATGCTTCACTTAAATTATTTTGAGAGTCTCTTAATAGCATTGTAATTTGCTTAATAATAATATGCTTGGTATTCAAGATTTGTGAAACCTTCTTTTGAGTGTGTTGAATACTAAGAAAATATTGAAGCATGATAATTGTTTTGAGATATGGAGGTGATAATATTAAATTCATGCTAGTTGAGTAGTTGTGAATTTAAAGAATACTTGTGTTAATGTTTGTGATTCCCGTAGCATGCACGTATGGTGAACCGTTATGTGATGAAGTCGGAGCATGATTTATTTATTGATTGTATTCCTTATGAGTGGCGGTCGGGGACGAGCGATGGTATTTTCCTACCAATCTATCCCCCTAGGAGCATGCGCGTAATACTTTGCTTTGATAACTTCTAGATTTTTGCAATAAGTATATGAGTTCTTTATGACTAATGTTGAGTCCATGGATCATACGCACTCTCACCCTTCCACCTTTGCTAGCCTCTCTAATACCGCACACCTTTCGCCGGTATCATACACCTACCATATACCTTCCTCAAAACAGCCACCATACCTACCTATTATGGCATTTCCATAGCCATTCCGAGATATATTGCCATGCAACTTTCCACCATCTAGTTCATCATGACACATTAATCATTGTTATATTGCTTAGCATGATCATGTAGTTGACATAGTATTTGTGGCAAAGCCACCGTTCATAATTTCTTCATACTTGTCACTCTTGATTCATTGCATATCCTGGTACACCGCCAGAGGCATCCATATAGAGTCATACTTTATTTTAGAATCGAGTTGTAATCATTGAGTTGTAAATAAATAAAAGTGTGATTATCATCATTTAATAGAGCATTGTCCCAAAAAAGAGAGAGAGAAAGGCCAAAGAAAAAAAGAAGGCCCCCAAAAAAGAAAATAAATAAAAAGGGGCAATGCTACTATCCTTTTACCACACTTGTGCTTCAAAGTAGCACCATGATTTTCATAGTAGAGAGTCTCTCATGTTATCACTTTCATATACTAGTGGGAATTTTACATTATAGAACTTGGCTTGTATATTCCAATGATGGGCCTCCTCAAGTGCCCTAGGTCTTCGTGAACAAGCAAGTTTGATGCACACCCACTAGTTTCTTTTGTTGAGCTTTCATACATTTATAGCTCTAGTGCATCCGTTGCATGGCAATCCCTACTCACTCACATTGATATCTATTGATGGGCATCTCCATAGCCCATTGATACGCCTAGTTTACGTGAGACTATCTTCCCCTTCTTTTTGTCTTCTCCACAACCACCACTCTATTCCACCTATAGTGCTATATCCATGGCTCACGCTCATGTATTGCGTGAAGATTGAAAAAGTTTTGAAAAAGTTAGAGTATGAAACAATTGCTTGGCTTGTCATCAGGGTTGTGCATGATTTAAATATTTTGTGTGGTGAAGATAGAGCATAGCCAGACTATATGATTTTGTAGGGATAACTTTCTTTGGCCATGTTATTTTGAGAAGACATAATTGCTTTGTTAGTATGCTTGAAGTATTATTATTTTTATGTCAATATAAACTTTTGTCTTGAATCTTTCTAATCTGAATATTCATATCACAATTAAGAAGATCTGCATTGAAATTATGCCAAGTAGCACTCCACATCAAAAATTCTCTTTTTATCATTTACCTACTCGAGGACGAGCAGGAATTAAGCTTGGGGATGCCTGATACGTCTGCAACGTATCTATAATTTTTGATTGCTCCATGCTATATTATCTACTGTTTTGGACTATATTGGGCTTTATTTTCCACTTTTATATTATTTTTGGGACTAACCTATTAACTGGAGGCCCAGCCCAGAATTGCTGTTTTTTTGCCTATTTCAGTGTTTCGGAGAAACAGAATATCAAACAGAGTACAAACGGAATAAAACCTTCGGAAACATGATTTTTTCACCAAACGTGATCCAGGAGACTTGGACCCTACTCCAAGGAGTCAAAGAGGAGGTCACGAGGGTGGGGGGCGCCCCCCCTAGGGCGCGCCCCTGCATCATGGGCCCCTCGGTGCTCCACCGATGTACTCCTTCCTCCCATATATACCTACGTACCCCCAAACGATCAGAACAGGATCCAAAAACCTAATTCCACAGCCGCAACTTTCTGTATCCACGAGATCCCATCCTGGGGCCTATTTCGGAGCTCCGCCGGAAGAGGGTCGTCATCACGGAGGGCTTCTACATCATCCTAGCCTCTCCGATGAAGTGTGAGTAGTTTACCTCAGACCTTCGGGTCCATAGTTAGTAGCTAGATGGCTTCTTCTCTCTCTTTCAATCTCAATACAAAGTTCTCCCCCTCTCTTGTGGAGATCTATTCGATGTAATCTTCTTTTTGCGGTGTGTTTGTTGAGACCGATGAATTGTGGGTTTATGATCAAGTCTATCTATGAATAATATTTGAATCTTCTCTGAATTCTTTTATGTATGATTGGTTATCTTTGCAAGTCTCTTCGAATTATCTGTTTGGTTTGGCCAACTAGATTAGTAGTTCTTGCCATGGGAGAAGTGCTTAGCTTTGGGTTCGATCTTGCGGTGTCCTTTCCCAGTGACAGAAGGGGCAGCAAGGCACGTATTGCATCGTTGCCATCGAGGATAACAAGATGGGGTTTATTTCATATTGCATGAATTTATCTCTCTACATCATGTCATCTTGCTTAAGGCGTTACTCTGTTTTTAACTTAATACTCTAGATGCATGCTGGATAGCGGTCGATGAGTGGAGTAATAGTAGTAGATGCATAATTGTTTCGGTCTACTTGTCACGGACGTGATGCCTATATACATGATCATGCCTAGATATTCTCATAACTATGCTCAATTCTGTCAATTTCTCGACAGTAATTTGTTCACCCACCGTAGAATACTTATGCTCTTGAGAGAAGCCACTAGTGAAACCTATGGACCCCGGGTCTATTCTCATCATATCAATCTCCATCACTTTAATCTTGCTTTGCTTTTTTACTTTGCCTTTACTTTTTACTTTGCATCTTTATATCAAAAATACCAAAAATATTATATCTATCAGATCTCACTCTCGTAAGTGATCGTGAAGGGATTGACAACCCCTAATCGCGTTGGTTGCGAGTAGCTATCGTTTTGTGCAGGTACGAGGGACTTGAGCGTGGCCTCCTACTGGATTGATACCTTGGTTCTCAAAAACTGAGGGAAATACTTACGCTACTCTGCTGCATCATCCCTTCCTCTTCGGGGAAAACCAACGCAAGCTCAAGACGTAGCAACCGCATTCAATGAGCTTAAGAATTTGCTTACTCATGCTCCCGTGCTTGCTTTACCCAACTTCGACAAGCCTTTTGAGATTCATTGCGATGCTAGTGGTAATGGCATAGGAGGTGTGTTAACGCAAGAGAAGCGCCCCATAGCTTACTTTAGTGAGAAACTTTCCGGAGCACAACTCAATTATCCCATCTATGACAAAGAGCTATATGCTTTACTCCGCATTTTGCATGAATGGGAACATTACCTTCGTCCCCATGAGTTTATCATTCATACCGATCATGAGACTCTTAAGTATCTTAAGGGACAAACCAAGTTGAACAAGCGTCATGCTAAATGGAGTGAATTTATTGAGTCTTTTCCTTATGTCATCAAGTACATCAAGGGTAAAGAAAACATTCTAGCAGATGCTCTTTCCCGCATATGCATGCTTGTTACACAACTTGAGTTAGATGTCATTGGCTTCGAGCATACCAAAGACTTGTATGAGCATGATGCAACTTTTGCTACTCCTTATCCCAAGTGTTTGTCGAATACATCTTGGGAACGCTATTACATCGAAGATGGATATCTTATGAGAGCTAACAAACTTTGCATCGCCGACTCCTCTGTTCGTTTGTTGCTTTTGCAGGAATCTCATGGAGGAGGCTTAATGGGACATTTCGGACGCGACAAGACGTTCGCCGCGCTCTCAAAGAACTACTTTTGGCCAAAGATGTTTCGGAACGTCAATCGTTTCACCAACCGATGCTCTACATGTCGCAAAGCTAAGTCCAAAGCTCAATCTCATGGCCTCTATATGCCTTTACCAATTCCATACCAACCATGGGAAGACATTAGCATGGACTTTGTACTTGGTTTGCCTAGGACTCGAAATGGGAAAGATTCAATATTTGTCGTTGTGGACCGTTTCTCAAAAATGGCACATTTTATTCATTGCAACAAGATAGACGATGCTTCACATGTTGCTAATCTCTTTTGTAGGGAAATATTGCATCTCCATGGTGTGCCAAAGACTATCGTCTCGGACCGCGACGTCAGGTTCCTTAGCTACTTTTGGAAGACCCTATGCGCCAAGCTCGGAATCAAGCTACTTTTCTCCATGGCTTACCATCCTCAATCCGACGGCCAAACGGAGGTGACCAACCACACACTCTCCGCTCTACTTCGAGTACTCATCAAGAAGAACATCAAGGAGTGGGAGGAGTGCCTACCTATCGCCGAGTTCGCCTACAACCGAGCAAGACACTCAACAACCGGCAAGTCCCCCTTCGAGGTCGTCTACGGATTCAACCCATTGTCACCATTGGACATTCTTCCTCTACCACTCCAAGAGCGCATCAATTTGGACGCAAGTGCACGAGCGACCCATCTCAAGAAGGTGCATGAGGATACAAGAAACACCATCGAGCGTCAAGTACAACGCCTTGCGACCAAGCTCAACGTCAACAAGCACCCTATGATATTCAACATTGGAGACCTCGTGTGGCTACACCTTCGCAAGGACCGCTTTCCCCAAGAACGCAAGTCCAAACTTCGACCACGCGCGGATGGACCATTCAAGGTGCTTGCACGCTACAGCAACAACGCATACAAGATCGACATCCCTCGTGACAAGTACTCCGTGAGCAACATCTTCAACATCAAAGATGTCTCGCCCTACCATGGTGATGAGGATTTCGATCCGAGGACGGATCTTCCCCAAGGGAGGGGAGATGATGCGGAGCATCCCAAGGTCATCCCCATGGACGCACCTACACCTCCAAAGACACCACTTGGACCAATGACATGAGCCCGAGCCAAGGCTATCGAAGATAAGGTGAACTCACTCCTCTCCGAACTCCCACTTTCTATGCATGAGACATGGCAACTACCTAAGTCCGAGGTGTTGTGCATGATTAGGCACCAAGAGGGCCCTCTAGAAGATGCGCATGAAGATGTACAAGTCCCAAGTCCACGGATGAGGAGAACCAATGGAAGGAGCCAAGGGCATCTCCCAGGCCCCGCACATTCGACCAAGGCCCCGGACATCCGGCCCCTGGAGCGTCATCCACTGGCCCGGAAATCCGGCCCCTCCGAACCCGAGAGCAACAAATGCCACCACTCCAGCCCGGACATCCGCCCCCCAACCCGGACATCCGGCGTCGCCTGAAAGCCCAGACATCCGGCCCGACCCGCCTGGACGTCCGGCCTCCCCTGTCTGCGCACAGTGAAGGGCCGAGGCCCGTGTATCCCTTCTCCCCTTAGACTATTTATACTCCACCCCGTACAACTTTCTAGGGTTAGCATTGGTTTAGCTCATTTTAGAGATAGAGCATTGCTCATCCACATCGGATCTACTCCATGAGAGAGACCGCGGCCTCTACGGAGAAGATCCCTTTGGATTCAAGACCTCCTTTTGGAGAAGAACTTCAAGACCACCTCACGGAGAAGACCGGTTACCGTGTATCGTCCCTAGTTGATTGTGGATCGTGTATCTTACTTTTTGTACTCGAGGATCTAGCACATGTGTGACTATTTCTTGTTGGTTGAGTGATTCTCTCGTGTTTCCCCTCGTGATTTCCCTCGTTTTACCCTCGTGTTCCTCGTGTTCTTCACGGGATCCGCTCCTTTCGTGAAAGATCGGGCGATTAGGGTTCTACCCTACATCACTATTTTCGGGACTAACATATTGATCCAGTGCCTAGTGCCAGTTCCTGTTTGTTGCATGTTTTTTTTGCTTCGCAGAAAATCCATATCAAAACAGAGTCCAAACGGGATAAAAACTGACAGTGATTTTTTTGGAATATATGTGAATTTTGGGAAGTGAAATCAACGTGAGACGATGCTCGAGGGGCCCACGAGGAAGGGGGGCGAGCCCCAGGGGGCAGGTATGCCCTGGGCCCTCGTGGACACCCGGTAAGGTGTTTGGTGCCCTTCTTTCACCGCAAGAAATCCAATATCCGGATAAAAATCGTGTCCAAAATTCAGCCCAATCGGAGTTACGGATCTCAGGGAATTTAAGAAACGGTGAAAGGGCAGAATCAGGGAACGCAGAAACAGAGAGACAGACCCAATCTCGGAGGGGCTCTCGCCCCTCCACCGCCATGGAGGCCATGGACCAGAGGGGAAACCCCTCCCATCTAGGGAGAAGGTCAAGGAAGAAGAAGAAGAAGGGGGGGGGCATCTCCCCCTCTCTCCCGGTGGCGCCGGAACGCTGCCGGGGCCATCATCATGTGACGACGATCTACACCAACACCTCCGTCATCTTCACCAACATCTTCATCACCTTCCCCCATCTATCTACAGCGGTCCACTCTCCCGCAACCCGCTGTACCCTCTACCTTAACATGGTGCTTTATGCTTCATATTATTATCCAATGATGTGTTGCCATCCTATGATGTCTGAGTAGATTTTCGTTGTCCTATCGGTAATTGGTGAATTGCTATGATTGGTTTAATTTTCTTGTGGTTATGTTGCTGTCCTTTGGTGCCCATCATATGAGCACGCGCGTGGATCACACCATAGGGTTTTTTGTATGTTGATAGGACTATGTATTGGAGAGCAAGAGTGACAGAAGCTTCAACCTAGCATAGAAATTGATGCATACGGGATTGAAGGGGGACCAATATATCTTAATACTTGTAACATCCCAAATTTTCAATTTGAAATGTTATACAATAGATCATCTTTGCATATCATATTTTATTGCATTTTGGTTGATCCTAGAAATTTCACGCAACTCAAGGACCCTCGGAGAGAGTTGGGGATTTCGTTATTTTCATATTTGAGTTTTCTCAAATTTTGAAAATAGGATCATTTGATTTTATTTATTTTACCTTCAATTATTTATATTATAAAAATATGAGTGAGGGAATAAAATGACTTTCCCAAAATAAAGAAATATTGAGGATTTAATAATAAAATCAAATAAGATTTTATTTTGGTTTTATTTGCTATTTTATTTGAATTTAGGAAAAATATGCGTTTTTCAAAATTGCATTTAGGCCCCAAATAAATGTTCATCCTGTGCGGCTTGATTTTAGAAGCCGGGGAAAATTTATTTTGGGATTTTTGGAGTCCGTTTAGTATTCCTTTTGTTTGTTTTTCTACGCGTAATAAAAAAAGGAACGAACCAACCTACGGGCCATGTTCGGCCATGACTCCCTGGCCGAGGCCTTTATATAGCGCGACCCCGGGGCCCGACCAGCCCAAAGCCGCCGCCGCCCCCAAACCCTAGCCCAAGCCGCCCGCGCCCCAGCCGCCGCCGCCGCGCCGCCGCCCGCCGTCGCCGACGAGGTCGATCTCGCCGCCGCCGTTTTTTAGAAAACCGTTGGTTTTCGCCGGTTTTCGTTCGGTTTTTTTAGTTTCCGTTTTTTTAGTAGATCGCTTTTTTTTCCGATTTAGTTTAATTAGCGAGCGTTCGCTCGTTCGTTCATTTTAATGAACACGTTCATCGTTTAGATCTAGATAACGAACGTTCGTTCATTAATCTGTTCATCATTTTTCTTTTTCTCGGATTTATTCCGTGATTTTTCTGATCACGTTTTCTGATCCGATGTTCGTTCTAGTATAACTTTTCGCTCGTTTATCAGAATCAGGCGATTCAAGCGCCTGGACTTTCGTCTCGAAACCCTCTTTCCGTTTAATCAACTCAAACAAGTTTTTGCCTCTGTAAAATTTGACCTAGATACAGATTAGTAAACGAAGCTTGTTTCTTTTGCCGTTTGTCTTTCGTTGCTTCGTTCGATTTGATTCTTTTTGTCAACCGGAGTTCTTAAGTTGAACTTTACGGTTAGATCTCTTATTTGAGTTTACCTATGCATTAGTTGAGTACTTATTGTATGCTTGTTTGTTTGCGATAGAGTACCCGGAGTGCGCCGCTTGCTACTTCGAGTCACTAGGTTTTGCGGATCATCAGCAAGGCAAGTAACACTTTGATCATACTTCCTATTACCTAGTTCTTATTGCATTAGATGAATCCTCACACATTGCATGATTAGGATCTAATTAAATTGTTGGGTTTGGAAAGTAGATGAGGTAGTACCTATTACCTGTTATTATCAAACCTTTGGGAGTTACTACAACGTTTGCTTACTATGCCATGCTATGCTAGTAGACGTGGATTGGATGAGTGTATCCATGACAGATGTGAGTTTGTTAAATTAATGGTTTATCTAAGGTGGCAACTTAAATACACATCTGGGTGGATTGAGGCACCTGGGTATTCCAATGATTGCCTGTTTTTCTTTTGGACCGCCACCCAGGCTCAAAGGGATCATGAGATTATTCATACTAGAAACTTCCGTGTGCAGCCACAAGCTACTATGGGCTCTAGCATAGTTGACTAAGTTGTGCGAACTCTTACAGTGGTAGACTAGCAGATGTAGGGGAAAGTAGGTGTAACGGTCTACCCGATCCTAAGGTGCTAGCGCTTCTGAAAGACTATGTCTCGGTCATCCGTTTCTCAAACACCATGTAGTGCGAGAATCCCAACGGAGGAGATCGAGTCTTGTGGGGAAAAGTGCGCAAACCTCTGCAGAGTGTATAAACTAATCATGGTTAGCCGTGTCCCCGGTTATGGACATCTTGAGTATCTAGTACCTGGATTATCATGTGAATCTCATCATGTTACTCTAATTAATTTTGTTGGGTTTTTAATGATGATGTTTAATTGGGATTGAGAGGGTGTCTACACTCTCAATGTTTAACAACCACCATGATAGTTAAATAAAATGTATTCCTTTGCAGTAGGGAAAATTGGCTTTACGCAAAATTGTAACCATAGAGCTTTCCACCAGCCAAATATGCATGTAGTATAGCCTTATTCCTTCATTGCTCTCTATGTGTTACATTGCCAGCATATTCCATGTGCTGACCCGTTTCGGGCTGCAACGTTCATGTTGCAGACTTTTCAGACGATGAGTAAGGTGTCTTTAGGTCGTGGTTCTATACTCAGTGATGCCGTTGGAGTTGATGGACTCACTTATCTTCCAAGCCTTCCGCCGTTATCGTTATTAGATGGCCTTAAGCCATATTTATTGTAATAAGTTCTCTTTTGAGATACTCGATGTAATAAGTGTGTGATTGCTACTCTGTTATAAATCCTTCAAGTACTGTGTGGTGTCAGCATTACTGATCTAGGGATGACACCGGAGCACAGAGATTGGACCATTTGAGGTCTGGTCGCTACAAGATGGTATCTGAGCACACGCTGACTGTAGGACACGACCACTAAGCTAAAGCCCTAGATCACTACTCACTCTTCTCATTCTGACTCCTCATCTTTTCTACTCTTTTAGGATGGCAGATGCAAGGAACAAGTTCACGCAACCGGATGAAGATACACCCTTTGGACGTCACTTGAAGGAAGTCACTAGATATCTGAACATAGGAGTACCAAGCTTCACCGGAACCTACAACACCACTTTACCTGAAGAGGAGCGCTGGATGATTCAAGTTCAAGTTCCAGGAAGGACGTTCATGCCAGTCACTGAGCCCATAGAATTATCCTTTGATGCACCAACCTGGAGTCTAGGAAAGAGCATGGCAGCTCACATCGCCCTAGGACGCATTGAAGAAGTTTACCGCAATGATCTCAAGGATACTATCTACCAGATTTGTGGGTGCTGAGATGAGAACTGGGAGATGATCAGCACGAGGAAGGATAGATCAATTGCAGCTTTTATCCAGGAGTTAAACCAGCACATTCGACGTCAGGAGAACCAGATGTGCGCCGACATGATAGATCTGAACAAGGCAAGGACAAGAATCAAGGAACTGGAGGAAGAACTCAAGGCTACACGTGAAGATTATGAAGAGGAAATCAAAGTATTAGGGGAGAAGAATGACGATCTGATCAAGAAGATCGGAATATTTATGGGAGGCCCTACACCAGTAGAAGAAGACGAAGAACCCAAGGAGATTCGCCCAGAAGACTACATCATCATCGACGACACCGACTCGGATCCAGATGATAGCGATGATGACTATGTTGATGAAGCAGGAGCAGATATCATGGAGTCTGCAACCGAAGAATATTTCTAGTAGACCATCCCAACAGTAGTAGTAGTCCACCATGTAAATATAGTAGTCCGAACACTTTTGTGATAGTTAGATCGATTGTATGCCCTTGTTTGATTGAATGAAGTGAATTGTTTGCTTTTGCCTCATGTGCATATGGGTAGTGTTTTCTCTCTAGACCCCTCTCTATTCTTAAATCTCATCTTTTCTAAACCCTTAGATGCCTCCGAGATGTGACCCCGGATTAACTTTTCCACCGGAGCTCACTCAGTTGATCCAGCAGCAGAACACGTTGATGCAATTACTAGTCCAAAATTAGAATCAGGGGATTTGCGGATAAGTATAACCTGCCCACTAAGGTTCTTAGAACACCCATGTTAGTAAGCTCACCAGGAGCGGAGTATATGGCTAGTAAGGGATGTTTTCAAGTGCCATTGAGTATAGGTAGGCATGTGTTTCCCTCGGATTTAATCATTTTGGAATCACAAGGTTTGGATGTAATTATGGGTATGGATTGGCTATCGATGTATGGAGGGAACATCGATTGCGCCAGTAAGTCAATTTTGCTTACCACCCCAGAAGGGAGAAGGATCAAGTATGTATCCTGACATGTGCCTAAAAGGACTCAAGTAAATTCGTTAACAGGAGTTGTGCAGGAGGAAGTACCAGTAGTGAAGGATTTCCCTGATGTATTTCCAGAGGAGTTGCCAGGCATGCCACCGGATAGAGATATTGAGTTTTTGATTGAGCTTTTGCCAGGCACAGGGACAATATCTAAGAGACCATATAGGATGCCCGCAAAGTATTTGGAAAAGATTAAGAAGCAGATTAAGGAGTTACTGGATAAAGGATATATCCGCCCAAGTTCTTTGCCTTGGGGATCGCCAGTACTTCTAGTGGAGAAGAAGGACGGATCATTAAGGATGGTTGTTGATTATCGAGGATTGAATGAAGTAACCATCAAGAACAAGTACCCACTACCGATGATCAATGATCTGTTTGATCGATTGCAAGGAGCTAAGGTATTTTCCAAGATCGATCTACGATCAGGATACCATCAGTTGAAGATTCGAGAACAGGATATACCTAAGACGGCTTTTACCACCAGGTATGGGCTGTACGAGTATACCGTTATGTCATTTGGTCTGACTAATGCACCTGCATATTTTATGAACATGATGAACTAAGTATTTATGGAGTTTTTGGATAAGTTCGTCGTAGTGTTCATTGATGATATCCTAGTTTACTCGAAGAATGGAGAGGAGCATAAGGAGCATTTGCGTTTGGTACTTGGGAAGCTCAGAGAACATCTGTTATATGCCAAGTTTAGCAAATGTGAATTTTGGTTGAAGGAAGTTGGATTCCTCGGACACGTTATATCCGGAGAAGGTATAGCAGTAGATCCCACCAAGGTTGACACTGTGACAAATTGGGAAGCACCAACAACAGTTGGAGAGATCTGGAGTTTTCTTGGACTCGTAGGATACTACGGGAGATTCATTAAAAATTTCTCGAAGATTGCGAAGCCTGTGACGGAGTTGTTGAAGAAGGATACCAAGTTCAAATGGACTGAGGAATGTGAGGCCAGTTTCTAGGAGTTGAAGAAACGTCTGGTTACATCACCAGTGTTGATTTTGCTGGATTAGAACAAAGATTATGAGGTGTATTGCGACGCTTCACGTCGAGGACTTGGAGCAGTGCTTATACAGGAAGGAAGAGTGGTTTCATATGCCTCACGACAGCTTAAGCCTCATGAGTTGAATTATGCTACGCATGATTTGGAGTTAGCAGCCGTAGTGCATGTGTTGAAGACTTGGAGACATTTTCTCATTGGAAACCATTGTGAGGTGTACACGGATCACAAGAGTTTGAAGTATATTTTCATGCAGAAGGAGTTAAATCTCAGGCAAAGGAGATGGTTGGAGCTCATCAAGGATTATGATATGAGGTTGCATTATCACCCCGGAAAGGCTAACGTAGTAGCCGATGCGCTGAGCCATAAATGTCATGTCAACACCTTAATGATGGGAGATTTACCAAGGGAGTTAGCCGAAAATCTTCGTGAGCTATGTTTGGAGATAGTCCCGAGAGGCTATGTAGCAGCATTGGAGATTCAGTCTACTTTGATGGATAAGATCAGAGAAGCTCAAAGGACTGACAAGGAGATTGCTTCTATTAAGGAGAAAATGAGCAAAGGAAAAGCTAAAGGATTTCGTGAGGATGAGCACGATACCTTATGGCTTGAAGACCGTGTTTATGTGCCTAATGATTCGGAGATCAGGAAGTTGATTTTGCAAGAGGCCCATGATCCACCATATTCGATTCACCTAGGAAATACCAAGATGTATTTGGATTTGAAGGATACTTTCTGGTGGACCGGAATGAAGAAGGATATTGTGGAGTATGTAGCAGTTTGTGATGTATGTCAGAGAGTAAAGGCAGAGCATCAGAAGCCAGCGGGATTGCTACAGCCATTGCTGATACCCGAATGGAAGTGGGATAAGTTAGGCATGGATTTTATTACAGGATTGCCCAGAACTCGTTCAGGCTATGACTCGATTTGGGTTGTAGTCGATCGTTTGACAAAGGTAGCTCATTTTATTCCAGTGAAGACTACTTACACTAGTGCCAAGTTGGCAAAAATATACATGACTAGGATCGTATGTCTGCATGGAGTTCCAAGGAGCATTGTATCAGATAGAGGAACCCAGTTTACCTCAAAGTTCTGGAAATACCTTCTCATGCTTCGTCACTCTTCACTCGTTTTCTTCTCCGGTGGATTCAAATTCAAGCCTTGCCAATTATATCCTTTCCTCGTTGCAAATACCTTCTCATGCCGGTGCACCTCATATTCATTCACTTCTCGCTATTTAATTGTTCCGGAGTGCTCAAGATATCTCGAAGATTCGTGTTTTCCACTCTGCATTCATTCAAGATCTTTCGAGGGTGTTATCTCATTCAAGTCATATATTTCAACCAGTGCAACCTCTCTTTCAAATCATTCAACGGTGTTTCTTTTGAGTGGGCCCTAACCCACAGGTCTTTTCCCAGGATCTTACCTGACTCTTCTTATTTTCCCGAAGCTATCCTCAAATTTCTTTTGGAAGTTTGACATAAGGATGATTTATCTTCAGTCAAATGTCTTCTCCACGATCTTTCAAATTCTTTTCATCGTTGGCTCAACCTTTCTATTCTTCATTCCGGAGTGCCTCAACAATTTTTGTTGGTGTTTCTCGTCGTCATTCTCAGATTTGAAGCCCGAAGAAGATTTTTCTCTCAATCTTGTCCATTCTCTCGAAGATTCGTGATTCTAGCTTGATGCCATCCTCTCATAATTGTTTTCGATTGTGAGAATTCTTTTCACCTATCCGGAGAAATTCAAGATTCTTTTCAATTTGATTCCCCGGAGCCCGTCTTCTCAGAATTATTCATTCTCAGCTTTCAGCTCTTTTTCTCTAAAATCTTACCGGTGTTTCGTGCAAATATCCTCTAATCAGTTCGGGATCTTTTCGTTCACTTGTATCTAAATACTCTCAAGTATCGTCATTCGTTCTCAAATTCTTCCCGGTGTTTTCTTTATCTTTTCTTCGTTCGTTTTCAATTCTTACCGGTGGCTCGTTCAAGATTTCTCTTCCTTTGTTATTGTATCGATTCATTTGTTATTTCTATCCTACCGGTGGTTCGTTCAATATTTTCCCAAGTTGGCGCGATATCTATCTTAATCTGTTCTACGAGAATAAGTAATATGCCAAATCCGTTGATTGTCGTCAATTTAAACTAGGGATGGATACGCATAACGTAATTCTTATTCTTGTTTCATCGAGTTTATTCAATTCCCTATTCCGGAGGCTCATCAAATTCCTGATTTCAATTGTTTCATCTTCTCTTTTCCCGGAGTTCCAACCTTTTCAATTATTTCACCACGGAGATCCATCTAAATCATTGCAAGGCTTCAATCTTATTCTTTTCATCATTCAATTATTTTGGATCATTCTTTTATTACCGGAGTTCTTCATGAAGGTTCTACTTGATGGATTCATCAAGGATTTAATTCCTTCTCGAAGTGTTCATCGACAGTCTTTGCTAAGAAGCTCAAGTTTTCGTCTTCTTGCTATCCGGAGTGCAAATCTTTCTACCGTATCATTGGAGGTGGTATTATGTCATTCTTGATAATTTGAGCTCATGTTTCATGATTCACATATTGTTAAGAATGAGGTATTTTAAATCCATCAACCTATTCGTTGGAATTATCTTGGGTTATATTTCACCTAGAGCGTTCCCTAAGGATTGTTGCTACCCATGGTGCTCATAAATGACCCAAGTTCTTCTTTCATCCTTCCGGTGAAATAAGTTTCTTGTCTCCTTGCTCATACCAATCCAATTCTTTTCCCGCGAGTGGCAGGTTGTCACCTCATAATTTGAGATGTATTCCATAAGACCATATCAAGCTTATTCTTTTCGTTGTTGGTTTTTTCCAACAACTCCGTTCGACCCTACTCCTAAAGATGCCTTGTCAAGCTCTTTTGTGACAGAACTTGGCATTTTCTTCTCCATTCTTTTTTCTCAATGATCTATCTTCTATTTCTCTCTTCCGGACGCATTGTCATGTTGCTCTTTTAAACTCATCATCTTGTTTTGTCTGAAGATTATGTTCTTTTCCTTGCTTATCCGTTTAACTGGAGTGTCGTGCCCCTTTTAAAGTTCTTTCTACTTATCTTTTCTTGCATCTCTTTCAATCGGAGTGCTACTCAAAGTTGTTCTCCCTTGTTCCTCTTTGCTAACGGAGTGTCTTCAACTGCATTTATCTCCGTTGTATTCTTTTCTCGGAATGGCTTAACCTCTTCAAGGTTCGTGGTTTCACTCGTTTGTCAAAGGAGCAACTTAGTTTTACCTCTTCTCTTTCTCTTCCGTTGTCCCTCTGGTGCCATTCTAGATCTCGGGAGGAGATCCTCTCGTAGTGGTGGAGTGTTGTAACGCCCCGAGATCGATGTGCCAGGTGTCGTCTGCTTATTCACTGTTGTTGCCTTGTCATTGCTTGCGTGTCATGCATTGCATATCATGTCTTCATGTGCATTTCATTTGCATACATGTTCGTATCATGCATCCGAGCATTTTCCCCGTTGTCCATTTTGCATTCCGGCGCTCCTATCTCCTCCGGTGGTCATTTCTACCTTCTTTTCATGTGTGGGGGTTAAACATTTCCGGATTGGATCGAGACTTGCCAAGCGGTCTTGGTTTACTACTGGTAGACCACCTGTCAAGTTTCGTACCATTTGGACTTCGTTTGATGCTCCAACGGTTAATCGAGGGACCGAATAGGCCTCGTGTGTGTTGCAGCCCAACACCCTTCCAATTTGGACCAAAACCCACTTAAACCCCTTCCATCCTCTCGGTCGTTCGATCACGATCGTGTGGCCGAGAACCACATCTCATTTGGGCCCTCCTAGCTCCCTCTACCTATAAATATGTGCATCTCCCCGAAATCCGGGTCTAAACCTAGATCCACTCCTCTTCCGTGCGTCCGAACGCATCTGTGCCGCGCCGGACATGTCCGCCGCTCTCCTCCACGTCGCCCCGGCTAATCGCCGGCTGCCACCTCAGCGCTGCCGCCTCCCTCCACCTATCCCGCGCCACCATGTCACCGCGCCCCGCCTCCTCGCTCTCCCCGCGCCGCCGCGGCCCTGCGGGCCCAAGGCAGGCCCGCCCGGGCCCGATCTGCTCCGCCGCCGTTCGGTCGCGCGCCCGAGGCACGCGCCGCCCCGCCACCGACTGTTCCTCGCCGCACCGCCCATCTCCGCCGCCTACGCCGCCGCGCGCATCGTCGGGCCCCGCCGTGCTGCGCGCCGCCGCCTCGCATGCCGTGCGCCGCCGCCTCGTTTGCCGCACCCGCCGCCTCCGTTCACCGGTGTCAACTGCCGCTGCCTCGCCGGTGTCGTCCTCCGGCGACCGGAGCCGTCCCTCATCGGAGATCCCCTCAGTCCGGCCGGATCCGGGGAGTGGGATGAGATCCACCACTCCCCCAAACCAAACGCACCCTCGCCCGATCCGGATCTCGTCGTCCCGGATCCCTCCGTCCCGTTGACTTTTCGCGGAGGTAGAATTTCACCAAGTCCCCGAAATTTCCAGATTCATATGCCCATGTTCATCATGTCATAACTTTGCACCCGTAGATCCGTTTTGGTCGTGTAGCATATCAAAAGGTTCGTCTCAGAGAGTACATCATTTCATCTCATTGCATCATTTTCATTTGAGCTCATCTTGATGTCCGAAATGCTGTTGGAATAGTGCTATTTGAATTAATTGTCAGATCTGCTGCTCCAAATAGCTATTTGTCATTTTTGCCATGATTAATGTGTGCATGATATGCCCCTGAGCTCTACATGAGTTTTGTTATATGTTTTGCCATCTTTCCAAAGGTGCAATCCATGTGTTTTTGTGATGTGTGTGGTGACTAGCACAAGCTTGCAAAGTGGTGCATTCGTTAATGCTGATTTCAGGGACTTAGCAATTCCACTAAGTCCTTGATGTGTCTTTATCTATATGCCATATGTTCATGTTGTTTCCTAGTGATCCATGCCTATTTTGAGGATGATCAGTAAGGATGATTTGTTAATCTTGTAGTGCTCTATCCGTACATGTATTTGTTTGCAATTATGGAGCATCCTAGCTTGAGTCAATCGAGCTCTACTTTTGCTATTTCGTGAATCTGGGCAGATTGTCTACTTGTTAGAGATTTTCTCGAGGATATTGTAGTTGATCTGTGCATGCTATGTTGTTGTTCTTGCCATGTCTAGCTTGCATAATGTGTATTCTTGATGGGTGTATACCTAGTTTGTCATGCCTTGCTCTGTAGTGAGTACATCGAGCTTGTAAACATGCCTACTTGATATCTGATTTGCACGCTCCAGTTTTTCACTAAGTCTGAGATCTGATTATGTTTTTGCCATGTTCACATGCTTGCAATTGTATGTTCTGATCCCTTTTGGCTCAAGGTCACTAAGGGACTCTTGTTAAGCTCTTTGAGTAGCTCCATGCCATGCTTTACCTTGCCATGTTAAGTTCCTGTAGCTTATAGTTTTCTTGCTCCAAAGTGTGCTACCTGATCTGAAATTCCAGGCTTGTGTTAATTTCACAAAGTCTGAGATCTGTTTATCAATTGCTCTTTTGCCATGCTTGTTTGAACCTGTTAATGGATGAATTGGCCGTAGCTCAGTGTTCATCTTTTGTCAAGCATTATGAGTGGATCCCTGCCATATATTTTGTTGCCATGTTTGAGTGCTGTAGCATGTTTAACTTGTTGCATTTAGATGGCTACTTGCTATTTATCGCAGACCGGTGCCATATTTGTTTTGCTTGCCATTTCCAAACCGTGCATCCGATTCCGGCGATCTTTATATTGATTTCAACCGAAATCACCTCACCTTTCCAGTGGCACTCTTGGATTTCCAAGTTGAGGCCAGGTTTCATCATTCCTTTGCAAATCATGCATATGCATCGCATCCCGCATCCCGCATATCATACCATGTTCATGTGTTGGTTGTTTACTATGTTGTGTGCTTCTTTCTGGTGTTTGCTTCATCGGGTTGGTTCCGGTAATGTCGCATTTGTGAGGACCCGTTCGTCTATGTCCGTTTGTCTTCTTCATGGACTCGTTCTTCTTCCTTGCGGGATCTCAGGCAAGATGATCATACCCTCGAAATCACTTCTATCTTTGCTTGCTAGATGTTCGCTCTTTTGCTATGCCTATGCTACGATACCTACCACTTGCTTGTCATGCCTCCCATATTGTTGAACCAAGCCTCTAACCCACCTTGTCCAAGCAAACCGTTGTTTGGCTATGTTACCGCTTTACTCAGCCCCTCTTATAGCGTTGTTAGTTGCATGTGAGGATTGAAGTTTGTTCCTTGTTGGAACATGGAGATGTTGTTCCTTGTTGGAACATGTTTACTTGTTGGGATATCACAATATATCTTATTTAATTAATGCATCTATATACTTGGTAAAGGGTGGAAGGCTCGACCTTATGCCTGGTGTTTTGTTCCACTCTTGCCGCCCTAGTTTCCGTCATATCGGTGTTATGTTCCCGGATTTTGCGTTACTTACGCGGTTGGGTAATAATGGGAACCCCTTGACAGTTCGCCTTGAATAAAACTCCTCCAGCAATGCCCAACCTTGGTTTACCATTTGCCTCCTAGCCTTTTCTTTCCCTTGGGTTCTGCAAACTCAAGGGTCATCTTATTTTAACCCCCCCGGGCCAGTGCTCCTCTGAGTGTTGGTCCAAACTGTCAGCTGCCGGTGGCCACCAGGGGCAACTCTGGGCTGGCCTACTGGAAGTTTAGACAATCTGAGTGTGCCCTGAGAACGAGATATGTGCAGCTCCTATCGGGATTTGTCGGCACATTCGGGCGGTGTTGCTGGACTTGTTTTACCATTGTCGAGGATGTCTTGTAACCGGGATTCCGAGTCTGATCGGGTCTTCCCGCTAGAAGGAATATCCTTCGTTGACCGTGAGAGCTTGTGATGGGCTAAGTTGGGACACCCCTGCAGGGATTTGAACTTTCGAAAGCCGTGCCTGCGGTTATGGGCAGATGGGAATTTGTTAATGTCCGGTTGTAGAAAACATGAAGTTGACCTTAATTAAAATGCATCAACCGCGTGTGTTACCGTGATGATCTCTTCTCGGCGGAGTTCGGGAAGTGAACACGGTGTTGGAGTAATGCTTGACGTAGGTTGTTCTAGGATCACTTCTTGATCATAGTTGTTCGACCGTGCTTTTGCCTTCTCTTCTTGCTCTCATTTGCGTATGTTAGCCACCAAATATGCTAGTCACTTGCTGCAGCTCCACCTCATACCTTTTACCCATCCTATAAGCTTAAATAGTCTTGATCGCGAGGGTGTGAGATTGCTGAGTCCCCGTGACTCACAGATACTTCCAAAACCAGCTTGCAGGTGCCAATGAGACCGTGCAGGTGACGCAACCAAGCTCAAGGAGGAGCTCGATGAAGATCTCGTTCTTTGTGTTGTTCCGTTTCCAGTTGATCAGTAGTGGAGCCCAGTCGGGACGATCGGGGATCTGTGTAGCATTTGGGGTAGTCTTATTTTATTTTGGGTTCCGTAGTCGGACCTTGATTGTATCTGGTTGATGTAATGCTTTATTCATGTAATTGTGTGAAGTGGTGATTGTAGGCCAACTATGTATCTTTTTCCCTTATGTATTACATGGGTTGTGTGAAGATTACCTCACTTGCGACATTGGTTTCAATGCGGTTATGCCTCTAAGTCGTGCTTCGACACGTTGGAGATATAGCCGCATCGAGGGCGTTACATCAGTACAGCTTTCCATCCGCAGACAGATGGACAGACCGAGAGAGTCAATCAGATTTTGGAGGATATGCTGAGAGCTTGTGCGCTAGATTATGGATCTAGTTGGGACGACAATTTGCCATATGTAGAGTTCTCTTATAACAACAGTTATCAATCCAGTTTGAAGATGGCCCCTTTCGAAGCCTTGTACGGAAGAAGGTGCAGGACCCCATTGTCATGGGATGAAGTTGGAGACCGCCAGTTGTTTGGACCGGATCTGATTAAGGAGTCTGAACAGAAGGTGAAATTGATTCGTGATAGGCTCAAGGTAGCCCAGTCCAGGCAGAAGAGCTACGCAGATTCTAAACGCAAGGAGACAGTTTACGAAGTCAGAGACCGAGTTTATCTTCGAGTATGTCCACTTCGAGGAGTTAAGCACTTTGGAGTTAAGGGAAAGTTAGCGCCACATTTTGTAGGACCATACAAGGTTTTGGAGCGTATGGGAGAAGTAGCTTATAAGTTGGAATTTCCCGAAGGATTGTCAGGAGTTCATGACGTGTTCCATGTTTCATAGTTGAAGAAGTGCCACGCGAAGATGGCTGATATACCGTTGAGAGATACAGTGCCGGTGGAAGCGATTCAGTTGGACAATGATTTGACCTACGAGGAGAAACCAGTTAAGATTCTTGAGTATGCCAGCTGAGTCACCCGCAGCAAGGTTATCAAGTTTTGCAAAGTTCAGTGGAGCCACCACACGAAGGATGAAGCCACCTGGGAGCGAGAGGAAGATTTGCTGAAGGACCACCCTCACCTATTTTCTAGCCAACCCAAATCTCGAGGGCGAGATTCATCTTAAGGGGGGTAGGTTTGTAACATCCCAAATTTTCAATTTGGAATTGTCAAGACCCCGATTCCAAGTCACATCGATCTAGCTGGTAACACCTCATATCACTTTGCGGCCTCACGCACGGTATCCCCACGGGTGTCGCCTTACCAAGGCCTGGGACCGTTTGCGCCTTTTGGCTCACGTATATGATAGTGTCGCTAGCATCCATATGACAGAGAACCCGGGCCGACATGGCTAGTCATGAACCCAAAGCGGCACAGACCTATGGGGACAGGCATACATGAATCACATCGAGCATGTCGGTCAACAACGTGTGAATCCGGGCTGTAGCACTGGGCTAACAGGACTCCAGGGAACCCGTGTTGTAGCAGGCTAGGCAGGACTCCGGATGTCACCGCGTGACATTTCCCCTAAGGGACATACATAGGAACAAAGTGAAACACATGCCGGCCAGTCAAGTGTCCTGAGCAGTAGTGCTGGGCTAGCAGGACTCCAGTGAACCGGGCTGTAGCGGACTACTATGGCTCAAGGAGCACTAGACTACATTTCCCCATAAGAGAGGCTGCCAAGGATAAACAACTAGATTGTCGGATCCCACACATACCAAGCATTTCAATCATACACACAATATGCTCGATATGTGTAAATACAGCATGGCATCACAACAAAACTCTACAACTCAAGTACTTTATTTAAAGGCTCCGGAGAGCCATACATAACATGTTCATACAGGTAGGGGTCACAAGACCCGACACTCAAGTCATACAAGCAAACAAGCACATGCGGAAGCAAATAGTCTGAGTACAGACACTAGAAAGAAAGAAGGCTTGTCGAAGCCTGTCTATCTACATAGGGCCCTCCATGGGTGGAAAGTTACTCATCGACGTCGAGGTCTATGTAAAACCCATCGGAGGGGGCGGTGTTGTCGTCTGAAACAATAATTAAAGCAACATGAGTACAAAGGTGCTCAGCAAGTCTTACAACAGATCCTACTATACATGCTTATTCTCAAGAAGGTGGTGGAGTTATTGCAGCAAGCCAGCTTTGACTCTTGGCTAAGCTATCCTACGAGACACCATTGTAAAATAGTTTTCGCACACGAGTCCACTAATCACCAACACAATACTCCACCGGGGATCCTCCCTCGTCATCCTACGAGAGGGCCATCCTCGGTACTCACACTTATCTTGAGTCTTTTAGTAGTAACCATGAACTTGTCTATGAACTGTATAGGCAACCAAGTAGTCCTTTACCACGGACGCGGCTATTCGAATAGTTTTATACCCTGAAGGGGTGTACTTCATCACACATGTTTCCACCACTTAGCGTCTGCACACTACATGTGCTCGGCAGACTTCAAGCGAAAGCCGACGTGGGTGTAGACCACGACCTGACCAACCACACAAGTCTCTAGTCTAGGTTTATCGCCTTTTCGGGTTCCATCCGCAAGGAAATACGGCCGGGGTGTCCTCAACGGCCCCAAACAATGTGTACAGGGTCCCGAGACGTCAAACGGGCGCCCGGCATACCCGGCCACGGCGTATCTACCGCATCATAGCCCACCCCTAGGGTCAGCGCTACGCACGGCCGCCAACGCATAACCTATAAACACCAGAAACTAGTTGCAACTCCTGGATAGAGGACGAGAGGGGTCAGTAAGTCGAGCAGGGTCATATTTCAGGGCCCAATGTGTGGTAGTAGCTGAATCTTAAATCACGCATACATATCTCAGTTCTTAGGGACGACCTCAATGAAACAACCTACCATGTACTCCTACATGGCCTCTCATCGATACCTTTACCAAAACATGTTCAACACATCCCTCACATTACCGATGTAATCATTTCACTCTAGCCCATCACCCAGATGAACCAGCCCTGACACAACTCTAAGCATAGCAGGCATAGCAAGGTAGGAAACGCATACATGGCTCAATAAACTCCTACACATGCTAGTGGGTTTCATCTAGTTACTATGGCAATGACAGGTCATGCAAAGGATAAGGGTTCAACTATCGCAGCACACAGCAGTTTGAAACATTGTTGTCTTAATGCAGTAAATGAGAGCAGAAGCGAGAACATGGGATTGTATCGATATGATCAATGGGGCTGCTTGCCTGATGGAGTAGTAGTAGGGTACTGCCCTTCAGCTGGATACTCGGAAATATCCTCGGAGGAAGAACCTACCACGAAAGACACCACAGAACACAATCATCACATGGCAATATGCAACAATATGATGCATGCTATGACATGGCAATATGAGGTGTCCTGCCTAATGCAATGTGAAACAAGTTGGTTTGGGTCCATTTGAATCAAAGATTCAAATGGAAGCATATGTTCTTAAGCATTATAAGTGTATTAGCTTGTTTCACCTAAACAGCAAGGTTAAAGTGTTTTGTCATGCATGAAACCATTACAGATGGACAGATTGAATTTTTCTGATCAAATTTCATATATAAATCTTTGCATTTGGAGTTACAGATTAAAAGTTATGAATTTTTGAAGTTTGTAATATTTTCTGGAATGTCCTATATAAGAGTAATTCCAGTAATTGAGTTATTGCGTCAGCATTGCGTCAGGGTGACGTCAGTAGGTCAAAGGCGCCAGCCCAGGTCAAACCTGACTGGTGGGCCCCGTCTGTTAGTGTAACAACTAACTAACAGAGTTAGTTAGTGTTTCGTTAGCACTAAACTAGGTTAGTTAGGGCCTGGGCCCACATGTTAGTGAGTCAACCTATTAACTAAAGTAATTAGTGTTAACTAATCTAATTCTAAATTAAAAAGGGGCATGGCCCACACGTTAGTGAGTCTGGGGGGGGGGGTCAAACTGGGTCAGCGGAGTCAAACTCGCCGGCGTTTAGCCACCGGCGAGGCCAGACGCGGCGGGGCAGTGCGGGTTTTGCACTCCGGCGACCAAATGGACGGCGGAGACCTCCTACGCGTAGCTGGGAGAAAGCCGCATTGAGTGGTGGCAATGGCTGGGCTCAGGGTCGCCGGAAACGACGTCGGCGACGAGCGTTGTGGCTGCCGGAGTTCGGGCGAGGTCGAACTAGTCGCTAGGAGGCACGGCGAGGAGCGTGCGGGGGTGCTACGGGCTCCTGCGAGTGCGTTGAAGACGATAACGTGCTCGGTTGCGAGCCAACGTGGCTGTGGCCACGACGGCGACGTGCGGTGGCGGCGGTGGGTGCGGCCGAGCTTGGTGCGGTCGCTGCGGTGCTCGAGAAGGCAAACAGAGAGGATGGGGAGGTGGCTGAGCTCATGGGGGTCACGTCAAAGCAGTCGGCGAGGTCGGGGATGAGCTGGTGCTGCGGTGAAGGCGAAGGGGATCTCCGGTGGCCGGAGTTGGGGAAGACAGGGTCGGGGCGACTCCAAAGCGGGCGAGCGCTCGGGGCTCGGCCTGCTCGACGTAGTCGACGACGGCGGAGCTCGTGGACACGGTGGCGCGGAGCGAGGATGCCAGAGGGCGCGGCTACGACGACGGTGCGGCAGCAGGGGCGTCGGCCATGGTGGGAGAGGGCAAGGGAGAGAGACAGGGGGAGAATGGGTGTGTCTGCGGGGTCGGGGCGGCGACGTGGAGCTCTCCCAAGGTCCCACGGGCGCGAGCGGCAAGCAGGTGGCGCGGTGGCGAGCTCTCGCGCGCCGGCGTCACCTCCCTGCCTGCCTGGCGGGGACGAAGCAGCTGGCTGGCATGGGCCAGCACAGTGCTGGGCCGCCAGGTGGGCCGGCTGGTGGCTTGCCAGGTTAGTTTCCTTTCTCTCTCTTTTTCTGTTTTCTATTTATTCTGTTTTGTGTATTGAAATAGTAAAAATACTATTTCATTTAGGAAAACCCTGAAAATATTCAGACGCACATTTGAAAATATTCTCAACAGCCTAAAATTACTTTCAGGATTATTTGGGCATTTTAAAATATTTATAGGATTTAAATTGCCCAAATGCAATTAGTAATGAATTAATCCAATGACCTTATGATGTCCTAGAAAAGTGTGCACCATTTTTTTCAATGGTTTTAACCCAAAACAAAAAGGGTGGACTTTTTAGAAGGGCATTTCAGGTTCATTGAAAAAGTTTTTAGTAAACCCTAGTTGTTCCAGGGGGGTGCTGGGGGTTCTGTCATCCCCATTTCAGTTTTCTGGGAAAATAAACATGATGCAACACTCTAATGCATGAACTAGCTAGGGTGTGACAACTGACCCCCACTCAAAAGAATCTCGTCTCGAGATTTAGGATCCGTTGGGAAGAAGGTGGGGTACTCGAGTCGGAGACGATCCTCCCTTTCCCAAGTGGCTTCTTTTTCAGAGTGGTGTGACCATTGAACCTTAAGAAACTTGATGTTATGGCGTCGAGTGGTACGCTCGGCTTGATCAAGGATACGAACGGGATATTCCCGATATGAGAGATTATCTTGTAGATCAAGCGTTTCATGGTCCACTCCACGGATAGGATCCACGAAGCAATGCCTGAGTTGAGAAACGTGGAAGACATCGTGAACTCTGGAAAAATGCGGAGGTAGTTCCAATTGGTAGGCAACTTCTCCTCGTTTGGCAAGAATGCGAAAGGGTCCAATGTAATGGAGTAACCCGAAGGTAAGCCTTCTCGCCGACTTCATAAGTCATGAGCTTATGTTTACGATCATATTGGATCTTTTGACGAGATTGGGTTTTTTTCAATTTCTCACGAATAACGCGAACCTGCTCTTTTGCTTCCTGAATCATATCTGGGCCAAAGAGTTGTCTTTCCCCGGTTTCTGACCAGTTAAGAGGCGTTCGACATTTTTGTCCATAAGAACTTCGAAAGGAGCTTTGCCCAAGCTAGCTTGATAACTATTGTTATAAGCGAACTCTGCGAATGGAAGGCATTTCTCCCAATCCATTCCGAATGAGATGACAGAAGCTCGGAGCATATCCTCCAGAATTTGATTGACTCGCTCTACTTGACCACTTGATTGGGGGTGGAAGGCGGTGCTAAAAGAGAGACGAGTTCCCATATCATTTTGGAAACTTTCCCAAAATCGAGAGGTGAAGAGACTCCCACGGTCTGAGTTAATTTCCAATGGGACACCATGAAGAGACACTATTCGGGAGATGTATAGGTCAGCTAGCTGGCTAGCGGTGATACTCTCACGAACAGGTAGGAAGTGGGCTACTTTGGAAAGACGGTCGATCACGATGAAGATAGCATTATTCCCTCTCTTGGTCCTGGGAAACCCAATAATGAAATCCATACCGATTTTATCCCATTTCCATTCAGGAATAGCCAAAGGTTGAAGGGTGCCAGCAGGCCGTTGATGCTCTTCTTTAACACGACGACAGACGTCGCAACTAGCAATGTATTGAGCAATTTCTCTCTTCATCCTAGTCCACCAAAACCTCTGGCGTAGGTCTTGATACATTTTAGTACTACCGGGATGAATGGCGAGAGGGGATTCATGAGCCTCCTTAAGAATCAACTGACGTAGATGTTGTTTCTTGGGAACCACCAAGCGGTTCTCGAAGAAGACAACACGTCGCTCATCCATGGAAAAACATTTAGCAACTCCGCTAGCGATGTTTTCCTTAATCCGGGATATGCCCTTATCACGCTTCTGGGCAGCTATGATTTGATCTGTAAGGTTAGGCTTCGCCACCAGGGTGGATAGGAATCCTCGAGGAACTATGTGAAGGTTAAGCTTACGAAATTCCTCATGGAGAAGTGGTTGACTTTGTTGTAACATCAGGTTGTTACAATAAGATTTACGACTTAGCGCATCAGCCATGACATTGGCTTTGCCCGGGGTGTAAGTTATTCCTAAGTCATAATCTGAGATCAACTCGACCCAACGTCTTTGCCTGAGATTCAAATCTGGTTGGGTGAAGATATATTTCAAACTTTGGTGATTAGTGAAGATCTCGCAACGATTACCGAGAAGGTAATGTCGCCAAGTTTTAAGTGCATGGACTACAACTGCAAGCTCTAGATCATGTGTGGGATAGTTTTCCTCATGGGGGTGTAATTGCCGTGAAGCATAGGCAATTACCTGACGATCTTGCATGAGTATGCAACCTAGTCCTTGTCGCGAGGCGTCGCAATAGATAATAAAGTCCTTGGAGAAATCTGGTGGTACCAGTACAGGAGCAGATGTCAGGCGTCTTTTCAGTTCCTGAAAGTTGAACTCGCACTGTGGGGTCCACTCGAACTCTTTATCTTCTTGAGGAGTTTAGTTAGAGGTTTAGCAACCTTGGAGAAATTATCGACGAAGCGGCGGCAATAGCTCACTAAGCCAAGGAAGCTCCGAACTTGCTTGACCGTTTCAGGTGGAGTCCAATCAAGGACGGCTCGAACTCGCTCGGGATTGACAGCAATACCCTTACCAGAGATTACATGGCCTAGATAGGTCACTTCTGGCAACCAAAATTCACACTTGGAGAATTTGGCATAAAGACGATGCTCTCAAAGTTTTGTCAATACCAGCCTTAGATGTTCGGCATGTTCCTCCTCACTCTTGGAGTAGATGAGTATATCGTCGAGGTATATCATGACGAATTTATCCAAATACTCCATGAAGATCGAGTTCATTAACCGAGAGAAGGTGGCTGGGGCATTGGTTAAACCGAAGGACATAACGGTGTACTCATATTGGCCATAACGAGTAACAAAGGCCATTTTGGGAATGTCCCCATTTTTGATTTTGATTTGATGGTAGCCCAACCTCAAATCCATCTTGGAAAAGACTGAGGATCCAGCAAGCTGGTCATACAGATCGTTGATCCTGTGGAGCGGATACTTGTTCTTGATAGTGACCAAGTTGACAGGTCAGTAATCTACAACCATCCGATCCGTTCCATCCTTCTTCTTGATGAAGAGGATGGGGCAAGCCCAAGGAGAAGAACTAGGACAGATGAAACCCTTTTTCAAGGACTCATCGAGTTGGTTCTTAAGTTCGGCTAGCTCTAAGGGTGCCATCTTATAGGGTCTTCTAGAAATTGGGACGGTTCCTGTAACAAGGTCTATCACGAACTCAACATCCCTGTCAGGTGGAACACCTGGCAGTTCTTCTGGAGAGACATCTGGGAAGTCTCAGACTATCGGAATATCTTCAAGGTCTGGAAGGGGGTTGGCATTTAGGGAGTAAAGCTGGCGCTTGGCCACTCGAGTTAAGATATTGACTGTCTTGCCCGATGGGTGAGTATGTTGAACAGTTCTAGTAGAGCAATCAATCTTAGCATAATGGACTGGCATCCAGTCCATACCCAAGATGATGTTTATGTCCGAGGACTTGAGAGCTATTAAAGATGCAAGGAAGACAAGTCTATCGACAAGAATTTCATTCCCATGGCTTACTCTAGAGGTTTGCCATCTAGAGCCAGGGGTTTGAATTTCCATGGTAGTGGGCATGTCACAGAATGTCGTGTTATGCAATCGAGCATAGCTCTTAGATATGAATGAATTAGATGCTCCAATATCGAAAAGAACAGATGTCGGATGGCAATTAACAAGGAGCATACCAAGGACGACGTTAGGATCATCACGAGCCTCCTCGGCTGAGACATAGTTGACATGGCCACGTGTATTGGTGGCTGGCTTGGCGTAGAAGGTCCTTCCCGCTGGCTTACCACGGCCAACGGACTTTCCAGACTGGTTGGGGTTGTTGTTCTGGGGACACTCTCGACTGTAGTGACCCGACTCTCCACACTTGAAACATGTCACAACATTGGGGTGTGGAGCAGCATTAGCAGCGGGGCCACCATAGGACTTACGCGGTGCAAACTGCTGGTTGGGGCGAGGCGCCTCAAAGGATGGCCTCGAAATGAACCTGGGTGGCAACGCTGTACTTGGAATCCACACTCGGCGCTTCTGAGATCCAAAGCCGGATGAAGAACCAAAATCACGAGAGTGCTTGCGTGAAGCGTCATAGTCAGTCTGGCCTGTCTCAGCACTGATGGCTTTATTGACCAACTTCTGGAAGGAGGTGCACTCGTGCAGACGAAGATTGAGGCAAAGCTCGGGGCTAAGTCCCTTGCGGAACCTTGCCTGCTTCTTAGCGTCGGTGGATACCTCTTCAGGAGCATAACATGCTAGATTCCCAAACTCACGACTATAAGCATCCATAGTCAGTCTGCCTTGGGTGAAATTGCAGAACTCTTCCCTCTTACGATCCATGAGACCTTCCGGGATGTGATGCTCACGGAAAGCCTCACTGAATTCAGCGCAAGTAGTGACTTGGTTGACCGGGCGCATAGCCTCAAAGTTTTCCCACCAAAGACTAGCGGGGCCTTCGAGGTGATAGGCAGCATAGGTAACCTTATCAGCTTCGGCTACGTTGGCAGAACGTAGCTTGTGGGTGATGCTGCGAAGCTAGTCATCCGCGTCGAGGGGCTCGACGGAATGATTAAACTTTGGTGGGTACAACTTGATAAAGTCATTGATTGACACCAAGTCGTTTCGCTGATGACGTGCAATGTTCTGCTCAATCCGCTCCAGCAAGCGGTTAGTCTCACACTTGTTTCTTTCTGCCTCCAGCATAACTTCGGCCAGAGAAGGCGGGTGAGGCAGATTTTCACCCCTAGCTGCACTGGATTCCCCCTGCTCCGGGGCAACAGGGTTGCTGCAGGTGTTGACCATCCTAGGAAAAACAAGACAATGGTTTAGACAAGGATGGCACAATCTTGGCAAGGAAGTGCAGAATGTAATGGATAACATGGAATGCTGAGATGTTCATTGCACGACATGGTAACATAGAAATTTCCATATATATACCATTGGTCATACACACCGTACATAGTTTAGTACAAGCCCATGCTAGAGTACAACTACGGTGAAAGACATTACATCTCATCGGAGGCATTCCAAGCTCCTATACATTATTTTTCTACACCTCCGGAGCATGATACACACCAAGTCATATCCCACGGTCACGCAGGACTGTGGAGAATACAACTATTATAGTACTAGTGAAACTACTACTAGCTCAGGCGGCTCCGTAGTAATCCTCATAAAAGTCACCACCAAAACCTGGAAGTGGAACATGATCATCTGGGAACAGACGGTCCTGTGGAGCTTGCGGACCAAAGGGACTCAGATGTGGCCTTGGTCCCACAGACGGTGGCAGACGGGGACCACGAGGAGGGGTGATGCCTCCTACATCACGCCACTCCATACAATCTAGCAATCCAGACCGTATGGGGCACATGTCCCTCATGTCCATGTATCCTGCCTGCACAGCAGGTGCAAACCGAGTCAAAGTGGCCCACTGATCAGAACGAGTGTTGAAAAGCTCCATCCGCAAGGCCCAATTTTCACGGTCCTTGTCCTAGAGAATCTCGGCAGTGGTGCGGAGTAGTGAGTCCTCATGGGTAGAGTCATAGTACAAAGCCTGATAGTACCCCTGTGCTCCAGGGAGTGAGGCTGGCATGTAGCGAAATCGGTGTTCTGAAGCAAGGCGGTCCTGGCTCGAATGATAGTCATCATTGAGTAAGCTGCATCCTACACAGACATCTCAATAGTAACCCCAAGCCCATAAGAGCAGTGGAGGGGTTCAGTGGCTGCAGGATAAGATGGATATATCCTGATGGTACAAAGGTACTGGCTCTGGTTGAAGTCTCGGAACTGCTCCTCGACGGTATATTCCGGATACCATCGATAGCCTGTCTCGACCATCACTCGAGCCAACATGGCCGTGTGACCGGGTACGTCGAGGCACCGGGTCAGATGAACCACTTGGTTCTGGGAACGGGTGGCCATCTGAAAGCACAGAATAATGCAAAGGCATTAGAATTTCCTAGGAGAAATTGGACAGCATAACGGCTGTAAATGCTCAGAAAAAGATTTGAGACATCCACAACAGTTTGCAAAACCACTCAACAACATCATATCAAGGTTCTGGTTCAACTGACAACATACTAAAAATAGTAGAAACTGTACTGAGGCTTGTAACAACAATCCTATAAGCTACTACGGATTAGTAACACGTGAACCTGATAGAAAGAAGAGAGCCTAGTCCTTAACCCACGTAGAAAGAGAAGAGAATGACTCAGATCAGAGGGCATAAGGTAAAGAAGTAAAAGAGCCTTACGTTCCCTCCCACAATCAATTCCCCTACATATAACTAAAGCATTTCTAGACTCGACATCGACCAGTTTGGCTCAATGAACCTACAGGCAGTCCGGCTCTGATGCCAACGCTGTCAGGACCCCGATTCCGAGTCACATCGATCTAGCCGGTAACACCTCATATCAGTTTGCGGCCTCACGCACGGTATCCCCACGGGTGTCGCCTTACCAAGGCCCGGGACTGTTTGCGCCTTTTGGCTCACGTATATGATAGTGTCACTAGCATCCATATGACAGAGAACCCGGGCCGACATGGCTAGTCGTGAACCCAAAGCGGCACAGACCTATGGGGACAGGCATACATGAATCACATCGAGCATGTCGGTCAACAACGTGTGAATCCGGGCTGTAGCACTGGGCTAACAGGACTCCAGGGAACCCGAGCTATAGCAGGCTAGGCAGGACTCCGGATGTCACCGCGTGACATTTCCCCTAAGGGACATACATAGGAACAAAGTGAAACACATGCCGGCCAGTCAAGTGTCCTGAGCAGTAGTGCTGGGCTAGCAGGACTCCGGTGAACTGGGCTGTAGCGGACTACTATGGCTCAAGTAGCACTAGATTACATTTCCCCATAAGAGAGGCTGCCAAGGATAAACAACTAGATTGTCGGATCCCACACATAGCAAGCATTTCAATCATACACACAATATGCTCGATATGTGTAAATACAACATGGCATCACAATAAAACTCTACAACTCAAGTACTTTATTTAAAGGCTCCGGAGGGCCATACATAACATGTTCATACAGGTAGGGGTCACAAGACCTGACACTCAAGTCATACAAGCATACAAGCACATGCGGAAGCAAATAGTCTGAGTACAGACACTAGAAAGAAAGAAGGCTTGTCAAAGCCTGTCTATCTACATAGGACCCTCCATGGCCAGAATCACCACCTGGGTGGCAAGTTACTCATGGACATCGAGGTCTACGTAAAACCCATCGGAGGGGGCGGTGTTGTCGTCTGAAACAATAATTAAAGCAACATGAGTACAAAGGTGCTCAGCAAGTCTTACAACAGATCCTACTATACATGCTTATTCTCAAGAAGGTGGTTGAGTTATTGACGCAAGCCAGCCTTGACTCTTGGCTAAGCTATCCTATGAGACACCATTGTAAAATAGTTTTCGCACACGAGTCCACTAATCACCAACACAATACTCCACCGGGGATCCTCCCTCGTCATCCTATGAGAGGGCCATCCTCGGTACTCACACTTATCTTGAGTCTTTTAGTAGTAACCTGTCGGTGGGAACGACACCTATGGGATCACAAGAATCCCTACTACGGTTGCGAGGCGCGTGGTTGTGAGAAGAGCGGATCAAACAGATAGCACACGGTTCGTTTATCCAGGTTCGGGCCGCGAGGATGCGTAAAACCCTACTCCTGCTTTGGTGGATTGTATATATGTGTTCTTGAGCTAGCTCTGGCGCGTGAGGAGCTCCAGAAATCCGAATCCTCCTCCTGGCCGCCTCGGGCCTCCTTTTATAGGAAAGGGGTTGCCACAGTGGCACACAGGAGGTGGAAAGGGTACAGTGATGTGAGGTTATCCCTTGCATTACATGACAAGGCACATTTAATGCGTCTTGCCTAGGTGTCCCTGCTTTATCGGGGACGGGGGAGAGCCCTGTCTCGTCCGTTGCCGCTCCCTCTCGTGTCGACACGCGCCCTGGCCAGCGGCGCCCGCGGTGCCATGTGGGCAGGCAGGCAGCTGAGGTGGCGCAGTGGTGGGTCTCCACGAAGATCCGCATGCCACCACGCAGGTGCCTTCCCAGCTAGTTGGGTCGGCAGCTGCATGCGAACGGCGGTGGAGGTTTGACTGGCGTGGGCCTGATGGTGGCCCTACGGGTGTTCTTGGCAAGGGCCTTGCCGGGGCCCCGACAAGGGTCTTGTCGTGGCGCCTGCTGTCATCCCCGGCAAGGCTCTTGCCGGGGGCCTTGTGGTCCTCCTTGGCTGGGATCCCGCCAAGGATCATCATCTTCTAAAGGGTGTATCTGATCTTGAATGTCTTCACAAAGATCTAAATGCCACCATGGGGATGTCTCCCGAATCCTTGCCCCATGGGGGCAGTGGACTCAAGGGTGACTTACTCCGTAGGTGTGGGGCGAGCTGCCACGGCAAGGGTCTTGCCGGGTTTGCTAAAACCGCCTCCCGGCAAGGATCTTGCCGGGGGGGGGGGTCCGCTTCGTCCCCTTTGCTCTTTGTGGTCTTGGTCTTGGCGTCGTTCTGCTTCTCCTGAGCTTCGGCCTTACCTTGGCTCACCTCCCTTGCCTTGCTCAGTGTGGTGGTGCCCATGGCTCCGACTACCTGTGCATAGTTATAGGGGTACAAAAAGTGTACCCCTCTTTTTGTACACCGACAGGAGCCCCCGGGCCTGGGCCACACATAAGCGCAATCGCGTCGTTGGGCTAGGCCCAAAAACAGTGCGCGGGCAGGCAGGGCGGTTTTTACCGCGGTAAGTTTCTTCAAGTGTTGTGCTTCCCACGCTTCCCGCGCGTGGCGCGACGTGGGGAGGCGTGTGTGATGTGGGCGGCATGCGTGGGGCTGAGCTCTGCATGCATGCGTCACATCGTAGTAAAGGGGGCGGTTTGCGCCCTCCCCATAAACGGAGGGAGGCGTGGAGGCGCGGCCCATTTACTGAACGGGGCCGAGGCGTGGTCTTCAAGGCGTCCACTCCCTACGATCGTGGGGTGGGGAGAGGTCGCCTCACCCGTCGCCTCGGTCCTGCACGCCTGCCACGTGGCTCTCATGCGCTTGGGGTGGCGAACGGTGGAGGCGGGAAACCGGGCCGCCGCGGGCTGGGGCGATGGGTCGGTCCCAGTTCCCTGCACCTTCCGCATCTTGATTGGCTGAGCGGGGCGGCCGAGCCCCCACCCCGTTCCTTTATAAAGAGCGGGAGGGGGGATGGCATCCCATATTCCTTCATCTCCTCCTTGCTTCAGCTTCTGCTCCCCTCTTCCATCCGCCATGGAGAGAGGGAATCCTGGTCCTTCAACGGTGATGGCGAGGGTCGCCGCTCGACAACGCGTCCCTCCTTCTCCCGCACCCGCGGTGGTAGAGCCAGCCGCGAGGGGAAGGGGGAGGGGGCGAGGCCGAGGCGCTCGGGGAAGAGGAGGACGGGGCGGCGCGCCGGCCTCGTCTCCGCCAGCAGTTCCTCCCCCCATGGAGGGCCACGTTGGGGATGACCCTTGCGAGTTCTTCGTCAGGCTGCGCCGGCCGTCTCGCCGTCGCCTTCGTCTCCCGACTCCATTCGCGCGGGAGATGGAGCTGGATCCGCCGGAGTCATTGTGGCTGCACATGAGGGGCTGCGGGATCAGTGGCACGCGGGCCCGCGTCGACTTCCCCGCCCCTCACGTGATGTATCTCCGCCGGGGATGGAATACGTTTGCCCATATCCACCGCTTGATGGAGGGGCTCACTCTCCTTTTTAAGCTGATGGAGGGTGGCCTTCTCTCTGTCAAGGTCTTCGGGTGCTTTGGGACCCGTGCAAGGTGCTGCGTGGAGAGCTCTTCTAATAGTGAAGACTCCTCCTCGGGTGGGAGTGACCAAGAGGACAGCGGCAGCGACGATGAGGGTAGTAGGCGCCAGTATGACGGGTCCGATTAGGTGTCGGGTGCCGCTCTGGGCGGCACCGGCGACCCCATCATCCGCATCGCCGGCTCCCTGAACTTCTAAGGGTCGTTTCCTTGGGCGGCTGGCGTTGGGAGGCTGCGGAAGAGGAAGAGGGCGGGCGGCAAGGCCGTCAAGTCGGAGTACGCGGGCACCGACGCCCTCGACGCGTGCTGACGTCCTGCCGCCTCGTCTTCGAGCTCTGCTTCCAGCGCCGCCATCACCATCTAGCCTTTGGACGACCACCAATATGTTCTCTTGGTGTCTTCTGCCACCCGTAGCTCGCCTAGGCGCTCCTTTTGTCTCTTTCGCCTCCTTGACCTGCCTCCTGAGGAGAGGGACAAGAAAGGGATTACAGGCACCTTATCTCTTTTTAGTTTGTAAGCCTTCGGGCCTTTGTTGAATTTAAAACTTGTAATCCCATCATTCATGTTTTTCATTCCCTATGGACTGTACCTGAGTGGAATGTTTTTAATGAAAAAGCGATGCTTGCCGGGTCATTTGTTTGCGGGTGGAACCCACGACAAGGAGTAAATCCTTGATATCTTCAAGATAAACATTTCCTTGCCCGGCAACAGGCCTTGCCGTCTCCCCACTTCGCTCGACCTTCCTCATGCCTTTGGCAGAGGCAGGGATGAGGCGGGTTCTGGCTCCTTGTTTCATCCTTTCGCTGCCGCGACTACGACCAAACTTGGCCCCAGGAACGAGCCCTAGGGCCTAGAGTTATGGGAGCACGGTAGCTTAGGGGAAAACGAGGTTTCACATACCTCAGTCCATAATGGAATGCATGATAAGGGATGAAGAACTTATCTGAAGATGTAGCCCCCGGCAACCCTGGTTCGCCGTGGGTGAATCTTTGCTCTTGCAGCCCCCGGCAATGCTAGCTTGCCGGGGGCTAGATGCTGGTCTGTTCATCTTCTTTTCCTCCCCAAGTGGTTCAGCATGGATATCCGTGTGTCCTGTGAACCAAAGAAGACAAAAGAAAGACAAAGAGATGCACACTCGACCTCTAAGCTATGGGTTAGTCGCCGCTAAGCACTATCAACCCTAACCAAGAACGAGACTCGACCTAGCATGCATGCTATAACTTAGGGCGCCAGCGCTTCATTTATTTATGCTAAGGGTCTGTGCCTGGCTTTGTACAAAGGGTTACATGGATCATCGACAATGCTTGTACAAAATGTGGCTTGCCGGGGGGACCGGCAAGCCGCGCCTCACGGGTAAGACTTGCGAAGATGCTCAATGTTCCAGGAGTTACTCACCGGAACGGCATCTTTGGTCTCTAGGCGGACTGCACCGGGCCTGGTGACTCGTATTACCCGATAAGGGCCTTCCCTTGGCATCAACTTGTTGGAATTCTTGGCCGATTGAACGCGCCGAAGGACAAGGTCGCCTTCCTCAAGGCTTCGGGCATGAACCTTGCGGCTATGGTAGCAGCGCAAGGCTTGCTGGTAGCATGCTGCTCTCACAGCCGCCCGAAGACGATCTTCCTCAAGGAGCATTGCGTCATCTTGCCGCAGTTGCTCTTGCTCAAGCTCATCATAAGCGAGCACTCAAGGTGACCCGTATAGAGTTCAGTGGGGAGAACTGCTTCTGCCCCGTATACTAGGGCAAAGGGTGTCTGGCCGGTGGCTCGATTTGGCGTCGTCCTGATCGACCAAAGAACCGTCGGCAACTCATCAATCCAGCGCCTTCCACTCTTGTGCAGCCTGTCAAAGGTCTTGGTCCTTAAGCCTCGCAGTACTTCAGCATTTGCCCTCTCAGCTTGACCATTGCTTCGTGGGTGAGCAACGGAAGCGAAACATACTTTGCTGCCGAGGTCTTGGATATATTGCATGAAGGTGCGGCTTGTGAACTGTGTGCCGTTGTCGATGATGACCCTGTTGGGTACACCAAAACGGCACACTAGTCCCTTGAAGAACTTGACGTCTGACTGAGCTGTGACCTTCCTCACTGCCTCCACCTCCGGCCACTTTGTGAACTTGTCGATTGCAACGTACAAGTACTCAAAGCCCCCGACAGCGCAGGGGAAAGGGCCCAGTATGTCGAGCCCCCAGACCGAGAAGGGCCAGGAGAGAGGAATGGTTTGAAGGGCTTGAGCTGGCTGATGAAGCTTCTTTGAATGGAACTGACACGCTTCACACCTGGTGACTAGTGTCGTCGCATCCTGGAGGGCGGTGGGCCAGAAGAAGCCTTGCCGAAATGCCTTGCCGGCAAGGGCCCTTGACCCGATGTGGGATCCACATATGCCTCCGTGTATCTCCGCCAACAGCTCCAGTCCTTCCTCCCGAGGGATACACTTCAATTTCACACCGTTCGGCCTCTTTCTGTACAGGACGTCATCGATGAACTGGTACATGGTAGAGCGACGGGCTACTTTTTCCGCTTCTTCCTGCTCTTCAGGAAGTTCCCCTGTTTGGAGGAATCGGACGGTATGCTGTGCCCACGCTGGAGCCTGGGGCTCGACGGCGAGAACTAAAGGCATTTCCTCCGCTATGGGAGCGGCTGTCTCGACGGCAAGAGCTTGACGCTCCGCCGGAGCTAGCCGTCCCGTGGCGGGTTCAGTGTCCCCGGCAACAGCCTTGCCGGCGGCTCCTGGGAGCTCGGCGGGAAAGTACTTGCTGGGTCCTGATTTCCTCCTCTTGTTCTGCTCTGTTGATGGATCAACAGATGGTTGAGTTAGCCGGAGCACAAAGGTACCTGGTTCCACAGGTAGCTTGAGGGCAGCGCGTTTTGACAGGTAATCGGCGATATCGTTCTCCGCTCGGGGAACGTATTCAGCTTGTATACCGTCGAAACGCTCTTCCAGCTTTCTCACTTCATCGACGTAGGCCTTCATCAACGGGCTCTGGTAGTCCTTGTTGACTTGCTTGACGACGAGCTGCGAGCCGCCCCTGACGATGAGCTTCTTGATTCCGAGGTCCGCCACGATCCTAAGACCGGCAAGCAGCCCTTCATACTCTGCCGTATTGTTTGTTGACACCTCCCTAGGGAAGTGCATCTGGATCACGTACTTGAGGTGCTCTCCGGTGGGCGCGACAAGCAGTACGCCAGCCCCAGCGCCGTGTAAGGAGAAAGCTCCATCAAAGTACATGATCCAACTGCAACTTGCCTCCTTGCTGGGGAGAGCAGTCTCTTGGGCTTCTTCGTCAGGCATTGCGGTCCACTCTGCAATGAACTCCGCCAGGACTCAGCTCTGAATCGTCGAAGTACTTTCAAACTTGAGGCCAAAGTTGGACAGCTCCAGTGCCCATTCCACAATTCTTCCTGTTGCATCTAGATTGAGCAATATCCGTTGCAGAGGGAGGCGAGTGACGACAGTGATCTCGTGTGCCTGGAAGTAGTGACGCAGCTTCCTCGAGGCCATAATGTAACGCCCTCGATGCGGCTATATCTCCCACGTGTCGAAACACGACTTAGAGGTATAACCGCATTGAAAGCAATGTTGCAAGTGAGGTAATCTTCACACAACCCATGTAATACATAAGGGAAAAAGATACATAGTTGGCTTACAATCGCCACTTCACACAATTACATGAATAAAGCATTACATCATCCAGATAAAATCAAGGTCCGACTACGGAACCAAAATAAAAGAAGACTACCCCAAATGCTACACAGATCCCCGATCGACCCCAACTGGGCTCCACTACTGATCAACTAGAACGAAATAACATAAAGGACAAGATCTTCATCGAGCTCCTCCTGAGCTTGGTTGCGTCATCTGCACGGACTCATCGGCACCTGCAAGCTGGTTTTGGAAGTATCTGTGAGTCACGGGGGCTCAGCAATCTCACACCCTCGCGATCAAGACTATTTAAGCTTATGGGTAAGGTAAAGGTATGAGGTGGAGCTGCAGCAAGCGACTAGCATATTTGGTGGCTAACATACGCAAATGAGAGCGAGAAGGGAAGGCAAAGCACGGTCGAACAACTATGACCAGGAAGTGATCCTAGAACAACCTACGTCAAGCATAACTCCAACACCGTGTTCACTTCCCGGACTCCGCCGGAAAGAGACCATCACGGTTACACACGCGGTTGATGTATTTTAATTAAGGTCAACTTCAGGTTTTCTACAACCGGACGTTAACAAATTCCCATCTGCCCATAACCGCGGGCACGGCTTTCGAAATTTCAAATCCCTGCAGGGGTGTCCCAACTTAGCCCATCACAAGCTCTCACGGTCAATGAAGGATATTCCTTCTAGCGAGAAGACCCGATCAGACTCGGAATCCCGATTACAAGACATCCTCGACAATGGTAAAACAAGTCCAGCAAGACGACCCGCTATGCCGACAAATCCCATAGGAGCTTCACATATCTCGTTCTCAGGGCACACCGGATAAGCTAAGTGGACGGGAGCCAATGTAACCCAAGTTGCCAAGGGACGGCCCCGCACGGTGCTCTGGGTTGGACCAACACCCAGAGGAGTACCGGCCCGGGGGTTTAATAAAGATGACCCTTGGGCTGGCCGACCCAAGGGAAAGAAAAAGGCTAGGTGGCAAATGGTAAAACCAATGTTGGGCCTTGCTGGAGGAGTTTTATTCAAGGCGAACTGTCAAGGGGTTCCCATTATAACCCAACCGCGTAAGGAACGCAAAATCTGGGAACATAACACCGATATGACGGAAACTAGGGCGGCAAGAGTGGAACAAAACACCAGGCATAAGGCCGAGCCTTCCACCCTTTACCAAGTATATAGATGCATCAATTAAATAAGATATATTGTGATATCCCAACAAAATAACCATGTTCCAACATGGAACAAGCTCCAATCTTCACCTGCAACTAACAACGCTATAAGAGGGGCTGAGCAAAGCGGTAACATAGCCAAACAACGGTTTGCTAGGACAAGGTGGGTTAGAGGCTTGGTTCAACAAAATGGGAGGCATGATAAGCAAGTGGTAGGTATCGCAGCATAGGCATAGCAAAAGAGCGAGCATCTAGCAAGCAAATATAGAAGTGATTTTGAGGGTATGGTCATCTTGCGTTAAATCCCGCAAGGAAGAAGAACGAGTCCATGAAGGAGACAAACGGGCGTAGTCGAACGGGTCCTCACAAACCCGACGTTAACGGAACCAACCCGAAGAAGCAACACCGGAAAGAAGCAAACAACATAGTAAACAACCACGACATGAACATGGCATGATGCACAATCAAGTATGATGCATGTCCGGTTTAATGAAGCATGGCATGGCAAAGTGCACAAACAATCCTACAAATTAAGTGGAGCTCATTATGCAACGGAGTTGCATATTGAAGAAAACACCACATGACTTATTTAGTACTCTCTCGTTTATGTACCCAACAATATTAAATGTTGCTAGCATGGCAAGAGGTGAAGCATGATGAAACTATCTAATCTAGGAAAGTTTAAATGAGGCCGGAAGCAACGAACAACAATTCCGGAAACTCCTCATGAGCATATTATAGATTTGGTACTGTTCTGCCCTAAACATAATTTTAGAGTTGTTAAACATGCAAAGTAAAGCCATCATGATAATCTAGGCATTTTTCTACCCCATTACCCTATAAAGTTTATTTAATTTGGAGCTACGATTATTTAGTTATGAATTAAATCATTTTAGCATGGCATAGGAGTAAATTAATGCAAACAACAGTTTAAGCATTTTTAACATGGATGAAAGTTGCATATTATTAAACTAGATGAAATTCTAAGCAAATTTCATATATAAATCATTTTAATCCGATGCACCAATTGGGAGTTATTATATGCATGATCCACAAGGGCTTTTCTGCAAATCTGTAAAACATTGGAAAAACACAAAATCGCAGCAGGAAAAAAAAGTCACAGGCCGAAACTGGGCAGCCCAACAGTGGAAGGGAAAAAAATGAGGCGCTGGGGATGGCCTCACCATGGGCCATGCCCAGATCGGGGAGAGGCCCAGGAAGGCCGGCTCTGGAGGGGAAACAGGACGGCCTTGGCGCTGGATGCGGTCAACGCGAGCGTTCGTCCTCTTCCTGGTTCGAATGAAGCAGAGTAGCAGCGGCACTTGACGAGGCGGCGCGTCGAGGGACTTGGCGCGCACTCCGGCGAGGACGGACGAAGGGGCCGGATCCAGGCGGTGAAGGAGGAACGGCGAAGGCGGGCGGGTCCAGGCGCGTGACAGTGTTCTCCGATGAAGTGGCACACGGGCGAAGCTTAAGGAGGCGACGCATGCCCTCTGTTCGCCAAAAAGCAGAGCAGCGGCGACGTCTTGGCGCGGCTACAGGCGGCATGGCTCCACATCGGCGCCGGGAACAGGGAAACAAAGGGAGGTGGCCGGAACGGGACGGAGCTTTGGTCGCCGGCGACGGATCCAGGGCCGATCCAGGCGGGCACGACGGCCGGAGATCCATTGCGGGATTCCCTGGCGGCAACTTGATCAAACGGGAGATAAGCCAGAGGTTAGAGGAGCAGGAGATTCAGGAAAAGGAAAAAGGGGCATGAGGCAGGGGACCTGTTGGTCCGGCGGCGGCGCCCTGGTGGTTGAGGCCACTGGCGACGAGCGACAGGCAGCGCTACTAGACTTGGTCGTCGGCGGGGATGGCGGGGCTTGAGAGAGGGGCACGGCGAGGGATGTCGGGGCGCTTGCGAGGCTGCTTGCGGGGAGGGCCAAGCGGATCGATGGGGTGGATGGCGCAAAGGGGATCGGGTGATGCTCTGGTTGGCTCGATGGAGGGTTCAAGGGAGAGTGGGTGGCGGTTGGAGGTTGGCCAGCACAGATCCCCATGAAGATGGTGGCGGCGGCGGGCACAGAATGGATGGGACAAGTGGGCTAGAATTTAGGGATTTGTCTAGGGTTGCCACTATATATATAGCAATAGGATTTTAGGTAGGGGCTAATCCGGTCCCTCCGATCGTAATCGGACGGACGAAAAAAATAGTTAGGGAGCCCAATAAACAAAACGGAGACGTTTTGTAGACGTTAGGGGATGATCCATACACAGCGGTAACGACTGTCCGGGTCGGGTTCGGGACAGATTTCGGACGCGCCCGGGAGGAGGTCCGCGGACTGACGAGAGAGGTTAGGTAGGGCCTGGCAGTGAGAGGTAGACTGTGCAGAAGCCTCAGACTGAGGAAAGAGAAGAGAGAAAGGACCGGCGACTGTTTTCGGAGACCGAAAACGTCCGACATTTAGACCGAGTATATTGCCGCTATAGTTTAACGGTTGGGCTATCAAACAAACTCCGAATGCGATGAAACTTGACAGGCGGTCTAGCTACATTAAAATAAGGCCACACGTCAACTCTCATCCCTTTCCGAGAACATTTTCCGGCCACTTATAAAATACTATTTCGGACATGCCGCGGGCGCGTGCAAGTGTGGCTGGGCTCAGAATGAACAACGGAGGGAACTGGGGGAACCCGGACGGATGCGGGTTTTGAAAACATGATGATGCGATGCACATGATGACATGATGAAATGCAACACGCAAGCAAATGACATGGCAACGACGGCGAATAACTGGAAGACACCTGGCACATCGGTCTCGGGGCGTTACAACACTCCACCACTACGAGAGGATCTCGTCCCGAGATCTAGAATGGCACCGGAGGTAAACGGAAAAGGAAGAGAAGAGGTAAAACTAAGTTGCTCCTTTGACAAACGAGTGAGACCAAAGAACCTTGAAAAGGTTGAGCAAAATGAAATAAAGAAAGCAACGGAGAAGAACAAAGTTGAAAGCACTCTGTTAAGAAAGAGGAATAAGAAAGAACCGATTCAGGTAGCACTTCGGTTGAAAGGATATGCAAGGCTTGATAATATGAAAGAACTCAAGCAAAAGGGCACAACACTCCGTTTAATTGGATAAGCACGAAAAGAACAAGGTCCTGACAAGAACAAGAATAAGGGTTGAAGAGAACAGCAACACAAAGCCTCCGGAAGAAAAGAGAGAAATGGAATGGAATGAATGGAGGAGAAAACAACATCTTCTACCTAGAATGAGCTTGCAAAAGCATCTTTAGGAGAAAGTTCGAACGGAGTTGTTGGAAAACCAACAACGAAAAGATAAGCTTGTAGTGGGCTTATGGAGAACATCTCAAAACTTAAGGTGAAACTCTGCCACTAATGAAAACGATAGATTGGATTGATATCAAAAGGAGACGAGAACTTATATCACCGGGAGGATAAATGAAGAACTTGGGTCATTTATAAGCACCATAAATAGCAACAATCCTTAGGGAAAGCTTTAGGTGAAATATAACCCAAGATAACTCAAACAAAGCAATTGATGGATTGAGAAGAGCTCATGCTCGAAGAAATTGGTGGGTTTAACTATCTCATTCTTGACAATTGTTGTATCATGAAACACGAACTCAAATTGTCAAGAGTGACATAATACCACCTCCGATGATACGGTAGAAAGAATTGCACTCCGTATTGCAAGATGAAGAATGATTGAGCTCCTCTGAAAAGAATCTCAATGAACACTTCGAAAAGGAATTAAATCTTAGATGAACCATCATGTAGAACCTCCATGAAGAACTCCGATAACAAAAGAATGATCAATCGAAATGAAAGGGAAATTGAAAAAAAACACGGCGAAGACTTGCAATGAATAGATGGATTTACTCGATGAATCTCCGGAAAGCAAGAATTGAATTTACTCGAAAAACAAGAATAAGAATTACATTATGCTTAACCTTCACCAATTTAGATTGATGACAACCAACGGATCACATACAACTTATTCTCGAAGAAAGGATTAGGATAGATATGACGCCAACTTGAGAAGGTCTTCAATGAGCCACCGGTGGAATCGAAACAACGAATGAATTGGTATGATAAAGAAGAAAGAGAAATCTTAAAAGAACCACCATAAGGATTGAAAAAGAACGAATAAAAGATAACAAAACACCGGGAAGAATTTGCAAATGAACGAAGATGCTTGAGAGAATTTAGATACATGAGAACGAAGAGATCATGAATTGGTTAGAGAATATTTGAATGATGCACCGGTAAGATTTGGAGAATGATAGCTGAAAGCTGAGAATGAATAATATTTGAAAAGATGGCCTTCGGAGGAAAAAAATGGGAACAACTCATGAAAAGCTCCGGGTGGGTAAAAGAATTCTCACAATCAAAACAATTATGAGAGGATGGCATCAAGCTAGAACCATGAATCTTGAAGAGAATGGAGCAAGATTAAAGAGAAACTCTTCTTCGGTCTTCAAAATCTGAGAATGACGATGAGAAACACCACCAAATTGTTGAGATACCCCGGGATGATAAATGGAAGGTTGATCCAACGATGAAAAGAATTTAGCCGATCTTGGAGAAAGGCATCTGACTGATGATAACTCATTCTTACATCAAACTTCGAAAAGAATTTGAGAGTAACGCCGGGAAAATAAGAAGAGTCAGGTAAGATCCTGGGAAAAGACCTGTGGGTTAGGGCCCACTCAAAAGAAACTCCATAGAACGATCTAAAAGAGAGAATGCACCAGTTGAATTTAAATGGCTTGAATGAGATAACAACCTCGAAAGATCTTGAACGAATGCAGAGTGGGAACACGAATCTTCGAGATATCTTTAGCACTCCGGAACAAATGAATAACGAAAAGTTAATGATTGAGAAGTGCACCGGCAAGAGAAGACATTTGAAATAAGGAAAAGAATATGATCGAACACGGAAAGCTTGATTTGAATCCACCGGAGAAGAGAACGAGTGAAGAGTGACGAACTTGAAGCTTCGTTAGAATCTTCCCGAGAATCACCGGATAAGAACATTGACAGAAAAGGAATGGAGAGACTTCCCATCAATAAAAGGATAGTTGAGTAAAAAATTTGAGTCCTCGGAGAAAACAAGGGAGGGAGGGCGGGAAAAACAAAGGCAACTTGGGACGGATGAAACAAACAACATTGAGAAGACTTGAGTTGATCTTGCGGGTGTTAAAATAATTGGAACCACTTGAAGAGAAACACACCGGTTGAAAAGGATTTACATGACAATCTCGATAATCAAGAAGGATTGGTATTCACATCGGAGTATGAGAACACCGCTTAGGAACAGGTATGGAATCAACATTTGACTTCGAAGCAACTCGAATACCACAACTCAAAAACAAAAAAAACAAAGAATTGGCTTGCAAAATAAGCCGGAACAAACATATGATAGAGATTTTGTCCGAAGTTTTCGTGGTGGGGCCTACACGGGCTCGATCGTACAACACCATCATGTACAAGGCAGTGCACATGACATACGAAGCGTCCCCGAGTCGGCATAGCCAAGGACTCTTTAAGACACAACGAGACCACTGTAAAACCAACCGTGGATAGGCGGACCACTAGACGTCGAACCCCAATTCCATATCATACATCTGTCGGAAAGATATCCTAAGATATACTTGAATTCCTGCTTAGGAACTCCCGAAATTTTCCCGGTTATGCAATCAGGTGTTGGGGATACAGGGGAGGCATAATATCTCACCCAAAACTAACAAATCCTACATCCAGCTGTATCCATCCTTCAACACATAACCAAGAAACCTTCAGAAATCATCTACCTCAACCTTCGAAAAGCATCCGTTCTACAAGTTATGGCAATACTCCCGAACTCCCGCCCCAGTACTGGGTGGCGTCGAGGTTATCTCACCAACAACTGCATAAAAGAGATTTTCGATGTCGGCGAAACTAAACTCAGGTATTCCAGAACTGCAACGATAAAATTGTGACGACAACACCTCGGAGCTCAACTCCCCGGGACACTGCCACAACCCCTAAATGACAGGAGGCACCAAGAACAATGTTCTCGTCACAAATCGATCGAAACGATTCCAAGATACCCGCGTGATCCTAAATTTTTTTAGTGAAATTTGAGAAAAGAAGAGTCAAAACTCTACGTCAGGATGCCTCACCAGAGCGATGAAGGAACTGGGGAGTAAAAAGAATTCCTAACTCTCCGATATATAATTCCTAAATGACTCAAAACATTTTTCTAGACTCAACAACGCCAGCTATTCGATCAAGCAGGGGGCTCCTAAGGTCGAGGAAGGCTCTGATTACCAACTTGTAACGCCCTCGATGCGGCTATATCTCCCACATGTCGAAGCACGGCTTATAGGCATAACCGCATTGAAAGCAATGTCGCAAGTGAGGTAATCTTCACACAACCCATGTAATACATAAGGGAAAAAGATACATAGTTGGCTTACAATCGCCACTTCACACAATTACATGAATAAAGCATTACATCATCCAGATACAATCAAGGTCTGACTACGGAACCAAAATAAAAGAAGACTACCCCAAATGCTACACATATCCCCGATCGACCCCAACTGGGCTCCACTACTGATCAACTAGAACGAAACAACACAAAGGACAAGATCTTCATCAAGCTCCTCCTGAGCTTGGTTGCATCATCTGCACGGACTCATCGGCACCTGCAAGCTGGTTTTGGAAGTATTTGTGAGTCACGGGGACTCAGCAATCTCACACCCTTGCGATCAAGACTATTTAAGCTTATGGGTAAGGTAAAGGTATGAGGTGGAGCTGCAGAAAGCGACTAGCATATTTGGTGGCTAACATACGCAAATGAGAGAGAGAAGAGAAGGCAAAGCACGATCGAACAACTATGATCAGGAAGTGATCCTAGAACAACCTACGTCAAGCATAACTCCAACACCGTGTTCACTTCCCGGACTCCGCCGGAAAGAGACCATCACGGTTACACACGCGGTTGATGTATTTTAATTAAGGTCAACTTCAGGTTTTCTACAACCGAACGTTAACAAATTCCCATCTGCCCATAACCACGGGCACGGCTTTCGAAAGTTCAAATCCCTGCAGGGGTGTCCCAACTTAGCCCATAACAAGCTCTCACGGTCAACGAAGGATATTCCTTCTAGCGGGAAGACCTGATCAGACTCGGAATCCCGGTTACAAGACATCCTCGACAATGGTAAAACAAGTCCAGCAAGACCACCCACTCTGCCGACAAATACCGATAGGAGCTGCACATATCTCGTTCTCAAGGCACACCGGAGAAGCTAAGCGTACGGGAGCCAACGTAACCCAAGTTGCCAAGGGACGACCCCGCACGGTGCTCTGGGTTGGACCAACACTCAGAGGAGCACTGGCCCGGGGGTTTAATAAAGATGACCCTTGGGCTGGCCGACCCAAGGGGAAAGAAAAAGGCTAGGTGGCAAATGGTAAAACCAATGTTGGGCCTTGCTGGAGGAGTTTTATTCAAGGCGAACTGTCAAGGGGTTCCCATTATAACCCAACCGCGTAAGGAACGCAAAATCCGGGAACATAACACCGATATGAAGGAAACTAGGGCGGGAAGAGTGGAACAAAACACCAGGCATAAGGCCGAGCCTTCCACCCTTTACCAAGTATATAGATGCATTAATTAAATAAGATATATTGTGATATCCCAACAAAATAACCATGTTCCAACATGGAACAAGCTCCAATCTTCACCTGCAACTAACAATGCTATAAGAGGGGCTGAGCAAAGCGGTAACATAGCCAAACAACGGTTTGCTAGGACAAGGTGGGTTAGAGGCTTGGTTCAACAAAATGGGAGGCACGATAAGCAAGTGGTAGGTATCGCAGCATAGGCATAGCAAAAGAGCGAGCATCTAGCAAGCAAAGATAGAAGTGATTTCGAGGGTATGGTCATCTTGCCTGAAATCCCGCAAGGAAGAAGAACGAGTCCATGAAGGAGACAAACGGGCGTAGTCGAACGGGTCCTCACAAACCCGACGTTAACGGAACCAACCTGTAGAAGTAACACCGGAAAGAAGCAAACAACATAGTAAACAACCACGACATGAACATGGCATGATGCACAATCAAGTATGATGCATGTCCGGTTTAATGAAGCATGGCATGGAAAAGTGCATAAACAATCCTACAAATTAAGTGGAGCTCATTATGCAACGGAGTTGCATATTGAAGAAAACACCACATGACTTATTTAGTACTCTCTCGTTTATGTACCCAACAATATTAAATGTTGCTAGCATGGCAAGAGGTGAAGCATGATGAAACTATCTAATCTTGGCAAGTTTAAATGAGGCCGGAAGCAACGAATAACAATTCCGGAAACTCCTCATGAGCATATTATAGATTTGGTACTGTTCTGCCCTAAACATAATTTTAGAGTTGTTAAACATGCAAAGTAAATCCATCAAGATAATCTAGGCATTTTTCTACCCCATTAACATATAAAGTTTATTTAATTTGGAGCTACAGTTATTTAGTTATGAATTAAATCATTTTAGCATGGCATAGGAGTAAATTAATGCAAACAACAGTTTAAACATTTTTAACATGGATGGAAGTTGCATATTATTAAACTAGATGAAATTCTAATAAAATTTCTTATATAAATCATTTTAATCCGATGCACCAATTGGGAGTTATTATATGCATGATCCACAAGGGCTTTTCTGCAAATTTGTAAAACATTGGAAAAACACAAAATCGCAGCAGGAAAAAAAAAGTCACGGGCCGAAACTGGGCAGCCCAACAGTGGAAGGGAAAAAATGAGGCGCTGGGGATGGCCTCACCATGGGCCAAGCCCAGATCGGGGGGGAGGCCCAGGCAGGCTGGCTTTGGAGGGGAAACAGGCTGGCCTTGGCGCTGGATGCGATCAACGCGAGCGTTCGTCCTCTTCCTGGTTCGAACAAAGCAGAGTAGCAGCGGCACTTGACGAGGCGGCGCGACGAGGAATTTGGCGCGCACTCCGGCGAGGACGGACGAAGGGGCCGGATCCAGGCGGCGAAGGAGGAACGGCGAAGGCGAGCGGGTCCAGGCGCGTGACAGTGTTCTCCGACGAAGTGGCGCGCGGGCGAAGCTTAAGGAGGCGGCGCATGCCCTTTGTTCGCCAAAAAGCAGAGCAGCAGCGACATCTTGGCGCGGCTACAGGCGGCACGGCTCCACATCGGCGCCGGGAACGGGGAAACAAATGGAGATGGCCGGAACGGGACGGAGCTTTGGTCGACGGTGACGGATCCAGGGCCGATCCAGGCGGGCACGACGGCCGGAGATCCATCGCGGGATTCCCTGGCGGCAACTTGATCAAACGGGACATAAGCCAGAGGTTAGAGGAGCAGGAGATTCAGGAAAAGGAAAAAGGGGCATGAGGCAGGGGACCTGTTGGTCCGGCGGCGGCGCCCTGGTGGTTGAGGCCACCGGCCACGAGCGACAGGCAGCGCTACTGGACTTGGTCGTCGGCGGGGATGGCGGGGCTTGAGAGACGGGGCACGACGAGGGATGCCAGGGCGCTTGCGAGGCTGCTTGCGGGGAGGGCCAAGCGGATCGATGGGGTGGATGGCGCAAAGGGGATCGGGTGATGCTCTGGTTCGCTCGATGGAGGGTTCAAGGGAGAGTGGGTGGCGGCTGGAGGTTGGCCAGCACAGATTCCCAAGAAGATGGTGGCGGCGGCGGGCACGGAATGGATGGGACAAGCGGGCTAGAATTTAAGGATTTGTCTAGGGTTGCCACTATATATATAGCAATAGGATTTTAGGTAGGGGCTAATCCGTCCCTCCGGTCGTAATCGGACGGACGAAAAAAATAGTTAGGGAGCCCAATAAACAAAACGGAGACGTTTTGTAGACGTTAGGGGATGATCCGGACACAGCGGTAATGACTGTCCGGGTTGGGTTCGGGACAGATTTCGGACGCGCGCGGGAGGAGGTCCACGGACTGACGAGAGAGGTTAGGTAGGGCCTGGCAGTGAGAGGTAGACTGTGCAGAAGCCTCAGACTGAGAAAAGAGAAGAGAGAAAGGCCCAGCGATTGTTTTCGGAGACCGAAAACGTCCGACGTTTAGACCGACTATATTGCCGCTATAGTTTAATGGTTGGGCTATCAAACAAACTCCGAATGCGATGAAACTTGACAGGCGGTCTAGATACACTAAAATAAGGCCACACGTCAACTCTCATCCCATTCCGAGAACATTTTCCGGCCACTTATAAAATACTATTTCGGACATGCCGCGGGCGCGTGCAAGTGTGGCTGGGCTCAGAACGAACAACGGAGGTAACTGGGGGAACCCAGACGGATGCAGGTTTTGAAAACATGATGATGCGATGCACATGATGACATGATGAAATGCAACACGCAAGCAAATGACATGGCAACGACGACGAATAACTGGAAGACACCTGGCACATCGGTCTCGAGGCGTTACACATAAGAAGGCCGAAGAGCAGTTTCTGCACGCCGGAGTACCTTGATCTAGCTCCCTGCAGGAGGGAACTAACAAAGTAGACCGGGTGCTGCATCATTTTCTTCTTCGGCGGCACTTCAACTGGCTGTGTCGTCTCTGCATTGGTGGTGTCGGGCTCTGTTGCTGCCATTACCTCGTCGTCAACCTCTCTGTGCGCCACTAGTGCGGCACTGACCACCTAGTTCGTTGCCGCCAGGTATAGCAGCAACAGCTCCTGTGGCCTAGGCGCAACTAGTATTGGCGCGGAGGAGAGGTACTTCTTCAAATCTTGCAATGCTGCTTTGGCTTCTAGCATCCACTCCATCGGGCCCGCCTTTTTCAGGATCTTGAAAAAGGGAAGGGCGCGCTCGGCAGACTTGGAAATGAATCTGCCCATGGCGGCGACGCAACCAGCAAGCCGACGCACATCCTTGATTCGCTTGGGTGCTTCAATCTTCTCTATAGCTTTGATCTTGTCCGGATTGGCCTCTATCCCATGCTGTGATACAAAGAACCCGAGAAGCTATCCGGACGGGATGCCAAAGACGCACTTCTCAGGGTTCAGCTTGAGATTGATCTTGCGCAGGTTTGCAAATGTTTCTTGCAAATCCGGTAAGAGGGTTGCCCTGTCCTTGGTTTTGACCACTATGTCATCCATATAAGCTTCCATATTTCTATGGAGCTGGGGTTCAAAACCAATCCGGACCGCCCTTGCAAACGTCGAACCAACACTCTTCAGCCCGAAAGGCATCCACATGAAACAATACATAGCACATGGGGTGATGAATGCTGTTTTCTCTTCGTCTTCTCTTGTCATGAAGATCTGGTGGTAGCCGGAATAGGCATCGAGGAATGACAACAGATCACACCCAGCTGTGGAGTCAACAATCTTGTCGATGCGCGGCAACGGGAAGGGGTCCTTAGGACAAGCCTTATTGATATCTGTGTAATCAATACACAGCCTCCACTTCCCATTAGCCTTGCGCACTACGACCGGATTGGCCAACCACGCTGGATGGAGCACTCCTCTTACCAAACCCGTTGCTTCCAGTTTCCGAATCTCCTCTGTGATGAACTCTTGTCGTTCCAAATCTTGCTTTCTGACCTTCTGCTTGACGGGCGGCGCATGAGGATAGACAACAAGGTGGTGCTCAATCACCTCCCTGGGAACGCCGGGGATGTCGAAAGCTTTCCATGCAAACACATCGACATTCGCCCGCAGGAAGGTGATGAGCGCGTCTTCCTATTTGTCATCAAGGGTGGAGCTTATGGTGAAAGCCCCTCCCATGCCGTCCTCATTGACAGAAACCTTCTTGGTTCTCGGCGTATGGCCCTAGGCTTCTTGTTTCCACCGGTGGAGCTCTCTAGCACGTCCTCGATGGGAGCGCTACACTCTGAAGAGGTGCGCTTGCCGGAGTGGGTGTCCGAGGTCTCACCGGTCTTCTTCTTCTTCCCTCCCGGGGTCCCAGCGGCAGGAGCAAGTGCCCTAGTGGCGGCAGCTGCTGCAACTGCTTGCTGGTATAGTTGGTCAGTGCAAATCAGTGCATCTTTCTTATTGGAGGGGATGGTGATGATCGTCACAGGTCCTGGCATCTTCAGGGTGTTATAGGCATAGTGTGACGCCGCCATGAACTTGGCCAACGCTGGGCGTCCAATGATCCCGTTGTAAGGCAAGGGGATCTTGGCAACATCAAACACGATCCTCTCCGTCATGTTGTTCAGATTGCTTCCAAAAGTCACGGGCAGCGTGACCTTTCCCTTAGGTTGGCTCCTTCCTGGGTTGACCCCCTGAAACGTGCCCGTCTCTTTGAGGTCTCCATCAGGAATCTGCAGATTCTCGATCACGGCAGGCGAGATCAAGTTCAGACCGGACCCGCCATCGACTAGCATCTTTGTCACCTTAAGGTTGCGTATTGTTGGTGAAACCAACAATGGCAAGCACCGGACCGCAGTAGTGCGATCAGGGTGATCCTCAGTGTCAAAAATGATAGGTGTGCTGGACCACTTCAGCGGCCTTTGGGCATCAAACGACGGTTCTGCCGCTGTAATCTCTTGCGCCCACTGTTTAAGCTGGCGGTGAGAAGTATGCAGCAAGGCGCTGCCGTCGACGCACATGGCCTCTATAGCTTTCTGAAACTCTTGGTCGCCGGATTCGTCGTCCTCTTCGTGATCGTCGTCTTCTGGCTTTTTGTCACGGCCCCGAGCGGGCCTCTCCTGTTGTTTATCCTTGCCGCGACGGCCCGCCTGGCCGTCACGCTTCTTGCCGGACCCCTTAGCACCGTCTTGGCCCTTCTCCTTGTCCCGCCTCTCATATTCAGCCCTCTGCTTCTCAACGAGGAGCTCAACCTGTCGGTAGTCTTGGAGAGCATGGCCTTTGGTGCGATGGATCTTGCAGTATCGCTTGTCGGAGTTTCCTGGCTTCTCGGCAACCGCCAAGGCCCGGCAGGCGACACATCCGGCAATTTCCTTGCCGGGGTCATCTGCCTTGGTTTTCTTGGTGGAGCCGGTGTCATTAGATCCCTCGACGGCAAGCACGGCTTTACCTTTGCGCTTCCTATTGCGGCGCCGGCCCTTCTTCGCCGGGGCGGCAGTATCTTCATCTGAGGAGTCGGTTTCCACGCTGGCGTCTTCGCCGGGGTACTTCCTTCCCTCTTCATCCCGGGCAAATCTGTCAGCAAGAACATAGAGTTCTGCTACATCTTTCACCTTGTTCATTGCCAGCTCTTCGCGCATCTTGCGGTTACGCACGTTTTGATGGAACGCACTGATGATGGCGGCAGGGTGAACATCAGGGATATTGTACTGTATCCGGCTGAACCTCTGTGTATACTTGCGGAGACTCTCGCCTCCCTTCTGGGGAATGATGTGCAGGTCGCTCACTTGGCCATGGGCTTGGTGGCCTCCAGTAAAGGCGCCCACAAACTCATGGCACAAATCCGACCAGGAGGAAATAGAGTCTACCGGCAAGTGCATCAACCATGACATGGTGTTCGGTTTAAGAGCCAACGGAAAGTAATTCGCAAGCACCTTATCGTCGCGGGCTCCGGCAGCTTGCATCGCTATGGTGTAGATGCTGAGGAACTCGGACGGGTGGGTCTTACCGCTGTACTTTTCGCCCATGTCAGGTTTGAAGGTGCGGTGAGTGGGCCATTGGAACTGCCGCACCTCACGGGTAAAAGCCGGACAGCCTACCACGTAAGGTAGGCCTCCAGGGCTCTCCGGTGTCGGGTGGTTCACAGCAGGCCCTGCTCGCCTGTCTGACTGGTGGCGCGCTCCGCGCCGGCGCTCGATAGTGGTTCGAGCGTCTTCATGTTCTCGTTCCCGAAGGACTTGGCGCTGGTCACAGTGGGTCCGCGGGTCGGACGACGCTATGGAGATTTTGTCGCCCGTAACATCGCGACGGGCTAGTGTCCGCGGCACCGGGCTAGGAGGAGGCGAGTGCACCGTGGTCGCGGCGCGGCCGGCTTTCCTGCCACTGGTGCATGGGACTCCGTTGGAGAGTTGACCCGGGGGCTCCACCGGACTCGGTTCATCTTTGTTGGCCACCGCAACAAGGCTTCAGATAGTGGCTCTCCATTCGTTGAGTTTCCCCGTAGTGGGAGGAAAATCGAGGAGCAATTGCGCGCGTGCCAGGGCTTCTGCTGGCATTGGTGGCAGTGAAACCTGCACGGATTGCGACACGCTTCGACTTCTGACCATGTCAGAAGGAGCTCTTTCACGACCCCGCGGTCGCATGCCATCTTCACCAGCGCCTCGGCGAGCGGGCAGGTCTTCTACCTCCCGGGAGTGGCGCTCGGGGCTCTTCCCGCGGCGACACCCGGGGTCTTCGGCGTGATTACGCCGTTTGTCGCGCGCCGCTTGAGAGGAGCGCGCCGTCGGCGCCGGCGTGGGAGTCTTGGAGGCCCTCCAATCGCCTTCGGGCGGGGTGGCAGCAATCTTGCAAGGCCCCGCGCCACCCGCGGAGGGCCTGGCTCCGTCTTTGGATTTGGCGGCGTGCGGCCCATTACCAGGCGCACGAACATCGCCGCCTCCCAAACTCCGGCTGCTGGGACGGTGTTGGTGTTCGCGAACGGTGCCTCGGGTCCTTTCTGCGACCGGTCCGCTGCTCGCCCGCGTCAGGACAGGATGTCCGGCTTCTGACGGGCCAACCGCCACCGTCGTCTTCTTCTTGGGTTCCATGACAATGAAGAAGCGTCGAACTAACTGCTAAAGCCGATTCTCACAACTGCGCCCCCTACCTAGCATGCCAAAGATGTCGGTGGGAACGACACCTATGGGATCACAAGAATCCATACTACGGTTGCGGGGCGCGGGGTTGTGAGAAGAGCGGATCAAACAGATAGCACACGGTTCGTTTATCCAGGTTCGGGCCGCGAGGTTGCGTAAAACCCTACTCCTGCTTTGGTGGATTGTATATCTGTGTTCTTGAGCTAGCTATGGGGCGTGAGGAGCTCAAAAAAGCCGAATCCTCCTCCTGGTCGCCTCGGGCCTCCTTTTATAGGAAAGGGGTTGCCACAGTGGCACACAGGAGGTGGAAAGGGTACAGTGATGTGAGGTTATCCCTTGCATTACATGACAAGGCGCATTTAATGCATCTTGCCCAGGTGTCCCTGCTTTATCGGGGACGGGGGAGAGCCCTATCTCGTCCGTTGCCGCTCCCTCTCATGTCAACACGTGCCCTGACCAGCGGCGCCGACGGTGCTATGTGGGCAGGCAGGCAGCTGAGGTGGCGCAGTGGTGGGTCTCGACGAAGATCCGCATGCCGCCACGCAGGTGCCTGCCCAGCTGGTTGGGTCGGCAGCTGCATGCGAACGGCGGTGGAGGTTTGACTGGCGTGGGCCTGATGGTGGCCCTACGGGTGTTCTTGGTAAGGGCCTTGCCGGGGCCCCGGCAAGGGTCTTGCCGTGGCGCCTGCTGTCATCCCCGGCAAGGCTCTTGCCGGGGGCCTTGTGGTCCTCCTTGGCTGGGATCCCGCCAAGGATCATCATCTTCTAAAGGGTGTATCTGATCTTGAATGTCTTCACAAAGATCTGCATGCCACCACAGGGATGTCTCCCGAATCCTTGCCCCATGGGGGCAGTGGACTCAAGGGTGACTTACTCCGTAGGTGTGGGGCGAGCTGCCACGGCAAGGGTCTTGCCGGGTTTGCTAAAACCGCCTCCCGGCATGGATCTTGCCGGGGGGGTCCGCTTCGTCCCCTTTGCTCTTTGTGGTCTTGGTCTTGGCGTCGTTCTGCTTCTCCTGAGCTTCGGCCTTACCTTGGCTCACCTCCCTAGCCTTGCTCAGTGTGGTGGTGCCCGTGGCTCCGACTGCCTGTGCACAGTTATAGGGGTACAAAAAGTGTACCCCTCTTTTTGTACACCAACATAACCATTAACTTGTCTATGAACTGTATAGGCAACCAAGTAGTCCTTTATCGCGGACGCGGCTATTCGAATAGTTTTATACCCTGCAGGGGTGTACTTCGTCACACATGTTTCCACCACTTCGTGTCTGCAAGCTACATGTGCTCGGCAGACTTCAAGCAAAAGCCGACGTGGGTGTAGACCATGACCTGACCAACCACACAAGTCTCTAGTCCAGGTTTATCGCCTATTCTGGTTCCATCCGCAAGGAAATCCAGCCGGGGTGTCCTCAACGGCCCCAAACAATGTGTGCAGGGTCCCGAGACGCCAAACGGGCGCCCGACATACCCGGCCACGGTGTATCTACCGCATCATAGCCCACACCTAGGGTCAGCGCTACGCACGACCGCCAACACATAACCTATAAACACCAGAAACTAGTTCCAAATCCTGGACAGAGGACGAGAGGGGTCAGTAAGTCGAGCGGGGTCATATTTCAGGGCCCAATGTGTGGTAGTAGCTGATTCTTAAATCACGCATACAGATCTCAGTTCTTAGGGACGGCCTCAATGAAGCAACCCACCGTGTACTCCTACATGGACTCTCATCGATACCTTTACCAAAACATGTTCAACACATCCCTCACATTACCGATGTAATCATTTCACTCTAGCCCACTCAGATGAACCAGCCTTGACACAACTCTAAGCATAGCAGGCATAGCAAGGTAGGAAACACATACATGGCTCAATAAACTCCTACACATGCTAGTGGGTTTCATCTAGTTACTGTGGCAATGACATGTCATGCAAAGGGTAAGGGTTCAAATACCGCAGCACACAGCAGTTTGAAACGTTGTTGTCTTAATGCAGTAAATGAGAGCAGAAGTGAGAACATGGGATTGTATCGATATGATCAATGGGGCTGCTTGCCTGATGGAGTAGTAGTAGGGTACTGCCCTTCAGCTGGATACTCAGAAATATCCTCGGAGGCAGAACCTACCACGAAAGACACCACAGAACACAATCATCACATGGCAATATGCAACAATATGATGCATGCTATGACATGGCAATATGAGGTGTCCTGCCTAATGCAATGTGAAACAAGTTGGTTTGGGTCCATTTGAATCAAAGATTCAAATGGAAGCTTATGTTCTTAAGCATTATAAGTGTATTAGCTTGTTTCACCTAAACAACAAGTTTAAAGTTTTTGTCATGCATGAAACCATTACAGATGGAAAGATTGAATTTTTCTGATCAAATTTCATATATAAATCTTTGCATTTGGAGTTACAGATTAAAAGTTATGAATTTTTGAAGTTTGCAATATTTTCTGGAATTTCCTATATAAGAATAATTCCAGTAATTGAGTTATTGCGTCAGCATTGCATCAGGGTGATGTCAGCAGGTCAAAGGCGCTAGCCTAGGTCAAACCTGACCGGTGGGCCCCGTCTATCAGTGTAACAACTAACTAACAGAGTTAGTTAGTGTTTCGTTAGCACTAAACTAGGTTAGTTAGGGCCTGGGCCCACATGTCAGATTAACTAAAGTAATTAGTGTTAACTAATCTAATTCTAAATTAAACAGTGGCATGCCCAC
>NC_041386.1:163553617-163571140 GCF_002162155.2 Triticum dicoccoides
GTGAAACTCGCCGGCGTTTAGCCGCCGGCGAGGCCAGACGCGGCGGGGCAGTGCGGGTTTTGCACTCCTGCGACCAAATGGACGGCGGAGACCTCCTACGCGTAGCTAGGAGCAAGCCGCATCGAGTGGTGTCAATGGCTGGGCTCAGGGTCGCCGGAAACGACGTCGGCGACGAGCGTTGCGGCTGCCGAAGTTCGGGCGAGGTCGAACTAGTCGCTAGGAGGCACGGCGAGGAGCGTGCGGGGGTGCTACGGGCTCCTGCGAGTGCGTTGAAGATGATGACGTGCTCGGTTGCGAGCCAACATGGCTGTGGCCACGACGGCGACGTGCGGTGGCGGCGGTGGGTGCGGCCGAGCTTGGCGCGGTCGCTGCGGTGCTAGAGAAGGCAAACAGAGAGGATGGGGAGGTGGCTGAGCTCACGGGGGTCACGTTGAAGCAGTCGGCGAGGTCGGGGACGAGCTGGTGCTGCGGTGAAGGCGAAGGGGATCTCCGGTGGCCGGAGTTGGGGAAGACGGGGTCGGGGCGACTCCAGAGCGGGCGAGCGCTCGGGGCTCGGCCTGCTCGACGTAGTCGACGACGGCAGAGCTCGTGGACACGGTGGCGCAGCGCGAGGATGACGGAGGGCGCGGCTACGACGACGGTGCAGTGGCAGGGGCGTCGGCCATGGTGGGAGAGGGTGAGGGAGAGAGACAGGGGAGAATGGGTGTGTCTGCGGGGTCGGGGCGGCGACGTGGAGCTCGCCCAAGGTCCCACGGGCGTGAGCGGCAAGCAGGTGGCGCGGTGGCGAGCTCTCGCGCGCCGGCGTCACCTCCCTGCCTGCCTGGCGGGGACGAAGCAGCTGGCTGGCATGGGCCAGCACAGTGCTGGGCCGCCAGGTGGGCCGGCTGGTGGCTTGCCAGGTTAGTTTCCTTTCTCTCTCTTTTTCTGTTTTCTGTTTATTCTGTTTTGTGTTTTGAAATAGTAAAAATACTATTTCATTTAGGAAAACCCTGAAAATATTCAGACGCACATTTGAAAATATTCTCAACAGCCTAAAATTACTTTCAGGATTATTTGGGCATTTTAAAATATTTATTGGATTTAAATTGCCCAAATGCAATTAGTAATGAATTAATCCAATGACCTTATGATGTCCTAGAAAAGTGTGCACTATTTTTTTAAAGGTTTTAACCCGAAACAAAAAGGGTGGACTTTTTAGAAGGGCATTTCAGGTTCATTGAAAAAGTTTTTAGTAAACCCTAGTTGTTCCGGGGGGGTGCTGGGGGTTCTGTCATCCCCATTTCAGTTTTCTGGGAAAATAAACATGATGCAACACTCTAATGCATGAACTAGCTAGGGTGTGACAGGAATGTTATACAATAGATCATCTTTGCGTATCATATTTTATTGCATTTTGGTTGATCCTAGAAATTTTACGCAACTCAAGGACCCTCGGAGAGAGTTGGGGATTTCGTTATTTTCATATTTGAGTTTTCTCAAATTTTGAAAATAGGATCATTTGATTTTATTTATTTTACCTTCAATTATTTCTATTATAAAAATATGAGAGAGGGAATAAAATGACTTTCCCAAAATAAAGAAATATTGAGGATTTAATAATAAAATCAAATAAGATTTTATTTTTGTTTTATTTGCTATTTTATTTGAATTTAGGAAAAAATTTGCGTTTTTCAAAATTGCATTTAGGCCCAAATAAATGTTCATCCTGTGCGGCTTGATTTTAGAAGCCGGGGAAAAATTTATTCGGGATTTTTGGAGTCCGTTTAGTATTCCTTTTGTTTGTTTTTCTGCGCGTAATAAAAAAAGGAGCGAACCGACCTACGGGCCGTGTCCGGCCAGGACTCCCTGGCCGAGGCCTTTATATAGCGCGACCCCGGGGCTCGGCCAGCCCAAAGCCGCCGCCGCCCCCAAACCCTAGCCCCAAGCCGCCCACCGCCGCCGCCCGTCGCTGCCGCCCCGCCGCCGCCGGAGCTCCTCCGCCGACGATGAGGTCGATCTCGCCGCCGCCGTTTTTTTTTAGAAAAACGTTGGTTTTCGCCGGTTTTCGTTCGTTTTTTTTAGTTTCCGTTTTTTTAGTAGATCGTTTTTTTCCGGTTTAGTTTAATTAGCGAGCGTTCCCTTGTTCGTTCGTTTTAACGAACGCGTTCATCGTTTAGATCCAGATAACGAACGTTCGTTCGTTAATCTGTTTGTCATTTTTCTTTTTCTCGGATTTATTCCGCGATTTTTGTGATCGTGATTTCTGGTCCGATGTTCATTCTAGTATAACTTTTCGCTCGTTTATCGAAATCAGGCGATTCAAGCGTCTGGAGTTTCATCTCGAAACCCTCTTTCTGTTTAATCAACTCAAACAAGTTTTTTCCTCTGTAAAATTTGACCTAGATCCATATTAGTAAACGAAGCTTGTTTCTTTTGCCGTTTGTCTTTCGTTGCTTCGTTCGATTTGATTCTTTTTGCCAACTGGTGTTCTTAAGTTGAACTTTCTGGTTAGATCTCTTATTTGAGTTTTACCTGTGCATTAGTTGAGTACTTATTGTATGCTTGTTTGTTTGCGATAGAGTACCCGGAGTGCGCCGCTTGCTACTTCGAGTCGCTAGGTTCTGCGGATCATCAGCAAGGCAAGTAACACTTTGATCATACTTCCTATTACCCAGTTCTTATTGCATTAGATCAATCCTCACACATTGCATGATTATGATCTAATTAAATTGTTGGGTTTGGGAAGTAGATGAGGTAGTACCTATTACCTGTTATTATCAAACCTTTGGGAGTTACTTCAACGTTTGCTTACTATGCCATGCTATGTTAGTAGACGTGGATTGGGTGAGTGTATCCATGACAGCTGTGAGTTTGTTAAATTAATGGTTTATCTAAGGTGGCAACTTAAATACACATCTGGGTGGATTAAGGCACATGGGTATTCCAGCGATTGTCTGTTTTTCTTTTGGACCGCCACCCAGGCTCAAAGGGATCATGAGATTATTCATACTAGAAACTTCCGTGTGCAGCCACAAGCTACTATGGGCTCTAGGATAGTTGACTAAGTTGTGCGAACTCTTACAGTGGTAGACTAGCAGAAGTAGGGGAAAGTAGGTGTAACGGTCTACCCGATCGTAAGGTGCTAGCGCTTTTGAAAGACTATGTCTCGGTCATCCGTTTCTCAAACACCATGTAGTGCGAGAATCCCAACAGAGCAGACCGAGTCTTGTGGGGAAAAGTGTGCAAACCTCTGCAGAGTGTATAAACTAATCATGGTTAGCCGTGTCCCCGGTTATGGACATCTTGAGTATCTAGTACCTGGATTATCATGTGAATCTCATCATGTTACTCTAATTAATTTTGTTGGGTTTTTAATGATGATGTTTAATTGGGATTGAGAGGGTGTCTACACTCTCAATGTTTAACAACCACCATGATAGTTAAATAAAATGTATTCCTTTGTAGTAGGGAAAAATTGGCTTTACGCAAAATTGTAACCATAGAGCTTTCCACCAGCCAAATATGCATGTAGTATAGCCTTATTCCTTCATTGCTCTCTATGTGTTACATTGCCAGCATATTCCATGTGCTGACCCGTTTCGGGATGCAACGTTCATGTTGCAGACTTTTTAGACGACGAGTAAGGTGCCTTTAGGTCGTGGTTCTATACTCAGTGATGCCGTTGGAGTTGATGGACTCACTTATCTTCCAAGCCTTCCTCTGTTATCATTATTAGATGGCCTTAAGCCATATTTATTATAATAACTTCTCTTTTGAGACACTCGATGTAATAAGTGTGTGATTGCTACTCTGTTATAAATCCTTCAAGTACCGTGTGGTGTCAGCATTACTAATCCAGGGATGACACCATAGCACAGAGATTGGACCGTCTGAGGTCTGGTCGCTACAATACTATGGTTGGGTTTTACCTTAATAAATGTTAGTAGTTGCGATGCTTGCGAATAGTTCCAATCATAAGTGCATAGAATTCCAAGTTAGGGATGACATGCTAGAAGTGGCCTCTCCCACATAAAACTTGCTATCGGTCTAGTAAAGTAGTCAATTGCTTAGGGACAATTTCGCAACTCCTGCCACCACTTTTCCACACTCACTATACTAACTTTATTGCTTCTTTACCTAAAACAGCCCCTAGTTTTTATTTACGTTCTCCTTATATTCTTGCAATCCTATCCCATTACACCTACAAAGTACTTCTAGTTTTATACTTGTTCTAGGTAAAGCAAACGTTAAGCATGTGTAGAGTTGTATCAGTGGTCGATAGAACTTGAGGGAATATTTTTTCTACCTTTAGCTCCTCGTTGGGTTCGACACTCTTACTTATCGAAAGAGTCTACAATTGATCCCCTATACTTGTGGGTTATCAAGACCTTTTTCTGGCGCCGTTGCCGGGGAGTTATAGCATGGGGTGAATATTCTCGTGTGTGCTTGTTTGCTTTATCACTAAGTAATTTTTATTTGCTGTTCTAAGTTGTTATCTATCTTTAGTTATGGATATGGAACAAGAAATACCAAAAAATTAGGTTTATTTGCTACTCATGGAGATGGGGAACCTCCTAAAACCCTCGACGCTCATTATGTGAAAGATATTATGTACTACTTTGATAATCCTAAGAAAACCCCATCCAACTATATAATGGGAGACACGTTGGATCAACGTGAATACTTTAGGGATTATCGCTTGACTCAGAAAGGGGAACTATTATGGGATCAAATTTATATGTTGCATTGATATGCTTGACAACTATGCTTGAGATATGATTATACTTGTTGCTCTAGGATGAAGGCTCCACACCTTCCCTTTTCATGTGAATTTAATGATAATGAAACCTTAGCTTCTTATGCTAATGGTATATATGATTACTATGATGTGGAATGAATAGAAGAATTTGTTGCTTTTAAGGGTGCTTGTGAAATTGAATCTTTGTTTAAAGAGTTTGAAGATTTTGATGATTTAGTTTATAGACCTAAAAATTTAGCTATCCTTAAATATTGCTATGAGAATTATAAATATAATTATGATATTGATGAATTTATTGAGAAAGTCTCCGCTGTCCGAGAAGAGACAAATATTTTGCAGAAGTCTATGGAAGAAGAAATTGATGAAACTTTGAGCTCATTGGATGCAAAATATGAGGAGGAGAGCGAAGAACAAAAGGAGGAAGAGCGGATTAGCTACCCGTGCCCACCTTCTAATGAGAGTAACTCTTCAACTCATATATTGTTTAATTTCCCTTTGTGCTTACCGAAGGATGATTGCTATGATGATTGTTATGATCTCGTTGATTCTTTTGAAATATCCCTTTTTGATGATGCTTGCTATGCTTATGGCCAAGATGCCAATATGAATTATGCTTATGGAGATGAACTTGCTATACTTCCTTATATTAAACATGAAATTGTTGCTATTGCACCCACGCATGATAGTCCTAATATCTTTTTGAATTCTCCCGACTACACTATATTAGAGAAGTTTGCCCTTATTAAGGATTATATTGATGGGTTGCATTTCACTACCACACATGATGATTTTGATAGATATATATGCATGTGCTTGCTGCTTCTACTTGAAATTATTATGAGAGAGGAACTACATCTCTGCCTCTCCATGTTTCCAATATGGTAAAATTGCAAGAAACTGTTTATACTATGCATTGGCCTTTACTATGTGTGCATGAATTGTTCTTTTATGACATGCCGATGCATAGGAAGAGAGTTACTTCGTTGTTGCATGATATATGTTACTTTTTGATCACTACTAAATCATAAATCATTGTTAATTAAAATTGGCTTTGATATACCTTGGGATCCGTGTGGATCCATTACTTGAGCACTATATGCCTAGCTTAATGACTTTAAAGAAAGCGCTGCCAGGGAGACAACCCGGAAGTTTTAGAGAGTCATGTATTTCTGTTATGTGCTTTTATAAAGTTTAAACACAAAAATAATGTGCCAAGATTTGCCTTTAGGATGTTTACATTGCTTGTTGGTTTGTGCGGTGCAAGACAAAAACTTTGGCTGTAGTGCGCGATTCTACATTTTTTACTGGAATGTCAAATGGTTATGAAACTTTTTGCACTGTCTTTATATACAAATTATTTATTTTTACTAATTGTTTCAGAATTTTTGGAGTACCAGAAGTATGGTGAATGTTCAGATTACTACACACTATCCTGTTTAAGACAGATTCTGTTTTTCGATGCATAGTTTGCTTGTTTTAATGAAACTATCGATTTCTATCAGTGGATTAAGCCATGGAAAAGTTATATTACAGTAGATACAGTGTGAAAACAAAACATGAATTGGTTTGCAACAGTACTTAGAGTAGTGATTTTTTTATTATACTAACGGATCTTACCGAGCTTTCTGTTGAGTTTTGTGTGGATGAAGTGTTCAAAGATTGAGGAGGTCTCGATGTGAGGAGAAGAAGGAGAGGCAAGAGCTCAAGCTTGGGGATGCCCAAGGCACCCCAAGTAAATATTCACGGAGACTCAAGCGTCTAAGCTTGGGGATGCCCCAGAAGGTATGCCATCTTTCTTCAACAAGTATCGATATGTTTTCGGATTCGTTTAGTTCATGCGATATGTGCAAATCTTGGAGCGTCTTTTGCATTTAGTTTTCACTTTCCTTTTATGCACCATTCTGGTATGAGATAGTACTTGGTTGATTTATAGAATTCTCATTGCACTTCACTTATATTTTTTGAGTATGGCTTTATAGAACGCTTCATGTGCTTCACTTATATCATTTGAAGTTTGGATTGCCTGTTTCTCTTCACATAGAAAACCGCCATTTGTAGAATGTTGTTTTGCTTCACTTATATTTGTTAGAGCGTGGGGATATATTTTGTAGAAAGAATTAAACTCTCTTGCTTCACTTATATCTGTTTAGAGAGATGACAGGAATTGGTCATTCAGATGGCTAGTCATAAAATCCTACATAAAACTTGTAGATCACTGAATATGATATGTTTGATTCCTTGCAATTGTTTTGCGATATAAAGATGGTGATATTCGAGTCATGCTAGTGGGTAGTTGTGGATTGTAGAAATACTTGTGTCGAAGTTTGTGATTCCCGTAGCATGCACGTATGGTGAACCATTATGTAACGAAGTTGGAGCATGAGGTATTTATTGATTGTCTTCCTTATGAGTGGCGGCCGGGGACGAGTGATGGTCTTTTCCTACCAATCTATCCCCCTAGGAGCATGCGCGTAGTACTTTGTTTCGATGACTAATAGATTTTTGCAATAAGTCTGTGAGGTCTTTATGACTAATGTTGAGTCCATGGATTATACGCACTCTCACCCTTCCATCATTGCTGGCCTCTTCGGTACCGTGCATTGCCCTTTCTCACCTCGAGAGTTGGTGCAAACTTCGCTGGTGCATCCAAATCCCGTGATACGATACGCTCTATCACATATAAGCCTCCTTATATCTTCATCAAAACAGCCACTATACCTACCTATCATGGCATTTCCATAGCCATTCCGAGATATATTGTCGTGCAACTTCCATCATCATCATATACATGACTTGAGCATTTATTGTCATATTGCTTTGCATGATCGTAAGATAGCTAGCATGGTGTTTTCATGGCTTGTCTGTTGTTTGATGTCATTGCTACGCTAGATCATTGCACATCTCGGTACACCGCCGAAGGCATTCATATAGAGTCATATCTTTGTTCTAGTACCGAGTTGTAATATTGAGTTGTAAGTAAATAAAAGTGTGATGATCATCATTATTAGAACATTGTCCCATGTGAGTTTATAAAAATAAAAGTAGCCAAAGAAGCCCCCCCCCCAAAAAAAGAGAGGCCAAAGAAGCCTATAAAAAGAAAAAGAAAAAGAAAAAAAGAAAAAAGAGAGAAAAAAAGAGAGAAAAGAGAGAAGGGACAATGTTACTATCCTTTTACCACACTTGTGCTTCACAGTAGCACCATGTTCTTCATATAGAGAGTCTCTTGAGTTATCACTTTCATATAATAGTGAGAATTTTCATTATAGAACCTGGCTTGTATATTCCAACGATGGGCTTCCTCAAGTGCCCTAGGTCTTCATGAGAAAGCAAGTTGGATGCACACCCACTTAGTTTCAGTTTGAGCTTTCCTACACTTATAGCTCTAGTGCATCTGTTGCATGGCAATCCCTACTCGCATTGACATCAATTGATGGGCATCTCCATAGCCCGTTGATTAGCCGCGTTGATGTGAGACTTTATCCCTTTTTGTCTTCTCCACACAACCTCCACCATCATATTCTATTCCACCTATAGTGCTATATCCATGGCTCACGCTCATGTATTGTGTGAAAGTTGAAAAGGTTTGAGAACATCAAAAGTATGAAACAACTACTTGGCTTGTCATCGGGGTTGTGCATGATTTGAATGCTTTGTGTGGTGAAGATGGAGCATAGCCAGACCATATGATTTTGTAGGGATAACTTTCTTTGGCCATGTTATTTTGAAAAGACATGATTGCTTTATTAGTATGCTTGAAGTATTATTGTCTTAATGTCAAATGATAGACTATTGCTTTGAATCACTCGTGTCTTAGTATTCATGTCATGATTAGATTACATGATCAAGATTATGCTAGGTAGCATTCCACATCAAAAATTATTTTTTTATCATTTACCTACTCGAGGACGAGCAGGAATTAAGCTTGGGGATGCTGATACGTCTCTGTCGTATCTATAATTTTTTATTGTTCCATGCCAATATTATATAACTTTCATATACTTTTGGCAACTTTTTATACTATTTTTGGGACTAACATATTGATCCAGCGCCCAGTGCCGGTTCCTGTTTGTTGCATGTTTTTTTGTTTCATAGAAAATCCATATCAAACGGAGTCCAAACGGGATAAAAACCGACGGAGATTTTTTTGGAATATATGTGAATTTTGGGAAGTGAAATCAACGCGAGATGATGCTCGAGGGGCCCACGAGGTAGGGGGCGCGCCCCAGGGTGCAGGCGCGCCCTGGGCCCTCGTGTCCATCTCGTAAGGCGGTTGGTGCCCTTTTTTCGCTGCAAGAAAGCCAATATTCGGGTAAAAACCGTGTCCAAAATTCAGCCCAATCGGAGTTACGGATCTCCGGAAATTTAAGAAACGGTGAAAGGGAAAATCAGGGAACATAGAAACAGAGAGACAGATCCGATCTCGGAGGGGCTCTCGCCCCTCCGCCGCCATGGAGGCCATGGACCAGAGGGGAAACCCTTCTCCCATCTAGGGAGAAGGTCAAGGAAGAAGAAGAAGAAGAAGAAGAAGAAGAAGGGGGCCCCTCTCCCCCTCTCTCCCGGTGGCGCCAGAACGCCGCCGAGGCCATCATCGTGTGACGGCGATCTACACCAACACCTCCGTCATCTTTGACAACATCTTCATCACCTTCCCCCATCTATATACAGCGGTCCACTCTCCCACAACCCGTTGTACCCTCTACTTGAACATGGTGCTTTATGCTTCATATTATTATCCAATGATGTGTTGCCATCCTATGATGTCTGAGTAGATTTTCGTTGTCCTATCGGTAATTGGTGAATTGCTATGATTGGTTTAATTTGCTTGTGGTTATGTTGCTGTCCTTTGGTGCCCATCATATGAGCGCACGCGTCGATCACACCATAGGGTTAGTTGTATGCTGATAGGACTATGTATTGGAGGGCAAGAGTGACAGAAGCTTCAACCTAGCATAGAAATTGATGCATATGGGATTGAAGGGGGACCAATATATCTTAATGCTATGGTTGGGTTTTACCTTAATGAACGTTAGTAGTTGCGGATGCTTGCTAATAGTTCCAATCATAAGTGCATAGAATTCCAAGTCAAGGATGACATGCTAGCAGTGGCCCCTCCCACATAAAACTTGCTATCGGTCTAGTAATGTAGTCAATTGCTTAGGGACAATTTCGCAACTCCTACCCCCACTTTTCCACACTCGCTATACTAACTTTATTGCTTCTTTACCTAAAACAGCCCCTAGTTTTTATTTACGTGCTCTTTATATTCTTGCAAACCTATCCCGTTACACCTACAAAGTACTTCTAGTTTTATTCTTGTTCTAGGTAAAGCGAACGTTAAACGTGCGTAGAGTTGTATCGGTGGTCGATAGAACTTGAGGGAATATTTGTTCTACCTTTAGCTCCTCGTTGGGTTCGACACTCTTAATTATCTAAAGAGGCTACAATTGATCCGCTATACTTGTGGGTTATCACCGGACGGGGTGGCCTGACACGTCGCCCACACTGCGACGATGGACGAAGGGGGACGACGCGTCGCTCCATGAGCCGTTGATATCTCTCCAACATATCTATAAGTTTTTATTGCTCCATGCTACTATAGTATCAATCTTGGATGTTTTATATGCAATATTATATCATTTCTTGAGACTACCCTATTAACTTAGTGCCAAGTGTTAATTGTTGTTTTTGTCTGTTTTGGGGTTTCCAGGAAATCAGTACCAAACGAAGTCCAAATGCCACGAAATTTTTTGACGATTTTTTTGGGCATAAAAGACCCTAGAAGTTTCGGGAGGAGGTCATAAGGCGAAGGAGTAGGCCACCAGCCACATGGGCGCGCCTAGGGGGGTAGGCGTGCCCAAGTGCCTTATGGGCCCCTTGTTCCTCCGTTTGACATAATTCCAACTCTATAAATTCTATAAAATCAGGAAACCAACAAAGAGCCACCCAAAATACTTTTTTCGCCGCCGCAATCCTCTGTTCTTACGAGATCCCATCTGGAGGCCTTTTCCGGTACTTTGTCGGAGGGGGAATCAACCACAAAGAGCTTCTACATCAACCTTGCTGTCCCTCCAATGATGTGTGACTAGTTTACCATGGACCTACGCATCCATAGCTAGTAGCTGGATGGCTTCTTCTCTCTCTTTGATCTTCAGTACAATGTTCTCCTCGATGTTCTTGGAGATCTATTCTATGTAATTTTCTTTTGCGATGTGTTTGTTGAGATCCGATGAATTGTAGGTTTATGATCATATTTTCTATTAATATTATTTGAGTCTTATCTGAACTCTTTTATGCATGATTATTATAGCTTTATATTTCTCTCCGATCTATCCGTTTGGTTTGGCCAACTAGATTGATTTATCTTGCAATGAGAGATGTGCTTTGTGATAGGTTCGATCTTGCAGCGCTCAATCCTAGTGACAGAAAGGGACATGACACGTATTTGTATCGTTGCCATTAATAATAAAACGATGGGGTTTATTCATATTGATTGGATTTACTTTTTCTACATCACGTCGTCTTGCTTAAGGCGTTACTTTGTTCTTTATGAACTTCATACTCTAAATGCATGCTGGATAGAGATCGATGTGTGGCATAATAGTAGTAAATGCGGGAAGGAATCGGTCTACTTGTCTCGGATGTGATGCCTATATACATGATCATTGCCTTCTATATCGTCATAATTATGCGCTTTTCTACTAGTTGCCCAACAGTAATTTGTTTACCCATCGTATGCTCTTTGTTTGAGAGAGAAGCCTTTAGTGAAAACTATGGCCCCGGGTCTATCTTTATCATATATTAAAATCCAAAAATACCTTGCTGCAATTTATTTACTGTTATTTTATTTTGTGTTTTTGTTTATCTATCTATCACTACGAGATTTGATCCTTGCAATTAACCGCCAAGGGATTGACAACCCCTTGTTTGCAGTAGGTGCAAGTATTTTTTATTTTGTGTGTAGGTGTTGTTCATGAGGTCTTGCGTGGCTCACCTACTGGATTGATAACCTTGGTTCTTAACCGAGGGAAATACTTATCTCTATTGTACTGCATCATCCTCTCCTCTTCAGGGAAATTCCAATGCAGCTCACAAGTAGCAGGAAGAATTTCTGGTGCCGTTGCCAGGGAGACATCACCAACACTTATCAAGTACCATTGCATAAACTTTCATCTCCTTGCATTTACTTTCATTTGCCATTTGCCTCTCATTTTCATCTCCCCCACTTCTAAACGTTTTCACAAAAAGATAAAAATATTTTCCGTTTGTCTTTTTGCTTGTTTGCTTGTTTTGTCGCGATGTCTCCAGAAAATAAAAAGTCGTGTGACTTTTCCAACACTAATAATAATGATTTTATTAGTACTCTGATTGCTCCTCCCGCCACTAGTGCGGGGTCTTGTGATATTAACGTCGCTTTGCTAAATCTTGTTATGAAAGTACAATTTTCTGGTAGTCCTAATGAAGATGATGCATCCCATCTTAACACTTTCATTGAATTGTGTGATATGCAAAAGAAAAAATATGTGGATAATGATATTCTCAAATTGAAATATTTTCGTTCTCACTACGAGATATTAATAAAACTTGGTTTTCATCCTTGTCATGAAATAGCATTGATTATTGGATAAGTGTAAGGATGCTTTTATTGCCAAGTATTTTCCTCTTGTGAAAATTATTTCTCTTAGAAATCAAATCATGAATTTTAAAATATTGAGCATGAACATGTTGCCCAATCTTGGGAGAGGGTGAAATTAATGATAAGAAATTGTCCCACTCATGGCTTAAGTTTTTGGATGATCATACAAATTTTTTATGCGGATTAAACTTTGTTTCTAGAAATCTTTTAGATTCCTCTGCGGGTGGTAGCTTTATGGAAATCGCACTAGGAGAAGCCACAAAATTGCTTGATAATATTATGGCAAATTATTCATAATGGCATACTGAAAGAGCTCCTACTAGTAAAAAAATGAATTATGTTGCAGAAATTAATACTTTGACTGATAATGTAGATGCACATATGAAAGTGGTTGCTAGTAAGAGTGCTCATATTGATCCTAATGATGTGCCATTGTTTACTTTGATTGAGAAAAATAATTATCCCATATATGTGAATTTTGTCTCATGGAACAATTTCAGTAGTAATGCTTATAGAGGTACAATTGATAAAAGTGGGTTTGGAGAGGTCAAAACTTTAAATAGTGATGTGCCCACTACTTTGGATTTCAAGGATTTCAATTATAATAGTTGTTCTTTAATTGAGTGTATTTTCTTGTTGCAATCCATGATAAATTCACCCAATGCTTACAAACAAAATAAAGCTTTTACTAAACATATTGTAGAAGCGATGATGAAAGATTTAGAAGAAAAGCTAGAATTGGAGGTTTCAATACCTAGAAAATTATATGATGAATGGGAACCTACTATTAAAATAAAGATAAAAAAATTATGAGTGCAATGCTTTATGTGATTTGGGTGCTAGAATTTCCACAATACCGAAATCTTTATGTGATGTGCTAGGCTATCATGTTTTGGATGAATGTTCTCTTAATTTGCACTTAGCGGTTTCCACTATTAAGAAACCTTTGGGTAGAATATATGATGTTATTATTCTTGAAAGTAGGAATTATGTGCCCATTGCTTTCATTGTTCTTGATATTGATTGCAATTGGTATTGTCCCATAATACTTGGTAGACCTTTCCTACGAACCATAGGTGCTATTATTGATATGAAAGAAGGTAATATAAAGTTTCAATTTCCATTGAAGAAAGGAATGGTACACTTCCTAGAAAGAGAATTAAGCCACCATATGAATCTATTATGAGGGCCGCCTTTGGAATCATTTTGAAGGATGACAACACTTGAAACTATGCATTACACCTAGCTAGGGGCATAAAACAATAGCGCTTGTTGGGAGGCAAGCCAACAGTTACCTCTATTTTTCTTGTTTCTTTCTTGTTTTTTGTGTGCACAAAATTATTCTACGGTTATGGTTGTGTTTTCGTGTTTAAATTAGTGCCAAGTAAAGCCTTTGGGATGATTTGGATGATAGTTGCCTCTATTTTTCTTGATTCTATGAGAGAACATAAACTTTTGCGCCTAGTAGCAGAATTTTTTAGATTCACTGGAACGTGATAAATTACTGAATTTTTTGCACATGATTGATATACAAATTGCCCACATTTTCTATTTTTTTCAGAATTTTTGGAGTTACAGAAGTATGTTCATTGTTCGAATAATTACATATTGTTCTGTTTTCGATATTCTGTTTTCGTTGCATTGTTCGCTTGTTTTAATGAATCTATGGATTTTATTGAGGGGTATAAGTCACGGTGAAGTTAGAATACAATAGATATTATGCAACAATAAAATATGAATGGGTTTACAACAGTACCTAAAGTGATGATTTGCTTGTTATACTAACGGATCTCACGAGTTTTCTGTTGAGTTTTGTGTGCTGAAGTTTTCAAGTTTGAGTGAGAACGCTATGGGTGAAGGAATAAGAAGAGGCAAGGGCCTAAGATTGCGGATTCCCAAGGCACCCCAAGGTAATATTGAAGGAGACCCAAGCATCTAAGCTTGGGGACACACCGGATGGCACCCCCTCTTTCTTCTACCAATCATAGGTAAATTACTTGGAGCTATATTTTTATTTATCACATGATATGACTTTTGCTTTGTGGATCATGTATTATATGAGTTTTTGCTTTGTTTGCGTTTTAGTTTGCCACAATCATCTTTGCTGGACACACCTTTTTGATAGGGACACACATTATTCATGATTTGTTAGACTACTCTTTTGTGCTTCACTTCTATCTTTTGAGCTAGGTAGTTGCTCTAGTACTTCACTTATATATTTTGTGAAGGAAATATGCCCTAGAGGCAATAATAAAGTTGTTATTTATATTTCCTTATATCATGATAAATGTTTATTATTCATGCTAGAATTGTATTAACCAGAAACTTAGTACATGTGTGAATACATAGACAAACTGAGTGTCACTAGTACGCCTCTACTTGACTAGCTCGTTAATCTAAGATGGTTAAGTTTCCTAACCATTGACATGAGTTGTCATTTGATTAACGGGATCACATCATTCGAGAATGATGTGATTGACTTGACCCATCCGTTAGCTTGACACGATGATCGTTTAGTTTGTTGCTATTGCTTTGTTCATAACTTATACATGTTCCTATGACTATGAGATTATGCAACTCATGAATACTAGAGGAACACTTAGTGTGCTATAAAATGACACAACGTAACTGGGTGACTATAAAGATGCTCTACAGGTGTCTTCGTTGGTGTTTGTTGAGTCGGCATAGATCGAGATTAGGATTTGTCACTCCGTGTATCGGAGAGGTATCTCTGGGCCCTCTTGGTAATGCACATCACTATAAGCCTTGCAAGCAATGTGACTAATGAGTTAGTTACAGGATGTTGCATTACGGAATGAGTAAAGAGACTTGCCGGTAACGAGATTGAACTAGGTATTGAGGTACCGACGGTCAAATCTCGGACAAGTAACATACCGATGACAAAGGGAACAACGTATGTTATTATGCGGTTTGACCAACAAAGATCTTCGTAGAATATGTAGGAACCAATATGAGCATCCAGGTTCCGCTATTGGTTATTGACCGGAGATGAGTCTCGGTCATGTCTACATAGTTCTCGAACCCGTAGGGTCCGCACGCTTAACGTTCGATGACGATCGGTATTATGAGTTTATGTGTTTTGATGTACCGAAGGTAGTTTGGAGTCCCGGATGTGATCACAGACATGACGAGGAGTCTTGAAATGGTAGGGACATAAAGATCGATATATTGGAAGGCTATGTTTAGACATCCGAATGGTTCCGGATGAGTTTGCCCATTTACTGGACTACCGGGGGGATTACCGGAACCCCCCGGGGAGTCAATGGGCCTTATTGGGCCTTAGTGGGAGAGAGGAGGAGGCGGCCAAGGTGGAGGGCGCGCCCCCCCAAGCCCAATCCGAATTGGGTGGGCCCCCCTTTCCTTCCCTCTCTCTCCCCTTTCTTCCTCTCCTACTCCAACTGGGGAACGGGGAATCCTACTCCCACCGGGAGTAGGACTCCCCCCTTCGGCGCGCCATGAGAGGGCAACCCTCCCCTCCTCCACTCCTTTATATACGGGGGAGGGGCAACCCATAGACACACAAATTGATCGTTTAGCCGTGTGCGGTGCCTCGCTGAACAAATTTCCACCTCGGTCATATCTTTGTAGAAGTTAGGCAAAGCCCTGCATCGGTAACTTCATCATCACCGTCATCACGCCGTCATGCTAACGAAACTCTCCCTCGACCTCAGCTGGATCTAGAGTTCGTGGGATGTCACCGAGCTGAATGTGTGCTGATCACGGAGGTGCCGTACCTTCGGTGCTAGGATCGGTCGGATCATGAATACATACGACTACATCAACCGCATTGTCATAACGCTTCCGCTTACGGTCTATGAGGGTACGTGGACAACAGTCTCCCCTCTCATTGCTATGCATCACCTAGATGGATCTTGCATGTGCGTAGGATTTTTTTTGAAATTACTGCGTTCCCCAACAGTGGCATCCGAGCCAGGTCTATGCGCAGATGTTATATGCATGAGTAGAACACAGCGGAGTTGTGGGCGCGAGTATATACATATTGCTTGCCGTCACTAGTTGATTCTTGATTCAGCAGTATTATTGGATGAAGCAGCTCAGACCGACATTATGCGTACGCTTACGCGAGACCGGTTCTACCGACATGCTTTGCACACATGTGGCTAGTGGGTGTCTGTTTCTCCAACTTTAGTTGAATCGATTTCAATGAACAGGGTTCTTTCTGAAGATCAAAAAGCAATCACTATACTACATTGTGGTTTTTGATGTCTATGTAAGAACGGTTCTTGCTAGAAGCCCGTAGCAGCCACGTAAACTTGCAACAACAAAGTAGAGGACATCTAACTTGTTTTTGCAGGGCATGTTGTGATGTGATATGGTCAAGACGTGATTATATAAATTGTTGTATGAGATGATTATGTTTTGTAACATAGTTATCGGCAACTAGCAGGAGCCATATGGTTGTCACTTTATTGTATGAAATGCAATCGCCATGTAATTGCTTTACTTTAACACTAAGCAGAAGTGATAGTCGTAGAAGCAATAGTTGGCGAGACGACAACAATGCTTTGATGGAGATCAAGGTGTCAAGCCGGTGACGATGGTGATCATGACAATGCTTTGGAGATGTAGATCAAAGGCACAAGATGATGATGGCCATATCATATCGCTTATATTTGATTGCATGTGATGTTTATCCTTTATGCATCTTATTTTTCTTAGTTCGGCGGTAGCATTATAAGATGATCTCTCACTAAATTTCAAGGTACAAGTGTTGGGGAATGCAATAATTTTAAAAAAAATCCTACGCACACACAAGATCCATCTAGGTGATGCATAGCAAAGAGAAGGGAGAGTGTTGTCTACGTACCCTCGTAGACCGTAAGCGGAAGCATTATGACAATGCAGTTGATGTAGTCGTACGTCTTCACGATCTGACCGATCCTAGCACCGAAGGTACGACACCTCCGCGATCTGCACACGTTCAGATCGGTGACGTCCCACGAACTCTAGATCCAGCTGAGTGTCGAGGGAGAGCTTCGTCAGCATGACGGCGTGATGATGGTGATGATGAAGTTACTGACGCAGGGCTTCGCCTAAGCTCTACAATGATATGACTGACGTGGAAATCTATGGAGGGGGCCAATGCACACGGCTAAGAGATCAACTTGTG
>NC_041386.1:163571299-163578325 GCF_002162155.2 Triticum dicoccoides
CCTTTTCCTATTCCTACTAGGAGAAGGAGGAAAGAGGAGGAGGGGAGAAGGAAAGAGGGGGCCGGCCCCCAAAACCCTGAACCAATTCGGTTTGGGCCTTGGGGGGGCACCCACACCTTCCTTGCTGCCCTCTTTCTCCACTAGGGCCCAATCAGGCCCATAGACTCCCCGGGGGGTTCCGGTAACCTCCTGGTACTCCAAAAAAATACCCGATACACTTCAAAACCCTTCCGGTGTCCGAATATAACCTTCCAATATATCAATCTTTATGTTTCGACCATTTCGAGACTCCTTGTCATGTCCGTGATCACATCCAGGACTCCGAACTACCTTTGGTACATCAAAACACATAAACTCATAATACCGATCGTCATCGAACGTTAAGAGTGCGGACCCTACGGGTTCGAGAACTATGTAGACATGACCGAGACTCATCTCTGGTCAATAACCAATAGCGAAACCCGGATGCTCATATTGGTTCCTACATATTCTACAAAGATCTTTATCGGTCAAACCGCATAACAACATACATTGTTCCCTTTGTCATCGGTATGTTACTTGCCCGAGATTTGATCGTCGATATCTCAATACCTAGTTCAATCTCGTTACCGGCAAGTCTCTTTACTCATTCCATAATGCAACATCCCGTAACTAACTCATTAGTAACATTGCTTTCAAGGCTTATAGTGATGTGCATTACCGGGAGGGCCCAGAGATACCTCTCCGACAATCGGAGTGACAAATCCTAATCTCGATCTATGCCAACTCAACAAACACCATCGGAGACACCTATAGAGCATCTTTATAATCACCCAGTTACGTTGTGACGTTAGATATCACACTAAGTGTTCCTCTGGTATTCGGGAGTTGCATAATCTCATAGTCATAGGAACATGTATAAGTTATGGAGAAAGCAATAGCAATAAACTAAACGATCATAGTGCTAAGCTAACGGATGGGTCAAGTCAATCACATCATTCTCTAATGATGTGATCCCGTTCATCAAATGACAACTATTGTCCATGGCTAGGAAACTTAACCATCTTTGATTAACGCGCTAGTCAAGAAGAGGCATACTAGTGACACTCTGTTTGTCTATGTATTCACACATGTACTAAGTTTCTGGTTAATACAATTCTAGCATGAATAATTAACATTTATCATGATATAAGGAAATATAAATAACAACTTCATTATTGCCTCTAGGGCATATTTCCTTCAGTCTCCCACTTGCACTAGAGTCAATAATCTAGTTCACATCGTCATGTGATTTCAGACCAATAGTTCACATCTTTATGCGATTAGTTCACATCTTCATGTGACTAATACCCAAAGGGTTTACTAGAGTCAATAATCTAGTTCACATCGCTATGTGATTAACACCCAAAGAGTGATCATGTTTTTCTTCTAAGAGATGTTTAGTCTACGGGTCTGCAACATTCAGATCCGTATGTATTTTGCAAATTTCTGTGTCTAAAATACTCTGCACGGAGCTACTCTAGCTAATTGCTCCCACTTTCAATATGTATCTAGATCAAGACTTAGAGTCATCTAGATTGGTGTAAAAAGCTTGCATCGACGTAACTCTTTACGTCAAACTCTTTTATCACCTCCATAACCGAGAAATATTTCCTTAGTATACCCTCTTGCCAAACTCTTGGTGAGGTACACAATAGGTATGGCACACAGCATAGCATACTTTATAGAACATGTGGCTGAGGCATAGGGAATGACTTTTCATTCTCTTTCTATTTTCTACCGTGGTCGAGTTTTGAGTCTTTACTCAACTTCACACCTTGCAACACATGCAAGAACTCCTTCTTTGACTATTCCATTTTGAATTACTTCAAAATCTTGTGAAGGTATGTATTCATTAAAAAAAATATCAGGCATCTTGATCTATCTCTATAGATCTTGATGCTCAATACGTAAGTAGCTTCAGTGTGGTCTTTCTTTGAAAAACTCCTTTCAAACACTCCTTTACGCTTTCCAGAAAATTCTACATCATTTCTGATCAACAATATGTCATTCACATATACTTATCAGAAAGGTTTTAGTGCTCCCACTCACTTTCTTGTAAATACAGGCTTCACCGCAAGTCTATATAAAACCATATGCTTTGATCACTTTATCAAAGCATATATTCCAACTCCGAGATGCTTGAACCAGTCCATAGATGGATCGTCGGAGCTTGCACACTTTGTTAGCACCTTTAGGATTGACAAAAACTTTCTTGTTGCATCATATACAACTCTTCTTTAAGAAATCCATTAAGAAATGCAGTTTTGACATCCATTTGCCAGATTTCATAAAATGTGGCAATTGCTAACATAAAAACTTTCAGAAAATCTCATCATAGTCAACATCTTGAACTTGTCAAAAACCTTTTGCGACAATTCGAGATTTGTAGATAGTAACACTACTATCAGCATCCGTCTTCCTCTTGAAAATCCATTTATTCTTAATGTCCCACAGATCATCAGGCAAATCAATCAAAGTCCATACTTTGTTCTAATACATGGATCCCATCTCAGATTTCATGGCTTCAAGCCATTTCGCAGAATCTGGGCTCATCATCGCTTCCTCATAGTTCGTAGGTTCATCATGGTCAAGTAACATGACCTCCTGAAGAGGATTACCGTACCACTCTGGTGCGAAACATATTTTGGTTGACCTATGAGGTTCAGTAGTAACTCGATCTGAAGTTTCATGATCATCATCATTAACTTCCTCACTAATTGGTGTAGGAATCACTAGAACTGATTTCTGTGATGAACTGCTTTCCAATTCGGGAGAAGGTACAATTACCTCAGCAAGTTCTACATTCGTCCCACTCACTTCTTTCGAGAGAAACTTCTTCTCTAGAAAGGATCCATTCTTAGCAACGAATATCTTGCCTTCGGATCTGTGATAGAAGGTGTTGCCAATAGTTTCCTTTGGGTATCCTATGAAGACGCACTTCTCCGATTTGGGTTTGAGCTTATCAGGTTGAAACTTTTTCACATAAGCATCATAGCCCCAAACTTTAAGAAACGACAACTTAGGTTTCTTGCTAAACCACAGTTCATATGGTGTCGTCTCAACGGATTTAGATGGTGCCCTATTTAACGTGAATGCAACTGTCTCTAATGCATAACCCCAAAACGATAGTGATAAATCGGTAAGAGACATTGTAGATCGCACCGTATCTAATAAAGTACGATTATGACATTCGGACACATCATTACGCTGTGGTGTTCCAGGTGGCATGAGTTGCAAAACTATTCCGCATTGTTTCAAATGAAGACCAAACTCGTAACTCAAATATTCTCCTCCACGATCAGATCGCGGAAACTTTATTTTCTTGTTACGTTGATTTTCCACTTCACTCTGAAATTCTTTGAACTTTTCAAATGTATCAGACTTATGTTTCATCAAGTAGATATACCCATATCTACTCAAATCATCTGTGAAGGACAGAAAATAATGATACCCGCCGCGAGCCTCAACACTCATCGGATTGCATACATCAGTATGTATTATTTCCAATAAGTCAGTTGCTTGCTCCATTGTTTCGGAGAACGGAGTTTAGTCATCTTGCCCACGAGGCATGGTTCGCAAGCATCAAATGATTCATAATGAAGTGATTCCTAAAGCCCATCAACATGGAGTTTCTTCATGCGCTTTACACATTATGACCTAAACAGCGGTGCCACATATAAGTTGCATTATCATTATTAACTTTGCATCTTTTGGCTTCAATATTATGAATATGCGTATCACTATGATCGAGATTCTATAAACCATTCACCTTGGGTGTATGACCTCAGAAGGTTTTATTCATGTAAACAGAATAACAATTATTCTTTGACTTAAATGAATAACTGTGTTGCAATAAACATGATCCAATCGTATTATGCTCAACGCAAACACCAAATAACATTTATTTTAGGTTCAACACTAATCCCGAAGGTAAAGGGAGTGTGCGATGGTGATCTTATCAACCTTGGAATCACTTCCAACTCACATCATCACCTCGTCCTTAACTAGTCTCTGTTTATTTTGCAACTCCCGTTTCGAGTTACTACTCTTAGCAACTGAACCAGTATCAAATACCGAGGGGTTGCTATAAACACTAGTAAAGTAAACTATTAAGTAGTCATCATACCGAGCTTTGTCAAACATTCATAACGTCTGCATTTGCTCCTGCAATAGTTATGTCACCTAGCGGTGCATCAAGGACATAATTCTTCTATGCAACAACGAGGATAATCCTCAGATCACAGATCCAATCCGCATCATTGCTACTATCATCTTTCAACATAGTTTTATCTAGGAACATATCATAAATAAAATGGGGAAGCTATACAGAAGCAATATATCTACAACATAGATATGCAAATACTATCAGGACTAAGTTCATGATAAATTTAAGTTCAATTAATCATATTACTTAAGAACTCCCACTTAGATAGACACCCCTCTAATCATCTAAGTGATCATGTGATCCATATCAACTAAACCATGTCCGATCATCACGTGAGATGGAGTAGTTTTCAATGGTGAACATCACTATGTTGATCATATCTACTATATGATTCACTCTCGACCTTTCTCAGTGTTCCGAGGCCATATCTGCATATGCTAGGCTCGTCAAGTTTAACCTGAGTATTCTGCATGTACAAAACTGGCTTGCACCCGTTGTATGTGAACGTAGAGCTTATCACACCCGATCATCACGTGGTGTCTCAGCACGAAGAACTGTCGCAACGGTGCATACTCAGGGAGAACACTTGTACCTTGAAATTTAGTGAGAGATCATCTTATAATGCTACCGCCGAACTAAGCAAAATACGATGCATAAAGGATAAATATCACATGTAATCAAATATAAGTGATATGATATGGCCATCATCATCTTGTGCCTTTGATCTCCATCTCGAAAGCACCATCATGATCACCATCGTTACCAGCTTGAAACCATGATCTCCATCATCTTGATCTTTATCAACGTGTCGTCACATGGTCGTCTCACCATCTTTTGCTTCTGAAACTATTGCTATCACATAGCGATAAAGTAAAGCAATTATATGGTGCTTGCATCTTATGAAATAAAGAGACAACCATAAGGCTCCTGCCAGTTGCCGATAACTTTAACAAAACATGATCATCTCATACAACAATTTATATCTCATCACGTCTTGACCATATCACATGATAACATGCCCTGCAAAAACAAGTTAGACGTCCTCTACTTTGTTGTTGCAAGTTTTATGTGGCTGCTACGGGCTAAGCAAGAATCGTTCTTACCTACGCATCAAAAACCACCATGCGGTATAGTGATTGCTTTTTGATCTTCAGAAAGAACCCTGTTCATTGAATCCGATTCAACTAAAGTTGGAGAAACAGACACCCACTAGCCACATGTGTGCGAAGCACGTCGGTAGAACCAGTCTCGCGTAAGCGTACGCGTAATGTCAGTCTGACCTGCTTCATCCAACAATACGGCTGAATCAAGAATCAACTAGTGATGACAAGCAATATGTATATACCCATGCCCACAACTCCTATGTGTTCTACTCGTGCATATACCATCTACGCATAGACCTGGCTCGGATGCCACTGTTGGGGAAAGCAGTAATTTCAAAAAAAAATCTACGCACACGCAAGATCCATCTAGGTTATGCATAGCAAAGAGAGGGGAGAGTGTTGTCTACCTACCCTCGTAGACTGTAAGCGGAAGAGTTATGACAACGCGGTTGACGTAGTCGTACGTCTTCACGATCGGATCGATCCTAGCACCGAAGGTACGACACCTCCGCGATCTGCACACGTTCAGCTCGGTGATGTCCCACGAACTCTAGATCCAACTGAGTGTCGAGGGAGAGCTTCGTCAGCACTACGGCGTGGTGTCGGTGATGATGAAGTTACCGACGCAGGGCTTTGCGTAAGCTCTACAACGATATGACCGACGTGGAAATCTGTGGAGGGGGCACCGCACACGGCTAAGAGATCAACTTGTGTGTCTATGGGGTGCCCCCTCCCCCGTATATAAAGGAGGAAGGGATGAAGAGGCTGGGCTAGGAGGAGGTGCGCGCCAAGGGGGGACAATCCTACCCCAAGTAGGTTTGCCCCCCCTTTTCCTATTCCTACTAGGAGAAGGAGGAAAGAGGAGGAGGGGAGAAGGAAAGAGGGGGCCGGCCCCCAAAACCCACAACCAATTTGGTTTGGGCCTTGGGGGGGCACGCCCCACACCTTGCTTGCTGCCCTCTTTCTCCACTAGGGCCCAATAAGGCCCATAGACTCCTCGGGGGGTTCCGGTAACCTCCTGGTACTCCGAAAAATACCCCATACACTTCGAAACCTTCCGGTGTCCGAATATAACCTTCCAATATATCAATATTTATGTCTCAACCAGTTCGAGACTCCTCGTCATGTCCGTGATCACATTCGGGACTCCGAACTACCTTCGGTACATCAAAACACATAAACTCATAATAACGATCGTCATCGAATGTTAAGCGTGCAGACCCTACGGGCTCGAGAACTATGTAGACATGACCGAGACTCATCTCCGGTCAATAACCAATAGCGGAACCTAGATGCTCATATTGTTTCCTACATATTCTACGAAGATCTTTATCGGTCAAACCGCATAACAACATACGTTGTTTCCTTTGTCATCGGTATGTTACTTGCCCGAGATTTGATCGTCGGTATCTCAATGCCTAGTTCAATCTCGTTACCGGCAAGTCTCTTTACTCGTTCCGTAATCCAACATCCTGTAACTAACTCATTAGTCACATTAATTGCAAGGCTTATAGTGATGAGTATTACCGAGAGGGCCCAAAGATACCTCTCCGACAATCGGAGTGACAAATCCTAATCTCGATCTATGCCAACTCAACAAACACCATAGGAGACACCTGTAGAGCATCTTTATAATCACCCAGTTACGTTGTGACGTTTGATAGCACACCAAGCCGGACTCCGGCGGGAGTCCGGGAGCACGCCGTCGCCGCTGCCTTGGCCCCTAGGACAAGTCGG
>NC_041386.1:163578614-163579403 GCF_002162155.2 Triticum dicoccoides
CGCCGCCGCCCTCTCCACCCTGTCCCAAACCGCAGCGCCGCCGTGGCCTTGGCCGCCGCCGCCGCCCCGCACCCCGCGCCGCGCCGCTGCACGCCGTCCTGCCTCGCCGGACTCGCCGGAAGCTGCCGCCGTCGTGTAACATCCCAAATTTTCAATTTGGAATGTTATACATTAGGTCATCATTGCATATCATATTTTATTGCATTTTGGCTTGATCCTCGAAATCCTAAGCAACTCAAGGACCCTCGGAGAGAGAGTTGGGGATTTCACCGTTTTCATATTTGAATTCTATCAAATATTGAAACGAGGATTTTTGGTTTTAATTATTTTTCTCTCCGAAAATATTTCATATTAAAATATATGAGATGAGATAATATGACTTCTCCAAAATAAATGAAATATTGGAGTAAAATATTAAAATCAAATATTTGAATTAATTAAGAGTTTATTGCTATTTTATTTGAATTAGAAAAATTGCATGTTTTTCAAAATTGCATTTTAGGGCCAAGAAACTATTCATCTTGTTCTAAATATTTTATTTAGACGGTGAATTTTGTTTTGGCATTTTTAGATTTTTATTTATTTTTCTAGGATTTACTTAAGTTTCGGCGAAATTAAAAAAACTTCTCTCCGCCGACTGGGCCGAAGCCCAGCCAGCCGGCCAAGCCGCCCCGCCCGCCTCGTCCTCGACGTGGGAGACCGCCGCCGCCGCATGCCGAGTCCGACCGGGACTCTGCCCCGCGCCGCCGCCTTGCCCCCTCCGCCAAGCCGCCATCCCCCTCCTTAAAT
>NC_041386.1:163579973-163596209 GCF_002162155.2 Triticum dicoccoides
CTGCCGTCGCCGCCCCGCCACCACCCGGACCCCGCCGGTGCCGCCGGACCTCACCGGAGCCCCGCCGAGGTAGTCGCCTCGCCGCTGCTATTTTTTTTTAGAAAAAACCGATCCGGGCTTTTTAGAAAACCCTAGGTTCGTTTTTTAGAATAGATCGGTTTTTTTCCCGTTTATTTTATTTAGCGGACGTTCGTCCGTACGTTCGTTTTAACGAATGGTGTTCATTCGTTAGCCGCAGACAGCGAACGTTCGTTCGTTAGCAGGTTCGTCAGTTTTTCTTTTTCTCGGATTTTCCGCGATTATTTTCGATCGCGATTTCTGATCCGATTTTGTTTTAGTTTATCTTTTCGCTCGTTTATCGGAATCAGGCGATTCAAGTGCCTAGATCTTCATCTCGAAACCCTCTTTCTGTTTAATCAACCTAAACAAGATGTTGATATAGTAAAATTTGACCTTAGTCCAGATTAGTAATCGGATCTTTTTCTTTCGCAATTTGAGTTTCGCTGCTCCGTTTGATTTGATTTTTTTTGCAAACCAGAGTTCTTAAGTTGAACTTTCTGGTTAGTCTCTTATTTGAGTTTTGCACATGCTTCTTTGCTTGATTGCTTATGTATGCTATTGTTTGTTTGCGATAGAACACCCGGAGTGCGAAGCGTGCTACTAAGAGTCTCTAGGTTTTGCGGATCATCAGCAAGGCAAGTAACACTTTGATCATACCCTTTATCACCCAGTTTTTATGCATTAGTTTCAACCGTCAAACATTGCATGGTTAGAACTTGATAACATGTGGGACTGGGAAGTAGTTGATGAGGTAAAACCTATTGCCTGTTATTACCAAACCCTTGGGAGTTACTTCTACGTATTGCTTATATTGCTATGATATGCTCGTAGACGTGGATTGGGTTTGAGTGAAACCATGACAGATGTGAGATTGTTAATTAATGGTTCAACTTAAGGTGGCAACTTAAATACACATATGGGTGGATTGCTTGTCGGGCACCTGGAGAATCCAGTATTGTCCTAGGATATCCCGGAGTACCCGTGTGATAATCCTATGGTCCGCCACCCAGGCTCAAAGGGAACTGAGATATTTCATGCTAGAAACTTCCGTGTGCAGCCCCAAGCTATTATGGGCTCTAGCATAGTTGAGTAAGTTGCGTGAAGCTCTTGAAGAGATAGACTAGCAGGTAGTGGGTTGTAGGTGGTATAGTCTATCCGGAGCAAAGAGTTAATGCTTCTGAAAGACTGTGTCTCGGTCATCCGTTTCTCAAACATCATGTAGTGCGAGAAATCCAACGGAGGAGATTGAGTCTTGTGGGGAAAAGTGCGCAAACCTTTGCAGAGTGTATAAACTAATCATGGTTAGCCGTGTCCCCGGTTATGGACATCTTGAGTATCTAGTACTTGGATTATCATATGTATCTCATCACTCTAAAATTAATATTGTTGGGTTGATAATTAATTTTAATTGGGATTGAGTTGGAGGAACCTTCTCAATGATGTTTCAACTACCATGATAGTTAAATAAAATCTATTCCTTTGTTGTAGGGAAAAATTGGCTTTTCGCAAAAACTTAACCGTAGAGCTTTCCACCAGCCAAATATGCATGTAGTGATAGCATTATTCTGTTCTTGCTCTACTGTGTTATATTGCCAACATATTCCATGTGCTGACCCGTTTCGGCCTGCAACGTATTATGTTGCACACTTTTCAGACGAGGAGTAAGGTTTGTTAGGTCGTTGCCGTGCAGCTTAGCTATGCCGTTGGAGTTGATAGACTCACTTTATCTTCCAAGCCTTACGCTGTTATCGTATTATATGGCCTTAAGCCATATTTATTGTAATGAGTTCTCTTTTGAGACATTTGATGTAATAAATGTGTGATTGCCACTCTGTTATAAATCCTTCGAGCACTGTGTGTCAGCATTACCGATCCAGGGATGACACTGAAGCACATAGACTTGACCGTTTGAGGTCGGGTCGCTACAAGATGGTATCAGAGCACACGTTGAGTGTTGGGCACGATCACTAAGCTAAATCCCTATATCACCAATCTCTTCTCATTTTTTGACTCCTCTCCATTTTCTACTCTTTAGGATGGCGGACGCAAGGAACAAGTTTGCACAACCGGATGAAGAAGCACCTTTTGGCGACACTTGAAGGAAGTCACTAGGTACCTGAACATTGGAATACCAAGATTCACGGGGACTTACAACGCCACTTTACCAGAAGAGGAGCGATGGATGATTCAAGTTCAAGTTCCAGGAAGGACATTCGCGCCAGTCACAAAACCCATAGAGTTTTCCTTTGATGCACCAACGTGGAGCCTAGGAAAGAGTATGGCAGCTCACATCACCATGGGACGCATTGGAGAAGTTTACCATAAGGAGCTTAAGGATACTATCTACCAGATTTGTGGGCACCGAGATGGGCAATGGGAGATGATCAGCACCAGGAAGGATAGATCAATCGCCGCTTTCATCCAGGAGCTAAACTAGCACATTCGTCGCCAGGAGAACCAAACGTGCGCAGGCATGATAGATCTGAAGATGGCAATGACAAGGATCACAGAACTGGAGGAAGAACTCAAGGCTACTCACGAAGATTATGAGGAGGAAATCCTTGTACTAGTGGAGAAGAATGATGATCTGGAAAGGAAGTTGGGAGTATTCATGGGAGACCCCGCACCAGGAGGAGAAGCGAAGAACCCAAGGAGATACGTTCTGAGGACTACATCATCATCAACGACACCGACTCGGACCCCGACGATAGCGATGATGACTATGAAGATGAAGCTGGAGTAGACATTATGGAGTCTTCGACCGATCAATATTTCTAATAGACCACCACATCAGTAGTAATATTCCACCATGTATATAGTCCAAGCACTTTTTGTAACGATAGTTAGATCGAGTGTATTCCTTGCTTGATTGATTGAGTGATATGATTGTGTTTGTATCATGTGCATATGGGTAGTTTTTATCTCATTAGACCTCATTCTATTCTAATCTCTTCCCTCTAAACCCATCAGATGCCTCCGAGACGTGACCCCGGATTTACCTTTCCACCGGAGCTCACTCAGTTGATCCAGCAGCAGAATACCCTAATGCAGTTGTTAGTTCAGAATCAAGGCAACAACAACAACAACCCACCACCACCACCAGTTGACAACTTAGCCCGCTTTCTGAGGTTGCAGCCGCCGGTGTTTTCCAGCAGCACCGGGCCGATAGTGGCAGATGATTGGCTCCACAGGATTGGAAGGGAGTTAATCACTGCAGGATGTACAGATGTTGAGAAGGTGCATTTTCCCGCACATCAGTTGGATGGACCAGCAACCTCATGGTGGGAGAATTACACTGTCACCTACCCTATAGCCACTGTTACATGGGACCAGTTTCAGCAAGCTTTCCGTACATCCCATGTCTCAACTGGGGCTATGAGCATGAAGAAGCGTGAGTTTCGCAACTTGCGCCAAGGGAACCGTACTGTAGCTCAGTACGTGGATGAGTTTAGTAAGCTGTCTCGTTATGCCCCTGACGATGTGGCCATAGATGACGCGAAGCAGGAGAAGTTTATGGAAGGGATGAATGATGAGATGAGCATGCATTTGATGGTGGCAACATTTAACAACTACCAGGAGTTGGTAGATAAGGCTCTTATGATTGAAGGGAAGCAGCAGCAGATTGAGAGCCGTAATAGGAAGTATGGACAAGGAAGGTATAATTCAGGAGCTCAACAGAAGCCTCGTCTAACCCCGAACTCGGGAGGACTTGTTCATAACCATGGAGGTCATAATCATAACGGAGGAAGTTCACATAACCACAATGGTTCCAAGAATGGGAATGGAGCAAGCAACAATCAGAACCGCCCCAATCCAGCCACACCCGCCAAGAGAGACCTGAGCCACGTTACTTGTTTCAAGTGCGGGAAGACTGGACACTATGCCACGGAGTGCCCTAAAGCGAAGAATGGAAATGGTAATGGGAGCGCTGGAAAGAAGCCCAATCCATTCAACAAAGGAAAAGTGAACCACGTTAACGCGGAGGAGGTTGAAGGGCAGCCAGACGCAGTTATCGGTAAGTTTTTGGTTAAGTCTTTTACCGCCCTTGTTCTTTTTGATACTGGTGCATCGCATTCATACATATCAAGGGAATTCGTGGATAAGTTTAAACTACCAACCCAAACCCTTAGAACCCCTCTGTTAGTAAGTTCACCTGGGGCAGAGTATATGGCTAGTCGATGGTGCGACCAGATACCCTTAACCATTGGTAGCCATGTTTTCCCGTCAGACCTAATAATTTTGGAGTCACAAGGATTGGATGTGATATTAGGCATGGACTGGATGTCAAAGTATGGAGGAAGCGTTGACTGTGCTAGTAAGTCCATTTGTCTCACCACCCCAGAGGGCAAAAGGATCAAGTATGTATCTAGGCATGCACCTAGAAGTAGCCAAGTAAATACCCTCACGAGAGTTGTTTAGGAGGAAGTGCCTGTAGTGAACGATTACCCAGATGTTTTTCTGGAGGAGTTACTAGGCATGCCGCCGGAACGAGACATCAAGTTTTTTGATAGAGCTATTGCCGGGTACTGGGCCAATATCAAAGTGACCCTACCGAATGCCCGCAAATGATCTGGAGGAGATAAAGAAGCAGATCAAGGAGTTATTGGAGAAAGGTTACATCCAACAGAGTTCATCACCATGGGGAGCCCCAGTGCTTTTGGTTGAGAAGAAGGATAAGACTGTAAGGATGGTTGTTGATTATCGTGCACTAAATGAGGTGACGATCAAGAACAAATACCCACTGCCGATGATCAACGATTTGTTTAACCAGTTGCAAGGAGCTAAGGTGTTTTGGAAGATCGATCTACGATCAGGATATCACCAGCTGAAGATCCAGGAGAAGGATATACCTAAAACCGCATTTACCACAAGATACGGGTTATATGAGTATACGGTCATGTCATTTGGACTGACTAACGCCCCTGCCTATTTCATGAGCATGATGAACAAGGTGTTCATGGAATATTTGGATAAGTTTGTTGTGGTATTCATTGATGATATAATGGTATACTCGAAGAATGAAGAGGAGCACAAGGAGCATTTGCGTTTAGTTCTCGAGAAACTCAGGGAACATCATTTGTATGCCAAGTTCAGCAAGTGTGAGTTTTGGTTGAAAGAAGTTGGATTCCTTGGACATGTTATATCAGGAGAAGGTATAGCAGTAGACCCCACCAAGGTTCAGTCAGTCACGGAATGGTTGTCACCCACTTCAGTTAGCGAGATCCGTAGTTTTCTTGGACTCGCAGGATACTACCGGAGATTCATTGAGAACTTTTCCAAGATTGCGAAGCCAATGACAGAGCTATTGAAGAAGGATACCAGATTTAAATGGACAGAAGAATGTGAAGTGAGTTTTCAGGAGTTAAAGAAACGTCTGACTATAGCCCTATACTGATTCTGCCGGATATACGCAAGAATTTCCAAGTATATTGCGACGCCTCTCGCTTAGGACTTGGAGGAGTACTGATGCAGGACGGAAGAGTTGTTTCGTATGCCTCGCGACAACTAAAACCGCATGAGTTAAATTATGCCACGCATGTCTTGGAGTTGGCTGCCGTAGTGCATGCGTTGAAGACTTGGAGACACTATCTTATTGGAAACCATTGCAATGTATACACTGACCATAAGAGTTTGAAGTACATTTTCACACAGAAGGAGCTAAACCTTAGGCTAAGGAGATGGTTGGAGCTTATAAAGGATTATGACATGAAGTTTCACTATCATCCAAGCAAGGCCAACGTCGTAGCAGACGCTTTGAGCCGGAAGAGTTATGCCAACACACTCATAAGCGCAGGATTGCCAAAGGAGTTGGCAGAGGATCTCAGGGAACTTCGATTGGAGATTGTCCCTAGAGGTTTTGTTGCAACAATGGAAGTGCAGTCTACATTGTTAGGAAAGACTCGAGAAGCTCAGAAGGATGACAAAGAGATCACCGAGATAAAAGAGAGAATGAGCGACGGAAATACCAAAGGTTTTCGTGAGGATGGACACGACACCTTGTGGTTTGAGGACCGTGTTTATGTGCCCAATAACACAGAGATCAGGAAGTTAATACTATAGGAGGCTCATGACTCACCATACTCGATTTACCCCGGAAACACGAAGATGTATGTGGATTTAAAGGAGCATTTCTGGTGGATTGGTATGAAGTAGGATATTGCCGAGTATGTAGCCGTGTGTGATGTATGTCAGAGAGTGAAGGCAGAACATCAAGAGCCAGATGGATTGTTACAGCCTATGTCGATACCTGAATGGAAGTGGTTTAAACTTGGCATGGATTTCATCACCAGATTGCCCAGGACCAAATTAGGATATGATTCTATATGGGTAGTAGTAGATCGCTTGACCAAAGTGGCTCACCTTATCCCAGTGAAAACCACCTATACAAGTGCGAAGTTGGCCAAGATATACATGACCAGGATCGTATGTCTGCATGGAGCTCCGAGAACCATCATATCAGATAGAGGAACACAGTTTACCTCAAAGTTTTGGCATCAACTGCACCAGACTTTGGGAACAAGGTTGGAGTTCAGTACAACATTTCACCCGCAAACAGATGGACAGACCGAGAGAGTCAACCAGATTCTGGAGGATATGTTGAGAGCTTGTGGACTAGATTATGGATCTAGTTGGGATGACAACTTGCCCTACACTGAGTTCTTGTACAACAACAGTTACCAGGCCAGTTTGAAGATGGCACCTTTCGAAGCTTTATACGGAAGGAGGTGCAGGACACCGTTGTTGTGGGATGAAGTTGGAGACCGTCAGTTATTTGGACCAGATTTGATTAAGGAATCATAAGAGAAGGTTAAATTGATTCAGGATAGACTAAAGGTAGCTCAGTCCAGGCAGAAAAGTTACGCAGATTCAAAACGCAAGGAAGTAGTCTATGAAATCGGAGACAGAGTGTATCTACGATATCACCACTCTGAGGAGTTAAATGCTTTGGAGTTAAGGGAAAGTTAGCGCCACGCTTTGTGGGACCATACAAAGTTTTGGAATGTATGGGAGAAGTTGCTTACAAGTTGGAGTTACCTGAAGGATTGTCAGGAGTTCACGATGTGTTCCAAGTTTCCCAGTTGAAGAAGTGCCACGCAGAGATGGCTGACATTCCTCTAAGAGATATAGTACCGCTAGAGGCGATTCAGTTGGATAATGATTTGACCTATGAGGAGAAGCAAATCAGGATTCTTGAATTTGCCAGCCGAGTTACCTGCATCAAGGTTATTAAGTTTTGCAAAGTTCAGTGGAGCCACCATACCGAGGACGAAGCCACCTGGGAACGAGAGGATGATCTTCGCAGGGACCACCCACACCTATTTTCTAACCAACCCGAATCTCGAGGGCGAGATCCATCTTAAGGGGGGTAGGTTTGTAACATCCCAAATTTTCAATTTGGAATGTTATACATTAGGTCATCATTGCATATCATATTTTATTGCATTTTGACTTGATCCTCGAAATCCTAAGCAACTCAAGGACCCTCGGAGAGAGAGTTGGGGATTTCACCGTTTTCATATTTGAATTCTATCAAATATTGAAACGAGGATTTTTGGTTTTAATTATTTTTCTCTCTGAAAATATTTCATATTAAAATATATGAGAGGAGATAATATGACTTCTCCAAAATAAATGAAATATTGGAGGAAAAATATTAAAATCAAATATTTGAATTTATTCAGAGTTTATTGCTATTTTATTTGAATTAGAAATATTGCACGTTTTTCAAAATTGCATTTTAGGGCCAAGAAAATGTTCATCTTGTTCTAAATATTTTATTTAGACGGTGAAAATTTGTTTCGGCATTTTAAATTTTTATTATTTTTCTAGGATTTATTTAAATTTTGGCAAAATAAAAAAAAACTTCTCTCCGCCGACTAGGCCGAAGCCCAGCCAGCCGGCCCAGCCCAGCTGCCTCATCCCCGACGCGGGAGACCGCCGCCGCCGCACGCCGAGTCCGGCCGGGACTCTGCCCCGTGCCGCCACCTTGCCCCCTCCTCCAAGCCGCCCTCCCCCTCCTTAAATACGCCGCCCCGACCCTCCCCCCCACCACCCCCCGAGCCGCCCCGCCATCCCCGTCGCCTAGCACCACCGTTGCCGCATAGCGCCGTCGCCGCCTGCCGTCGCTGCCCCGCCACCACCCGGACCCCGCCGGAGCCGCCGGACCTCACCGGAGCCCCGCCAAGGTAGTCGCCTCGCCGCTGCCGGTTTTTAGAGAAAAATGATCCGTTTTTTAGAAAACCCTAGGTTCATTTTTTTAGAATACATCAGTTTTTTCTGGTTTAGTTTATTTAGCGAACGTTCGAACGTACGTTTGTTTTAACGAACGGTGTTCATTCGTTAGCCGCAGACAGCGAACGTTCATTCGTTAGCCTGTTCGTCAGTTTTTCTTTTTCTCGGATTTTCCGCGATTATTTTCGATCGCGATTTCTGATCCGATTTTCGTTTTAGTTTATCTTTTCGCTCATTATCGGAATCAGGCGATTCAAGCGCCTAGATCTTCGTCTCGAAACCCTCTTTCTGTTTAATCAACCTAAACAAGATGTTGATACAGTAAAATTTGACCTTAGTCCAGATTAGTAACCGGATCTTGTTTCTTTCGCAATTTGAGTTTCGCTGCTCCGTTAGATTTGATTTTTTTTGCAAACCAGAGTTCTTAAGTTGAACTTTCTGGTTAGATCTCTTATTTGAGTTTTGCACATGCTTCTTTGCTTGATTGCTTATGTATACTATTGTTTGTTTGCGATAGAACACCCGGAGTGCGAAGCGTGCTACTACGAGTCTCTAGGTTTTGCGGATCATCAGCAAGGCAAGTAACACTTTGATCATACCCTTTATCACCTAGTTTTTATGCATTAGTTTCAACCATCAAACATTGCATGGTTAGAACTTGATAACATGTGGGACTGGGAAGTAGTTGATGAGGTAAAACCTATTGCCTGTTATTACCAAACCCTTGGGAGTTACTTCTACGCATTGCTTATATTGCTATGATATGCTCGTAGACGTGGATTGGGTTTGAGTGAAACCATGACAAATGTGAGATTGTTAATTAATGGTTCAACTTAAGGTGGCAACTTAAATACACATATGGGTGGATTGCTTGTCGGGCACCTGAAGAATCCAGTATTGTCCTAGGATATCCCGGAGTACCCGTGTGATAATCCTACAGTCCGCCACCCAGGCTCAAAGGGAACTGAGATATTTCATGCTAGAAACTTCCATGTGCAGCCCCAAGCTATTATGGGCTCTAGCATAGTTGAGTAAGTTGTGTGAAGCTCTTGAAGAGATAGACTAGCAGGTAGTGGGTTGTAGGTGGTATAGTCTATCCGGAGCAGAGAGTTAATGCTTCCGAAAGACTGTGTCTCGGTCATCCGTTTCTCAAACATCATGTAGTGCGAGAAATCCAACGGAGGAGATCGAGTCTTGTGGGGAAAAGTGCGCAAACCTTTGCAGAGTGTATAAACTAATCATGGTTAGCCGTGTCCCCGGTTATGGACATCTTGAGTATCTAGTACTTGGATTATCATATGTATCTCATCACTCTAAAATTAATATTGTTGGGTTGATAATTAATTTTAATTGGGATTGAGTTGGAGGAACCTTCTCAACGATGTTTCAACTACCATGATAGTTAAATAAAATCTATTCCTTTGTTGTAGGGAAAAATTGGCTTTTCGCAAAAACTTAACCGTAGAGCTTTCCACCAGCCAAATATGCATGTAGTGATAGCATTATTCTGGTCTTGCTCTACTGTGTTATATTGCCAACATATTCCATGTGCTGACCCGTTTCGGGCTGCAACGTATTATGTTGCACACTTTTCAGACGAGGAGTAAGGTTCGTTAGGTCGTTGCCGTGCAGCTCAGCTATGCCGTTGGAGTTGATAGACTCACTTTATCTTCCAAGCCTTACACTGTTATCGTATTATATGGCCTTAAGCCATATTTATTGTAATAATGTGTGATTGCCACTCTGTTATAAATCCTTCGAGCACAGTGTGTCAGCATTACCGATCCAGGGATGACACTGAAGCACATAGACTTGACCGTTTTAGGTCGGGTCGCTACAAGATGGTATCAGAGCACACGCTGAGTGTTGGACACGACCACTAAGCTAAAGCCCTATATCACCACTCTCTTCTCATTTCTGACTCCTCTCCATTTTCTACTCTTTAGGATGGCGGACGCAAGGAACAAGTTTGCACAACCGGATGAAGAAGCACCTTTTGGACGACACTTGAAGGAAGTCACTAGGTACCTGAACATTGGAATACCAAGCTTCACGGGGACTTACAACGCCACTTTACCAGAAGAGGAGCGATGGATGATTCAAGTTCAAGTTCCAGGAAGGACATTCGTGCCAGTCACAAAACCCATAGAGTTTTCCTTTGATGCACCAACGTGGAGCCTAGGAAAGAGTATGGCAGCTCACATCACCATGGGACGCATTGGAGAAGTTTACCATAAGGAGCTTAAGGATACTATCTACCAGATTTGTGGGCATCGAGATGAGCAATGGGAGATGATCAGCACCAGGAAGGATAGATCAATCGCTGCTTTCATCCAGGAGCTAAACTAGCACATTCATCGCTAGGAGAACCAAATGTGCGCAGGCATGATAGATCTGAAGAAGGCAATGACAAGGATCACAGAACTGGAGGAAGAACTCAAGGCTACTCACGAAGATTATGAGGAGGAAATCCTCGTACTAGTGGAGAAGAATGATGATCTGGAAAGGAAGTTGGGAGTATTCATGGGAGACCCCGCACCAGGAGGAGAAGACAAAGAACCCAAGGAGATACGTTCTGAGGACTACATCATCATCGGCGACACCGACTTGGACCCCGACGATAGCGATGATGACTATGAAGATCAAGCTGGAGTAGACATTATGGAGTCTTCGACCGATCAATATTTCTAGTAGACCACCACATCAGTAGTAATATTCCACCATGTATATAGTCCAAGCATTTTTTGTAACGATAGTTAGATCGAGTGTATTCCTTGCTTGATTGATTGAGTGATATGATTATGTTTGTCTCATGTGCATATGGGTAGTTTTTCTCTCATTAGACCTCATTCTATTCTAATCTCTTCCCTCTAAACCCATCAGATGCCTCCGAGACGTGACCCCGGATTTACCTTTCCACCAGAGCTCACTCAGTTGATCCAGCAGCAGAATACCCTAATGCAGTTGTTAGTTCAGAATCAAGGCAACGACAACAACAACCCACCACCACCACCAGTTGACAACGTAGCCCGCTTTCTGAGGTTGCAGCCGTCGGTGTTTTCTAGCAGCACCGAGCAGATAGTGGCAGATGATTGGCTCCACGGGATTGGAAGGGAGTTAACCACTGCAGGATGTACAGATGCTGAGAAGGTGCGTTTTCCCGCACATCAGTTGGATGGACCAGCAGCCTCATGGTGGGAGAATTACACTGTTACCTACCCTATAGCCACTGTTACATGGGACCAGTTTCAGCAAGCTTTCCATACATCCCATGTCTCAACTGGGGCTATGAGCATGAAGAAGCGTGAGTTTTGCAACTTGCGCCAAGGGAACTGTACTGTAGCTCAGTACATGGATGAGTTTAGTAAGCTGTCTTGTTATGCCCCTGACGATGTGGCCATAGATGCCGCGAAGCAGGAGAAGTTTATGGAAGGGCTGAATGATGAGATGAGCATGCATTTGATGGTGGCAACATTTAACAACTACCAGGAGTTGGTAGATAAGGCTCTTATGATTGAAGGGAAGCAGCAGCAGATTGAGAGCCGTAATAGGAAGTATGGACAAGGAAGGTATAATTCAGGAGCTCAACAGAAGCCTCGTCTAACCCCGAACTCAGGAGGACTTGTTCATAACCATGGAGGTCATAATCATAACGGAGGAAGTTCACATAACCACAATGGTTCCAAGAATGGGAATGGAGCAAGCAACAATCAGAACCGCCCCAATCCAGCCACACCCGCCAAGAGAGACCTGAGCCACGTTACTTGTTTCAAGTGCGGGAAGACTGGACACTATGCCACGGAGTGCCCTGAAGCGAAGAATGGAAATGGTAATGGGAGCGCTGGAAAGAAGCCCAATCCATTCAACAAAGGAAAAGTGAACCACGTTAACGTGGAGGAGGTTGAAGGGCAGCCAGACGCAGTTATCGGTAAGTTTTTGGTTAAGTCTTTTACCGCCCTTGTTCTTTTTGATACTGGTGCATCGCATTCATACATATCAAGGGAATTCGTGGATAAGTTTAAACTACCAACCCAAACCCTTAGAACCCCTCTGTTAGTAAGTTCACCTGGAGCAGAGTATATGGCTAGTCGATGGTGCGACCAGATACCCTTAACCATTGGTAGCCATGTTTTCCCGTCAGACCTAATAATTTTGGAGTCACAAGGATTGGATGTGATATTAGGCATGGACTGGATGTCAAAGTATGGAGGAAGCGTTGACTGTGCTAGTAAGTCCATTTGTCTCACCACCCCGGAGGGCAAAAGGATCAAGTATGTATCTAGGCATGCACCTAGAACTAGCCAAGTAAATACCCTCACGAGAGTTGTTTAGGAGGAAGTGCCTGTAGTGAAGGATTACCCAGATGTTTTTCCGGAGGAGTTACCAGGCATGCCGCCGGATCGAGACATCGAGTTTTTTGATAGAGCTATTGCCGGGTACCGCGCCAATATCAAAGAGACCCTACCGAATGCCCGCAAATGATCTAGAGGAGATTAAGAAGCAGATCAAGGAGTTATTGGAGAAAGGTTACATCCAATAGAGTTCATCACCATGGGGAGCCCCAGTGCTTTTGGTTGAGAAGAAGGATAAGACTGTAAGGATGGTTGTTGATTATCGTGCACTAAATGAGGTGACGATCAAGAACAAATACCCACTGCCGATGATCAACGATTTGTTTGACCAGTTGCAAGGAGCTATGGTGTTTTCGAAGATCGATCTACGATCAGGATATCACCAGCTGAAGATCCAGGAGAAGGATATACCTAAAACCGCATTTACCACAAGATACGGGTTATATGAGTATACGGTCATGTCATTTGGACTGACTAACGCCCCTGCCTATTTCATGAGCATGATGAACAAGGTGTTCATGGAATATTTGGATAAGTTTGTTGTGGTATTCATTGATGATATTATGGTATACTCGAAGAATGAAGAGGAGCACAAGGAGCATTTGCGTTTAGTTCTCGAGAAACTCAGGGAACATCATTTGTATGCCAAGTTCAGCAAATGTGAGTTTTGGTTGAAAGAAGTTGGATTCCTTGGACATGTTATATCAGGAGAAGGTATAGCAGTAGACCCCACCAAGGTTCAGTCAGTCACTGAATGGTTGTCACCCACTTCAGTTAGCGAGATCCGTAGTTTTCTTGGACTCGCAGGATACTACCGGAGATTCATTGAGAATTTTTCCAAGATTGTGAAGCCGATGACAGAGCTATTGAAGAAGGATACTAGATTTAAATGGACAGAAGAATGTGAAGCGAGTTTTCAGGAGTTAAAGAAACGTCAGACTATAGCCCTAGTACTGATTCTGCCGGATATACGCAAGAATTTCCAAGTATATTGCGACGCCTCTCGCTTAGGACTTGGAGGAGTACTGATGCAGGACGGAAGAGTTGTTTTGTATGCCTCGCGACAACTAAAACCGCATGAGTTAAATTATGCCACACATGTCTTGGAGTTGGCTGCCGTAGTGCATGCGTTGAAGTCTTGGAGACACTATCTTATTGGAAACCATTGCGATGTATACACTGACCATAAGAGTTTGAAGTACATTTTCACACAGAAGGAGCTAAACCTTAGGCTGAGGAGATGGTTGGAGCTTATAAAGGATTATGACATGAAGCTTCACTATCATCCAGGCAAGGCCAACGTCGTAGCAGACGCTTTGAGCCGGAAGAGTTATGCCAACACACTCATAAGCGTAGGATTGCCAAAGGAGTTGGCGGAGGATCTCAGGGAACTTCGATTGGAGATTGTCCCTAGTGGTTTTGTTGCAACAATGGAACTGCAGTCTACATTGTTAGGAAAGACTCGAGAAGCTCAGAAGGATGACAAAGAGATCACCGAGATAAAAGAGAGAATGAGCGAAGGAAAGGCCAAAGGTTTTCATGAGGATGGACACGACACCTTGTGGTTTGAGGACCGTGTTTATGTGCCCAATAACACAGAGATCAGGAAGTTAATACTATAGGAGGCTCATGACTCACCATACTCGATTTACCCCGGAAACACGAAGATGTATGTGGATTTAAAGGAGCGTTTCTGGTGGACTGGTATGAAGAAGGATATTGCCGAGTATGTAGCCGTGTGTGATGTATGTCAGAGAGTGAAGGCAGAACATCAAAAGCCAGACGGATTGTTACAGCCTATGTCGATACCTGAATGGAAGTGGGATAAACTTGGCATGGATTTCATCATCGGATTGCCCAGGACCAAATTAGGATATGATTCTATATGGGTAGTAGTAGATCGCTTGACCAAAGTGGCTCACTTTATCCCAGTGAAAACCACCTATACAAGTGCGAAGTTGGCCAAGATATACATGACCAGGATCGTATGTCTGCATGGAGCTCCGAGAACCATCACATCAGATAGAGGAACATAGTTTACCTCAAAGTTTTGGCATCAACTGCACCAGACTTTGGGAACAAGGTTGGAGTTCAGTACAACATTTCACCCGCAAACAGATGGACAGACCGAGAGAGTCAACCAGATTCTGGAGGATATGTTGAGAGCTTGTGGACTAGATTATGGATCTAGTTGGGATGACAACTTGCCCTACACTGAGTTCTCGTACAACAAAGGTTACCAGGCCAGTTTGAAGATGGCACCTTTCGAAGCTTTGTACGGAAGGAGGTGCAGGACACCGTTGTTGTGGGATGAAGTTGGAGACCGTCAGTTATTTGGACCAGATTTGATTAAGGAATCAGAAGAGAAGGTTAAATTGATTCAGGATAGACTAAAGGTAGCTCAGTCTAGGCAGAAAAGTTACGCAGATTCAAAACGCAAGGAAGTAGTCTATGAAATCAGAGACAGAGTGTATCTACGAGTATCACCACTCTGAGGAGTTAAATGCTTTGGAGTTAAGGGAAAGTTAGCGCCACGCTTTGTGGGACCATACAAAGTTTTGGAACGTATGGGAGAAGTTGCTTACAAGTTGGAGTTACCTGAAGGATTGTTAGGAGTTCACGATGTGTTCCAAGTTTCCCAGCTGAAGAAGTGCCACGCAGAGATGGATGACATTCCTCTAAGAGATATAGTACCGCTGGAGGCGATTCAGTTGGATAATGATTTGACCTATGAGGAGAAGCAAATCAGGATTCTTGAATTTGCCAGCCGAGTTACCCGCATCAAGGTTATTAAGTTTTGCAAAGTTCAGTGGAGCCACCATACCGAGGACGAAGCCACCTGGGAACGAGAGGATGATCTTCGCAAGGACCACCCACACCTATTTTCTAACCAACCCGAATCTCGAGGGCGAGATCCATCTTAAGGGGGGTAGGTTTGTAACATCCCAAATTTTCAATTTGGAATGTTATACATTAGGTCATCATTGCATATCATATTTTATTGCATTTTGACTTGATCCTCGAAATCCTAAGCAACTCAAGGACCCTCAGAGAGAGAGTTGGGGATTTCACCGTTTTCATATTTGAATTCTATCAAATATTGAAACGAAGATTTTTGGTTTAATTATTTTGCTCTCTGAAAATATTTCATATTAAAATATATGAGAGGAGATAATATGACTTCTCCAAAATAAATGAAATATTGAAGGAAAATATTAAAATCAAATATTTGAATTTATTCAGAGTTTATTGCTATTTTATTTGAATTAGAAATATTGCACATTTTTCAAAATTGCATTTTAGGGCCAAGAAAATGTTCATCTTGTTCTAAATATTTTATTTAGACGGTGAAAATTTGTTTCGGCATTTTAGATTTTTATTTATTTTTCTAGGATTTATTTAAATTTTGGCAAAATTAAAAAAAAAACTTCTCTCCGTCGACTGGGCCGAAGCCCAGCCAGCCGGCCCAGCCCAGCCGCCTCATCCCTGACGCGGGAGACCGCCGCTGCCGCACGCCGAGTCCGACCGGGACTCTGCCCCGCGCCGCCGCCTTGCCCCCTCCTCCAAGCCGCCCTCCCCCTCCTTAAATACG